>NC_064641.1:228092044-228399187 GCF_023864345.2 Schistocerca serialis cubense
ACCGTATGTGCCATTTGGCTTCTCCCACCCAACACCAGTCCCTCTGAACTGCGGAGATGGGAACTTGCACTCCAACACATCCTTTCATCCCGCCATCCCCCTGGACTGAACCTACGTTAAACAACCTCACTCCCATTCACTCTTCAGTCTTCTCCTCTTTCCCTTTCCTCTTTAGCCATTCACGCATCTTTTCATCCTACATAGTTGTGTTTATCTTTATACTATATACCTCTTTACTTCTGTATGCATCCTCTTTGGTTTGAAGCTGGCACAGTAGAATATCTTTGGCTTCTCTCTGACAACCATGCCTCCATCCTTGCTACCCTCCCTGTTTACCTTTCCCTGTTGCTTCATAACCTGGGTTGTGAGTAACTGAATCCACTTTCCCTTCTTCCCTTTTTTCCCCTCTCTCCTCCCTGATGAAGGAACAAAGTTCCGAAAGCTAGGAATGTAAGTTTTCAGTTCTGTTTTATGTGTATCTATCGGCTGTACTGAGCTGAGGTAAGTACTGGCCAGCCCCTCTATCTCTTTGTTAGTATTTGTTTCACATCTTATATGAGATTTTCCATTAATCATTTAAATGTGCCTTTATTTAATTTAAGCTCACAGGCACATGCTTCTATATGTTTCTCTACACAAAACTTTCTTGTTTCTATACTTGTTGCACAATGATAACTTTTGACATATATGGCAACTCCTCCTTTCTCCATATTTTCTCTCATCACATGTGCAGAGAGCTTATATCCACTTACATTTACCTTATCCATATCAGTAACAATGTGATGCTCAGACAGGCATAGTATATCTATTTCATCCTCAGCTTTTAAATCTTCTAAACAAACCAGAAGCTCATCTATTTTATTCTTTAAACTCCCAATATTTTGATGAAATATACTTACATAATTTTTAATTATACTTTTATGAGAACCTTTCCTTATTCTAACATTTGCAGTACTCTCCTGTCTGAGTTTCTCATTGTGCTTAGGCCTAGTTCCTATACGAGTGGTCACATGGTGTTCAGAGAGGCAGATTATGTCAACTGGGTTGGGTGACTTTAATTCATCAATGCAATTGCCTAGGACTGAGATACAACTTGGTGGAGATAAAATTTCTGGTGATTGGTGTAAATTTATAATTGACAGCTGTGATTGGTGATCCAATGTGCTACAATTGTGCTGTTTAATTTCTTTCCTAAACTGAAGATTTTGTTTCAATCCTGACCTCTCGTAGAACTTGACGTCTTTCTGTCTTACCTATCCTAAAAAAGATGCTGCTCCAACACCTGTAACCACTGGTATTTTACCATTCATGGCAGTGCCTCCCCCCCTTAAATTTCCTGCTATTACCCCAGCCAGTTTCCCCTTCCCTTTCCTGTTGAGATGTAGGCCATGCCTGGTATAGTCCCACCTACTGAGAGAATCAACAGGAACCACACCAATATGAGCCCCCGCACCCGACCCAAGCTGCCGTTCCAACTCTAAATTATGTGTGCAGTTTAAACGCTCTGATTCTTCATGGTGCCTCTGAACTACAGACAAATGCTACTTGCAGTCTTATGATTACATGTTCTAATTAATCAGTTTTTTTTTGTGTTGATCAAAATCAATGCCTACTGTGACAAACATACAGAATTCTGAAAGCTCTGACTTACTGATGGCAAATATGATCCTTAGCCTGACTGCAATGAAACTCTGCCCTTCTGGTAGCATAATCCATTATTATGATTTGCCCAACTTGAGAGTCAATTTGCCTTCGCCCTTGTCACCTCAAAGGAAACTAAATATGGTGGTATGGTACCTGCACTTAAAGAGCAAATGGTTATAGAAGTACGAGACATCCTAGCTCCATCACCAAGCACTAAAAAATATACCTCTATCAAGAATGAACTTATTGCAGTCAGAAGCCAAGCAACTTGAAAAATTAATCTTCACTGAAGATTTCAGTGACCATACACCATCTCAACTACTTCGTCATCTCTATACACTCACAGGCAACGCTATTAACAGTGATATTCTGCAGACTATAAGGCTGTTATGCTTGCCTGTTGGAGCACAGAAAATGCTCACAGTTTGCACTGAAGGTCTTGATGCTTTCATTCACACTGCTAACCAAATAGTTGAGACATATCCAAGAAAAGGCATTGCAACTGTCTCCACCAGAACAGAGACTTCTCTGGAAGCACTGCAAACACAAGTAACTGAATTATTTAAGCAATACTTGGACCTACAAATATGCCACTTGACGTGCATCATGATGGCAGTGCTCTTCCAGCAGAAACAGGTGTTTGACCTTTGGGGAGAATATTTGCTGACACTATGTCAACCATGTGCCAAAGTGATTACAGGTGATTCACGTTACATTAGTGGAAATCAGTAAAAAGGCAGGGATCCTATGAAAGTATTAGTACATTATCTGTAGTATAATGTATTGGATTTATTATTAAAGTAGTAGATACATATAAGATATAAACAATCATGATGGAATTATATAGTTACTTTCACAACATGTGTAACAAAATAAGGTGTTTGCATTTCCTGGATGGAAATTGGTATAAAGGCACTCACTATCGTGTTGTGCTATTGAATTGTTAGTACTTTGTCCAACCTCTGTTTTTCCTAATTATCTCAAAAATTCTCTTCGGCATTGATTTTGTTAGCATTTGTAGTTCTTGCAGTGGAACTGTCACCCACTATCATGTATCACAACTTTCGTCTCACATACAGCCTCAAATTACCTTCCATTGCAATAAACATGGCTTGCAAGTATTCCCCAATTGTCTTCCTTGGGTTTCATATCTTGGCTATGTGCAAGCCAGGGCAAGACATCATATCTTTATCTTCAAATCAGTTTTTCTTGTAGCAAAAACATGCACAGGTGCATTATCTTGTTGAAACTTTAGACTTTCATTCCCTAGGCCCTCATACACTATAATCAATTCTGTCTCTAGCATCTCAGTTTACGTGTTAGAGCTCATTGTAGTGTTCAGTTGAGCAATGCATGACTTTAACACTTCCACTCCCAAGATTTCTGTCCATTCTTACCTGCTGCTCTGTTGTCAGATCATGCCAGGAACACTGAAATCCATCCAGTCCATTTAAATTGAACATCTTCTCATCACTGAAGATCACTTTATCACAATCTTAAGTCCATGACAAATATTTTTCAGCAAACTTCAGTCTAGCCTATTTATGTTTGGATATTACAACAGGTTTGTGCAGTAATTTTTTGAATACAGGATGTTTGTCATTTGACAAAATTTGTCATACACCTCTGGCAGTCCATGACAAATGTAAATCAACAACAAGCTGAGAAGAATAATAGTTCGTGGCCCTCACTTTGTGTAAAGGGAACCATTTTGATGTCTCAAATAATTTTCTATTTAGCTCATATTTTACGTTATGTCCACATCATGTGCCCAAACTAACAAAATTATCAGTCACTATACGTGAACAGTTCAACTTCTTGTCACACACATCCATGCCCGAGGCAGGATTCGAACCTGCGACTGTAGCAGCAGCGCGGTTCCAGACTGAGAGAGTCCCATTTCCTTGTACACAACAATTTTTCCTTTTTCATCTTATGATAAATGTTTTCTGTGTGGCATTGTCACAATTATGATTTATGTACACAACACACACTGTCACTAATGGTGTCTGTTTCCTATCTGCAATAAACACACACACACACACACACACACACACACACACACACACACCACACTGCCTTTGTACTGAATTCCACCCTTTACCACCTGATGTCAAATGTGATACCGTTTGTCAGCACACTGGATCTCATACTATTTCATATACACTGTGCACAACTATTCCAGCCAACAATGTTAATTTTCCTACAAATATCCATGCCTTTATACTGATTTCTGCTACTGTGCAACAACCTGCTTTGTCGATTGCCTGAAGTCACCTGTCCATTGTATACACCAGTAATGGTAGGACATTCAGTGGTACATGATCATTCCAGGACCACCAGTTCATGCATGATCTCATCATATGCATCCCGAAAAACTAAAGATCAGAAATCAAGAGTTCTCTTTCATGTTAGTACAAGGGATATTGCCCTTTAAGTAGTAGCTGGGCCTCTTCACTCCTTATTGTCCCTGAGAAGTATAACAGGTGACACCCTTGTGGTGACAATTATCACCTTAATACCAGAATGATACCTAATCATTAGCTTGTGCAACATAATGAAGACTTTGATAAAAAATTATTTAACTGGACAGATAAAAAAATCTACTCACCAAGTGGCAGCAGAACACACACATAAAAGACTGTTGTGATTGACAAGCTTTTGGAGCCAGTGGCTCCTTCTTCAGGCAGATGGGGTGAAGGGGAAGGAAGAAGAGTGAAGGAAAAGGACTGGAGAGGTCTAGGAAAAGGGGTAGATTTTGGGAAAGTCACCCAGAACTGTGGGTCGGGGGGACTTACCATAAGAGATCAGAAGGACAGAAGGAAAGGCTGATTGTTGGGGACTGCATCAGATGAGATTTGAAAACCTGAGAGCTTAAAGATGGAAGACGGGGTAATATGCAAGACAGAGATTACTACTAAAACATCGTGCATGAGTTGATAAGGGTGAGAGGCTAGATGGAAAAGACAATGAAAGATGTAGGAAATTAAAACAGAGTGAAGCAAAGAGTAGTCACAGTGAAGAAAAGCTGAGATGGAAGAAATTAATGTATATTTTCGTTGTTATAAAGAAGACTTTGCTGTGCACAATGATGGTAATATTGTTTTTTCCCTGACCTACCTCATCCATGCTTTTCCTCATATACCAATTGCACTGGAAGATATACCCAAAACTGCTGTTTGTACCTCATTCAGACTTTTGCTATTCAAACTGTGCAGTGCTGTCCGGATTTTCCAGTACTTCATACAAGAAGTAATTAGAGATTTAGAGTTTGGTTATGGGTACATTGATGAGCTGTTGGTATCATCATCTAGTGAGGCAAAGAACCTACAACAACTGTTTTCTGGACTACAAGAACACGGTTTAGTGATTAACCCACAAAAATGTGCCTTCAGAATGATGGAAGTAAAATTCTTAGGGTACCTTATCAATGCACAAGGAATCCTGCCACCTGAAGACAGAGTGGAAGCTATTTCTGAGTACCCCCAGGTGCACTACAATATAAGTCTTGGGCTTAATGAAATGCTAGAACGTTCACCTGAACTTGGAGCTATGCTGGTGGTTTGATGAAAAAATCATCCTTGGCCAGAGTGAAAGCTGTTATTGCAGAAGCTGCATAGTTAGCTCATCCTCTTCGTGACACACTTCTTGCCATTATTGTGGACACATCAGCAACTGAAACTGGTGCTGTGTCACAGCAATGCATATGTTATGACTGTACTTTTGAACATGTTTTCTCATAACTGTCTTCAGTAGCTAGATTGGCAGCCCACATGCAGTGGAAATATCTTAGACCCTGAAGCTACAAACAGGCCAGACCTTATCAGCAGCAACAGTATAGAGACAGGGATTAGCTATCATGATGTCGTTACAGCAACTATGGTTACAAAAGTTAATCAGTCAAGAAGGCTAGGAGAGTTTTCCTGTGGGAAGGAGCAGATAAGCAGTCTTTAACATCTCACATACACAGTAAACTGACATCACTTAGTTCCAGTAAGATGGATGTAGAGAAATTATGAGCAAAGTTTATGCAGATTGTAAATCGTGGTCTGGAAACTATGTGCTTAGTAAGTGGATTAAGGCTGGAAAAGACCCACCATGATTTAACAATGAAATTTGGAAAATGGCAAGGAAGCAAAGGCTGTTGCACTCTCGGTTCAAAAGAGAATGAGCAAATGACAACAGGCAAAGGTTAGTAGAGATTTGTTCATCTGTGAAAAGATCTATGCATGAAGCATACAACTACTGCCACTGTCATACCTTAGCAAGACTTGTCTGAGAGCCCAAGAAAATTCTCGTCCTATGTAAAATCACTAAGCGGTTCTAAGGTTTCCATCCAGTTAATCATTGACCAGTCTGATGTGGCAGCTGAAGATAGTAAAACAAAAGCCAGAGTTTTAAATTTCGCACTTAAGAACTAATTCACACAGAAGACTCATACAAACATATTGTCATTTGACAATCTTACAGGCTCTCATATGGATGACATAGTAATAAGCATCCCTAACAGAGAAAAAACTGAAAGATTTGAAAACAGATAAGTCACTATGCCCACACATAATACCAGTTTGGTTTTACAAACAGTAATCTACAGCAATAGCCCATTACTTAGCTTGCATTTATTGTAAATCCCTCACCCTGCGTAAAATCCCAAGTGAATGGAAAATGCGCAAGTGACTCCTATATAAACTAAAGAGCCAAAGAAACTGGTACACCTGCCTAATGTCATGTAGGACCCCCATAGGCATGCAGAAGCGCCACAGCAAGACATGACATGCACTTGACTAATGTCTGAAGTTGTGCTGGAAGAAACTGACACCATGAATCCTGCAGGGCTGTCCATAAATCCATAAGAGTACGAGGGGGTGGAGATCTGTTCTCAACAGCACGTTGCAAGGCATCCCAGATATGCTCAACAATGTTCATGTCTGGATCCAATCTGTTGCAGCCGTGGACATGTGGGGTGTCTCATTGTTCTGCTGGAATTTCCCAAGTCTGTCGGAATGCACAATGGACATGAATGGGTGTAGGTGATCGGACTGGATACTTACCTACTTGTCACCTGTCAGAGTCATATCAGGGGTCCCATATCACTCCAACTGCACATGCCCCACACCATTACAGAGCCCCCACCAGCTTGAACAGTCCCTTGCTGACTTGCTGGGTCCATGGATTTATGCGCTCGATACAATCTGAACAAGATTCGTCCAACCAGGCAACATGTTTCCAATCACAAACAGTTCAATGTCAGCGTTGAGGAGCCCAGGTGAGGTGTAAAGCTTTTTGTCATGCAGTCACCAAAGGTGTAGTAGTGGGCCTTCAGCTCTGAAAGCCCATATCAACAATGTAACACTGAATTGTTCACATGCTGACACTTGTTGACGCCCCAGCACTGAAATCTTCAGCAATTTGTGGAAGGGCTGCACTTCTGTCACACTGAATGATCCTCTTCAGTTGTTGTTGGTCCTGTTCATGCAGGATCTTTTTCTGGCCGCAGCAATGTCGGAGATTTGATGTTTTACTGGATTTCTGATATTCACAGTACACTCATGTAATGATCATACAGAAAAATCCCCACTTTATCACTACCTCGAAGATGCTGTGACACATCACTCATGTACCAACTATAACCTCACATTCAAACTCATTTAAATCTTGATAACCTGCTTTTGTAGCAGTAGTAACTGATCTAACAACTGCACTAGACTCTTGTTTTCTTATATAGGTGTTGCCGACCGCAGCACCATATTCTGCCTGTTGACAGATCTCTGTATTTGAATATGCATGCCTATACCAGTTTCTTTGGCACTTCAGTGTATAAGAAGGTGAAGGGAACAGACACACAAAATAAACAGACCAATATTCCTAACATCAGTTTACTGCAGAATCCTTGAATATATTCTCAGTTCGAATATAATAAATTTTCTTGAGACTAAGAATCAGTGAGTTAGAAAGCATTACTTGTGCAAAAAACAGCTTGCCCTTTTCTCACATGATATACTGCGAACTATGGATCAAGGGAAACTGGAAGATTCCATATTTTACATTTCTGGAAAGCATTTGACATGGTGCTCCACTGCATACTGTTAATGAAGCATATGGAATAGGTTCTGAGATATGTGAGTGGCTCAAAGACTTTTTAAGTCATAGAAACCAGTATGTTGTCCTTGATGGCGAGTGTTTATTAGAGACAAGAATGTTGTCAGTTGTGCCTCAGGGAAGTGTGATAAGACAGTTACTATTTTCTTTAAACATAAATGGTCTGGCAGAAGAGGTGGACAGCAATCTGTGGTTGTTTGCTGATGATGCTGTGGCATACAAGCAGGTGTCAAAACTGATTGACTGTACGAGGATAAAAAATGACTTAGACAAAATTTCTAGTTGGTGTAATAAATGGCAGCTAACTCTAAATATAGAAAAACTTAAGTTAATGCAGATGAGAAAGAAAATCAAACCCTAATGTTCAGATACAGCATTAGTAGTGTTCTTCTTGACACAGTCACATTGTTTAAATATGTGGGCATAATGTTGCAGAGAGGTATTAAATGGAATGAGCATGTGAGAATTAGGTAGGGAAGGTGAATAGTGCACTTCAGTTTATTGTGAGAATTTTGGGAAAGTGTGGTTCATCTGTAAAGGAGACTACATATAGGACACTAGTGCCACCCATTCTTGAGTGCTGCTGAAGTTTTTGGGTTCCATAGTAGGTCAGATTAAAAAGGAAGACATAAAAGCAGTTCAGAAGTGAAGGTGCTAGATTTGTTACTGGTAGTTTTGAACAATACGAAAGTGTTAAAGAAATGCTTGAGGAACTCAAATTGGAATTTCTGGAGGGAAGGTGGTGTTCATTTCGAGGAACACTACTGAGAAAATTTAGAGAACCGGCATTTGAAGCTGCCTTCAGAATGATTCTACTGCCACCCACATACGTTTTGCATAAGGACTACAAAGATAAGATATGAGAAATGAGGACTCATTTGGAGACATATACACAGTAATTTTTCTGTCACTCTGTTTGCAACTGAAACAGGAAAGGAAATGACTAGTAATGGTACAGGGTATCCCCACAACATGTCATACAGTGGTTTGCAGAGTATGTACCGGTATATAGATGTAGATGTAGGCTGTCAGCCAAAAGCTTTCTTCAGCAAAAGATCATCACCTTCCCAAGCAAATTGGAAAAAGTATGACTGAGCTTCATGTGGCATATATCTCAATAAAAAACACATGCTTGAGAGTAGATATTTTACACTTTTTACAGGCCATAAGCCACTCGTGTTTGCTTTCTGTCAGAAGCCAGACAAGGCATCACCCTGCCAATTGTGAAATATTGAAGGTGAGCAGAATGGACTAGCAGAAACACCGTCTCACACTGACGCTATTGTGAAGGAACTTGACTCCATAGAACTAGCCAATGCCCAGGAAGGAGGCAGTAAACAGAAGGTATGCCTCAAAACATTTTCAGGCTTACAGCTCCAATGTATTCACATACCAAGCTCGAACACAGTGCATTACTGTGATGTATTAACACCACAAGCTTGACCATTCATTTTCATATTTCTGCAAACAAGTAATTTCCTTTCTTCACAGCCTCTTCCATCCAGGAGTAAGGGCACTACTGTACGACTTGTGAAGAATGCATTTATTGGCCAGATGTTGAGAAAGATTGCAAGGCACTAGTTCTCTAGTGCTGCACTTGTCAGTTAATCAAAACAACTTGGCACATTACAGCTCTGCTCAGTCCTTCATCCCAACAAATCAATGCTTTGAGCATGTCCACATGACATAATTGGACCTGTACCACCATCAGAAGGGTACCATTACTGCCTGACAGTGACTGATTGTTTCTCTTATTGGTCTGAAATCTATCCTATAAAAGATGCAATGACAGCAGCTGTAACACAGCTTTCTGTTGTGAGTGGATCCCATGGTTCATTATTCATCTCCATGTCACTATCAATCAAGTCAAACAGTGCATGTCATATCTCTTAAAAGTGCGCTCAGCTTTGCTTGGTAGGAATGTATTCGAACCTGTGTCTACTACCCTACTCTACTCCCCACTACTAATAGTCTCTTGGAGCAACTCTATCAACAGCTAAAGGTCTCAGTCAGATGCCATGCCACAAGCCATTAGACTGACAGCCTCCCTGTTGTGCTACAAGGCATCTGGACAGCTTTCAAAGAAGATCTCAACACAACAGTGGCAGAATTAGTGTACAGACAAACACTTCAACTACCACAACTTCTTTGGTGACACACACATCAAACAGTATTATTGAAGCCTCAAACTTTGTGCAGCGTCTGCACTTCCAGATCCACAAGTTCCATCTTGCCATTTCAAAAGAACATTCTACCCAGTGACCATTTGCTTCCTGTGACTTACAGTCTCAGTCACGGGTTTTGTCTAACACGATGCCATTTTAAAACCTTTCCAACCACCATATGAAGATCCATACAAAATATTGGCACACCATGACAAAACATTTGATACTGATATCAGTCAATCTTCAATTACAATATCCATTGACAGACTCTAGCCATCCTTTAGCCTAACTGAGACTTACATCACTACAGGTGCAGCAGCTAATACTGAGATGCTACTGACAAGCAATTCTACAATGATGTTGGACACACCCAGTCTTCCACTGCCACTGCCTCCAAGTAAACCTCAAGTCACAATTCATTTGGGACACCGTGTACGTTTCAACCCCAAATATCGTTCACAAATGGCGAAAGGGGGGAATTCTTCATTGTTCCTCTGAACTGCCAACAAATGATAGATATTGATTCTCAATGTAGTCTTACAATTATGTATTGTAATTAATAACGTATGTTGTGTTGAACAAATAAACTGTATTTATGAACAAGTTATCTGTGTATTTCATCAGCTGATCCCTCATGTGCAACACATTGGAAGTAATCTCTGTCAGTATGCTGACGTGTAACTTAAGAAAGCCATGTTCTGACGTGTAACTTAAGAAAGCCATGTTATACTATAGTCACAATGTGAGAGAAAAATTCTTTCCGTCCATTTGGTTGGGGGGTTGTTTTGGGGAAGGAGACCAGACAGCGAGGTCATCAGTCTCATCGGATTAGGGAAGGACGGGGAAGGATGTCGGCCGTGCCCTTTGAAAGGAACCATCCCGGCATTTGCCTGGAGCGATTTAGGGAAATCACGGAAAACCTAAATCAGGATGGCCGGATGCGGGATTGAACCGTCGTCCTCCCGTCCATTTGGTTTCGAACAAACTGAAACATAATCAGGTGTAGTATCCCATCGTTAGAAGCAGAGTACTAGTTCAGGTTGGGATAGGATAGCAAAGGCAATTAGATAGATCCTTTTCCTGGTATTTGCAATTTAGAAAAACCACAGGAAATATAAATCTGGAATTCTGGCCCTTCCATCTTAATCACAAAACTTCCAAATTCAACTGGCCCAAAAATAAATGTGCAGATTGCATCTTTCTATTGGACATGCAAAAAAGTAACCTCAGATTTTAGAGGCTTGTGTTTTCCTTGTTTGTGTATAAATTCTTCAGTCATGTAAATCACAAAACATCAATATAGCTACATCTGGTCATTTTTTAGCTACCATCACTGGTTTCTTCCTTCTTTTTTTCTAGTTTTTCATCATAACACTTGAAAAATACACTGACAAGCTGAAAAATTATGACCACCTACTTAAAAGCGTGTTGGTCTGCCTCTGGCACGCAATTTAGCAGTGATTATGCATTCCATAGATTCGAAGTGTACTCCACATGTTTACTGAGGTTTGTGACACCAGATGCCTATGCACAGGTCACACACTTCCCATAATATATGGGCGGTTGGTTCGTGGGCGCGGAGCAGGCACCTAATAGCATTCCAGTTGGGTTTCATTGGATTCAGATAAGTTGAATTTGATGGCCAAGACATCAGGATGAGTTCACTATCATGCTCATCACACCACTGCAGCACAGTTATCCTGCTGGAAGATGCCATCACTGTTGGAGAAGACCTCAAACATAAGGGTTTACAGGTGGTCCCTAATAATGTTGACATAGTCGACAGTTGTCACAGCACCTTCAATTACTACCGCAGATCCCATGGAAGCCCAGATGAATATCCCCAATAACATAATACTGCTCCCACCAGCCTGCATCCATGATGCACTGCATGTTTCGAGCAGCCATTCACCTGGATGACAGTGTATCTGGACATGACCATCTACCTGGTTTAACAATAAATAGGATTCATCTGCCTAGGCAACACAATTCCATTGAGCCTTGATCCTACCTTGATGATCCCATGCCTACTGTAACCATAACTGATGATGATGTTGGGTCCTCTGCTGTGGAACACTGCGTTCAACACTGTGCGCTGAACAGTGTGCTACAAAACACTTTTTCCTGCCCTTTACTTTATTGTCAGATCTGCAACACATCATCATCTATCGTGCTTTAGAGAGTGGGCAAGCCTCCAATCCCTACGTTCCGTGATGAGGTATGGACGTCCAACTTCTTGCCACCTACTCATAGTTTCAGCATTCTTCAACCACTTTCCATAGACGCTCACAACAGTAGCATGCCAATAACTGCCCAGCTTCACCATTTCTGAGATGCTTGCTCCCACACACTGAGCCACAATTTGGCTTCTGCCAAAGTCACTTGAGTCATCAGATTTCCACATTTGCGCCACTTATCGTCACTAGAGTTCATCTCTGCTCCACTCACATACTTCTCTTACCAGGTCACGTTCCCTCAGTGCCACCAGTTAGCATACAACCTTGCTGTGGTCATAATGTTTTGGTTCATCAGTGAAGATTAATGGGTGGAACTCATATGTCATAAATTTACATAAAAAAGGAATTTACATATTTGCACTGAACACAAGTAGAGAGTAATGTTTACATACATTTAATTAGCCTGATTTGCTATATTCCAAATGGTTTGTGGACAAAGTGGAAGGCTTATGATATAAGTTTCGGCAACAGTAGACAAATTATTATATAATTTTTATTTAATCAAATTTTATAATACTTTATAAAAGCTTTCTTTATAATGCCAGACTGGTGCTTCTTGGAAAACTACATCTCTACACTGCTGCTCAAGAGTCCCAAAACAAACCAGAAAATCTGATAAACCGAGTGAAGAATCGAGCTGGTATTCTTGATTCAAGACCTCCAGTTTGTCTAGAGTGTTTGGATGAGTTTTGTGATGGAACTGCCTGTCAAGATTTCCTTTATGATTCCTTTTTTCGCTGTGATATAAATAAAGATGAAGAAGATGTAATGAAATTAAATGGGAACTCTGCATCTCGGTCCAAGAGCCAGGGAAAGAAACATAGAGGCCAAAAGGGAAAGGCCATGGGAACAGGAACAGGTAAACGATGGAAGAAAGGAAAGAAGAGGCGAAAAAAAAGCAAAACAAATAATACAGAAGAGAAAGAATAGTGGCATTGGTGCAAACTCAATATCAATATTATCAACATTATTTTTAAATGTTCTTTCTTATTTGTAAATTTAGTTAGGACCTACTTTTTGAGGAAATTTTCCAAATAGAAATGTATCTGAGAAAATAAAAAAAAAGTGTAGTACCTTAGCAGAAAGAACACATATAAGCAGTTTTAGAGACCAAAAAGTATCTGATAAGATAATAGTGTTCACTTATGAACAGATGCAACGCACAAATCTTTAACTTCCAGAAAGAACTAATCAGATGCTGAAATCAAACTACGTATCAGTACTAGGATGAATACAGGAAGTACTCATTTTAAGAAGTGAGTTCCAAGCAAGGTCACTTGTAATGGGAAAAAATACATTAAAATTAATGTTAAGTCAAATGCTACTTTACAAAAGTAAAAACAGAAGTAAAAAATGTCCTATTTTAATTACACAATGGCAAAAGGGTAAATAATAATCATGTATGAAAAGAAAATTGCATGTTATGCAGATTTAAAAAATATATATATTTCAGCTAGACAACCATTATATTCTCATAGTGATTACCATTTATTAATGTGAACATTTTCATTTCAAGAACAACTAATTTCATAATTAGAATGAAATAACAAGAGCATAAGGAAACAGATCTCAGTACATTCAGAAATGTTACATCTGTATTTCACATCTGCAGTTGTGTAATGTACTTCTTTTCTCAAGACAAATTTAAAAAAAAAAACTCATTGTATGCAGCAGCATAACAAACACACAAATGAAAATGTTTTGTGCCTTTTCTCAAATAAAATAAATTAATATGTTATGAAATATAGCTATAAAAACTTTTTTAATATGTAGATTTAAATAATGTTCTCAAAAAAATAAGATTTCCTTACAAAATCATTATGTATGTGTATAAAAAATAGATTAACACTTATTTATATTTCCTTCATGTGTAATGTGGATATGTTACATCTCATGTAGAGGGCAGTGTGCCATTGTTAAAATACTATCATACACGATATTGGAAATATTGTTTGTTACTACACTTTGTCACACCTACACTGACAGTGACTGAAATTTTCTGTATGTCATGTTTGGTATTTCTGTTACATATAAAAAATAAACACCATTCCAAACAGACCTTGAAGGCCCAATGATACAAACCAGCTGCCATGTCATTCTAAGCCCTTAGGCGTCAATGGATGATACAGAGGGGCATGTGTTCAGCACATTGCTCTCCTCGCCATTGTCACTTTTCATGACCAGTTTCTATAACATATAGGTAGAAGAAGAAGAAGAAGAAGAAGAAGAAGAAGAAGAAAAAAAGAGACGACATTATATCCAGCAATATAAGTATGAATATGTCTCCATGAATAACAAGTTTAAATCTTGCAGTGGGAGGATACACATGTGATAGCAATCAAAATGAGTCAAGGAAATGGTCTTACTGTAAATGCTTCTACATCTGTATTTACATTGACATGGATTCTCTGCATGTCACAGGCAGAGGGTTCATCGAACTACCTTCACAATGATTCTCTATTATTTCAGTCTTGAACAGCGTGCAGAAAAAACCAACACTTATATCTCTCTGTGCGAGCTCTGATTTCCCTTATTTTATTATGATGATCATTTCTCCCTATGTAGGTCAGTGTCAACAAAATATTTTTGCGTTCAGAGAAGAAACTTGGTGACTGAAATTTTATGAGAAGAATCTGCCACAGCGAACAATGGCTTTGTTTAATGATGTCCACCCTAAATCTTGTATCATGTCAGTAACACTCTCTACCGTACTTCATGATAATACAAAATGTGCTGTTCTTCTTTGAAGTTTCTCAATGAACTCTGTTAATCCTATCTGGTAAGGATCCCAGACTATGTAACAGTACTCCAAAAGAGGATGGAAAAGCATATTGTAGGCAAGTCTTGTTATACTGTGATGTTTAGTTTATGAAAATAATTCGTTTATGTGAATACATAGCTGCGTCCAGTATTAATTTTCACTTTTCTGCATAGTATGCATTGATTTGAAACTTCCGCGACTCAAGCATGGGACCTTTGCCTTTCCCCGGCAAGTGTTCTAATAACTGAGCTATACAAGCATGACTCAGAACCCACACTCACAGCTTTACTTCCACCAGTACCTCATCTCTTACCTTCCAAACTTCTCAAATGTTCTGCATGCTTCAGGAATGTTTCTCTACTTAACTAGCTAAGATAACAACAAAATTGTGAAATAAGACATGACAGCTGAACAGAGATCAATGACTGCAAGTGGTTAAGAAATAACACATTTATTAAACAAACTGCTACAAAAAAAAGACATGAAATAGTCACAAATTTAACAGGTATTGACAAAAGACACTAAGACATTCACCAATGTGATAGCATTAGATAAAAGTGCAAGAATAGCAGACACCAAACAAATTCACTGGCATGGTAAGAATAGCAGATACTGAACAAAAGTCACAACTTGTCCAGAGTATCCATCAGCATGACAAAGATTTTTGTTGATGTGGGGAGTGGAATTAATCATCCCTCATATAAGAAATGGTCTGGGCAAGCTCAGAACCAAAGGCATACACTTAACACATTAGCTAGTTGGTATTGATGGGCAGAGCTTGGAACTAGGACAGTAGTCAAATGTTCACTAACACTCACCAGTCAGAATACCTTGTGCTGTGAAAAATGAATTTATACACTGGGCTGTGTAGCAGGCATAGAATCATACATCATGGGTGAGTCTTACAACTTCTCAATAATCATCTCGGTTTGAAGCACATCACCACATGGTGTGTTCGTTGTGGCATGGGCATGGGGACAATGTCAATGTTGATGTTGAGAAAAGAAGACAGTGATGCTAGGTCAGTGGAAACCTCACTAAGAGCCAAGCCATTGTCCTGTACCAGTAGCCAGTGACTGTAGTAGGCAGGTATTCGATTGAATGGCAGAATGGCAGCTTTGGATGGAAGTAAAAGCACAAAAGAAGAAACTCACTGCCTTAACAGATGGCCACAGCAAGCTAGGAATGTACAGAACTGCTGTGACTGATGTGCTGCAAGGGGCTACTGCAATACCTTGTTGGATTAGCAATCCAGGTTTGAGTCCCAGTCTGACACACAGTTTTAATCTGTCAGAAGTTTCAAACATAGCTGCATGCTAACAGTTTACTAGGATTATGCAATTGGAGACTTTTCCCCAATAAATATCTAAATTAAATTGCTCTTGGGTATTGTGCTTGATTAACCCACCCAACAATTCAATCAATTGGAATCTCTAAGAAGAAAAAAATAAATAACAACAAATCAAATAAGGGCAGCGCATTTGCTACATCGGATCAGGATGTGCATGTGCATGCTGTATGTACAGACATAACAACAACAACTTGGAAAGATAACAAGAGTGGTTTCAAGATGGTTAGTACACCTGGTCAACTTTGCTTGATGGACTGAAGAAGGCAACCAACAGTGTGCTTTCATTTTGCCACCCTGTGTGATAAGTCCATGGTAGCACCTGCCTGTTCTGGAGTGGGCTTAGTATCATTGTATCAACCAATTTGAGATGAATGCTCAAGAGTTGACTATGCAACATAAGGACAACACACTATAAAGTGATGTGGTGACATTTTTCCTTTCTCTCTTTACTCCTCTTCTCACCCTGCAAAAAGAGTTACGGAAGTGGAATCATTTGGGGAAGGGCATCTTATATGGTACAAAAAATATTTCCAGTATCTTTTAAAGACCTTAGCACCTTACATTTAAAGGGATAAAATGCCATAAACTAAATTTCAGTGTGATACCCAGTCCATCATGAAATATTCATGATGTACTCTTGGGGCTACAACCCATAGGTGACACAGATATTACACACTCATGTTCGATTTGTGCCACCTGCATAGAATCTACGGAGTTTGTGCCTCTTTTAAGCTGGATCACTTGTTGTTGTTGTTGTTGTTGTTGTTGTTGTGGTCTTCAGTCCTGAGACTGGTTTGATGCAGCTCTCCATGCTACTCTATCCTGTGCAAGCTTCTTCATCTCCCAGTACCTACTGCAACCTACATCCTTCTGAATCTGCTTAGTGTAGTCATCTCTTGGTCTCCCTCTACGATTTTTACCCTCCACGCTGCCCTCCAATGCCAGTGCCCTGGATCACTTGGACTTAAGAAATAGTTAGCATGCTAGATAGAAAAAGAGGAAGGAAGATTAGGGATTAACGTCCTATCAATGATGAGGCCCTTACAGACAAAGCCCAAGCTCAGATTGGGAGATTGATGTAAAAGTGAAATGGCTGCATTATGTATTTTCGAATACCATCCTGCCACTTTCTTTAAGTGGTTTAGGGTAACCACTGAAAACCTAAACCTGAATGGCTGGACAAGAATTTGTACTACTGTCCTCTTGAATGTGGTGCCTGTTTGCTAGCCCCTGCATCACTTCCTTCAGTATGCCAAATAGAGTGTCTAATCAGAAGAAGTGGCATTGATATGGATGACCTGCAGTGAAGCAGAGCAAACTTTTGTTGAGTGGTGACTGTGGCAAATAGTGTGCTTAACATAAGGAATTGCAAGTACCATTGTTTTCGTAGCACTTTTTGTGCCATGAGAAGAAGACCAAATGAAAAGATGAGGATCAAAATGGTTTGATCTGTATCTGGTTTGCTCGTAGAATGATGGGAGGTCATTTGTTTGCTGAGCATATTGAGGATGAAATCTTCCAACTTATCATTTCACACACAACATTCTGGAGAACAGAAACTCCTTACTGCACCAACTCATTGCAGACCTACATCTCCAGGATCAGTCAGAACTCAGAATAAGATGATCAAACACCTTAATGAGGAAAGCAAAAACAGGCATCCTCAACATTTCCAGTTGCATGTGGCAAGAGGAGAAACTCCCCCCCTCCCAAGAAAGTACTATTGTCCCGCTACTGAAGCCTGGAATGAACCTACAATTTTCACACCACAATATACCAATCAGCCTGACAAATGGATTATGCAAGCTACTTCAAAAGATGATAGGCTAAATTACAAGCTTCTCTGGCACCTTGAGTCAATAATGCAGCTTCTGAAAATTTTGATCCACTGCTGAGTAACTGATGCCCTCAAACTCTGCAGTTAAGGACACATTTATACACAATTGCCATCCAGTTGCCGTGTTCTTTGATTTGAATACATCATGTGGCACCAGCTGGCAATGCCACATCCTTTCCGTACCCTACCGATGAGGTTTCCAAGATCTTCCACTGATCTTCATAAGAAATTTACTATCACTGTGGTTTCTTTGTGTCTGGAAGGTAATGGCCATTAGTTATTCAGAATTATGATTATTATGATTAGCTTCATTACTTGTAGGTGTAACAAGTTTGCTTACTCACAAAGCCTTCATGCAGCTCTAAATTTACGTTTGCAGCACTTTCCCTTTTTGCTCAAAAATACAACGAGTGATCAATTTTAATTATGATCATTTCACTAGTCTTGTAGTCTCAACTTAGTGATCAGATAGTGTGCACAATACAGTGCAAACCCCACAGTTCACACGACTTATCCCAGAGTGAGCATCCAGCCATGGTGGAGAAACAAAAGGATTTATTTGTGTTTGTAAAAGGACACACTGTGAAAGCCCAGAGTGCAGGATTCATTTATTAACACATTGGTTCCATAGATGTCATACTGAATGGGTCATTGAATAAGTCAAAATACAAATAACCACAAGGTATCTATGGTTAGTTTCATTATTACAGATAAGCAGATTAATACATTTGTCGAAGACACTTTTTGTTTTCTATTTACAGGGTGACAGTTATTGAATTTATGAAATAAAACTATTGTAACTTCTGAATGGTTTGCGTTAGGATGTTCAAACTGCACAGTTGGCTGCAGGACAAGATGGTACTTAGTATGCACATGTCCACATGCCTTATTGTTGTCGGCCATTCGCACGTGAAAATGTCACAGTACAGCATGCCTGAACATGTAGCGCTTGTGAAAGCTTACTATGCAAGCACTAGCAGCCCAACTGCAGCTCAAAGAAAGTTTGCGAGTGAGTTCAAGCTGAAAACAACTGGTGTGCTATCAATCAAGAATTTGATTCGCAAGATTGAGAGAACCAGTGTTGGCAATGTTGGTCATCCAAAGAGTGTGAAAACACCTGAAAACATCAACAAGACACACACTGCATTTCAAACCAGTCCCAGGAAACAGATCAGAAGAGCTGCACAACAGGTGGGAATCAACTGGCAGACAATGCGACATATTATTGTTGAAGACCTGCGTCTCTTCCCATACAAAATTCAAACCCATCAGCCATTAAGCCCTATGGCCATGGAACAGCAGCTGTGTTTCGCCAACATTATTGTCCACAGAATTGACAAACAGGACTTTGATGTGAATATGGTTTGGTTTAGCAATGAAGCACACTTTCATTTGGATGGGTTCATCAGTAAGCAAAATTGGCACATTTGGGAGACTGAGAATCCACATTTCACAATCAAGAAGTCTTCACCCTCAACAGGTGACTGTGTGGTGTGCAATGTCGAGTCAATGAATAATCGGTGTGATATTCCTTGATGGCAAGGTGACTACCAAAAGGTAAGTGAAGGTTTTGGAAGATGATTTCATCCCTGTTGCGAAAAGTGACCCTGATTTCAACAAAATGTGGTTCATGCAAGATGGAGCTTTATCCCATTGACAGGAGAGGTTTTATGTCCTGGAGGAGCACTTTGGGGATGACATTTCTGCTCTGGGGTACCCAGAGGCCACTGGCGTGGGCATCAGTTGGCCGCCATATTTTCCAGATCGGAACACATGCGACTCCTGTTTGTGGGGCTATATTAAACACAAGATGTACAGCAATAACCCCAACACAGCCATTCAGCAGGTCATCGACAGCATCAATATTCTGATACTTCAGCAGGTCGTGCAGAATTTTGCTGTTCATGGTGCCACATCATTGCCATGATGGCAGGCATATTGAACACATCATTAATCTAAATCCGAATGTCTGTAGTGACATTTACATGTTGAATACAGTGTGTGTACACGTAGTTTGTAACTAATTTACGTTTTTTCATATAGTTTAATAATTGACATGCTGTTCTATAAATAAGACAAAAATTAATACACTTCCATTTACATAGTGTTCTATATGATTAGTATAAAAGTCTATTACAGAAAACCCTCCTTTCACTAAAACACGCTCAATAAGATGAGTATACTTGGTTACTGCTGAACATTAACAGTTATTTTGGTCCAATAAATTATTGTTGGCAGTACTTTCCTTCTGAAGATGAAATAAGTAGTGGTACCAATAGACACATATAAAAAGTAAAAGTGATACACTTCCTAAAACTAATAGTTCCTTCCTCAGGGGGGATGGAGCTATACTTTGTGTGTATCTGTTGGCAATAGTGCACATTATTCTTCCTGATGGAAAGTGATGGTCAAACATTCTGTCTCATAATTTACTAGTTTTCTCGACTGAATAATTCTTCAATATAAGTAGAGTGTTCTGTAAGCTGATCAATAATTTAGCGATGTCAACATCCATTTTGTAACGTAAATCTGATTTCAATTCCTTCATTGTTGTAAGCTAAAAATCACACCTATTTAAAAATGCATACACTTCCATTTACATCTTTTCAGTTGTCTGACACCTAGTGCACTTGAATTGATTAATTTTGTTGCTGAGAAAGTTAGAATTTCTTTACTAGGTATTACTGGAATACATCTTTCAAGCTTGCTTCTGTGATTTTAATTAAACTAAAAGATTGAAAATTGTGCAGTCATGTAATGGAAAATACCAGAGGCTATATGAAGAATACACACTCTAAATTGTAACAATAATGGAAATTCCTGGATGTTGCAATATGTAAAATAGGGGAAAGCAACCCCTCAACTATAGCAGATTGGTATGTGGAGTACTGAAACATGTAACAAAAAACAGTATTCACATTAGTTTTCGAGAATTAGTGCTTTTTCTACCAAAAAGTATACATGTACACACATACAACCACACAGACACCAAAACACATGCTCCCATTGCCACCTCTGAGCGAGAGTGTGCATTTGGGTGTCTGGGTGGTTGCCTGTGTGAATGTGTGCACTTTTGCTAGAAAAAGAGTTAGTGCTCAAAAACTAGTGAGAATGTTGTTTTCTGTAACATATTTCTGTGTTCCATGCATCGATCTGCTATAGGTGAGTTGTTGGCTCTCCCTTATTAGATGTTAAAACATTGTGTGCGGGTTTGAAGTTCTGCATTAGGAGAACATTCAAAATGGAGGAACAGCTACAGCTTGCCTTTTTTTAAAAGGTAAGTTAAAGTTGTTCTAATGAAGCACATTCTGTTCTTTAGAGATTTATATGTATATTGTGCATTAGCCATCTAGATCAGATAACCTACTGATACCTTGTTCCTGAAGAGATGTGCAAGTGCAGAGAATAGTATGCATCCTGTTGTCGTATGTGATCACACCAAGTGAAGTACTGCAGTCCCCTTAGCAGGAAATGGTTAATCACAAACTTACCCCAGATGAAAGTGTAAGGAATCACACTGGCACTCAACAAAACAATACTACTTCAAAGAAGTACAAGGGACAGAAGATATTAATAATGCTAAAGAGTCATGTCCTCTATACTATATGAGATTAATAACGTGGAGTCTAAAATTTTTCGTTCAGAAGAATATGGTGTAGCACTTCATAAGAGCAACATGAAAATTATAGTCCATCCTGCAGTATAATATAAGACTTCCAAAGCTAAGTAAAAAATTAACTTGAAATACTGGGTGGAAATTAATATCAAAACAGCAGGAAAGAGGATGTCTACAACAATTCCAATAATAGTCAGGACAGAAAGGTATAAACACCTGAACCTGCTTAATCTGGTCAATTCTTGGTCTCTCTCTACATATTTTGTGTGTCACAGTTCTTCTATTAGAAAATTAACTATTCCTAGTTGCTTCAGGTCATGTACTATCAGCCAATCCCTTCTTTTGGTCAAGTAGTGCTATACATTTATTCCTCCCTGATTCAACTCAGTACTTCTAATAATTATCTGCTGTACCCATCAATCACATGTGACACTCCAGACAAATACTTCCAGAAATGAATTTCTAACACTTAAATTTATATTCTTTGTTAAAATACACTCCTGGAAATTGAAATAAGAACACCGTGAATTCATTGTCCCAGGAAGGGGAAACTTTATTGACACATTCCTGGGGTCAGATACATCACATGATCACACTGACAGAACCACAGGCACATAGACACAGGCAACAGAGCATGCACAATGTCGGCACTAGTACAGTGTATATCCACCTTTCGCAGCAATGCAGGCTGCTATTCTCCCATGGAGACGATCGTAGAGATGCTGGATGTAGTCCTGTGGAACGGCTTGCCATGCCATTTCCACCTGGCGCCTCAGTTGGACCAGCGTTCGTGCTGGACGTGCAGACCGCGTGAGACGACGCTTCATCCAGTCCCAAACATGCTCAATGGGGGACAGATCCGGAGATCTTGCTGGCCAGGGTAGTTGACTTACACCTTCTAGAGCACGTTGGGTGGCACGGGATACATGCGGACGTGCATTGTCCTGTTGGAACAGCAAGTTCCCTTGCCGGTCTAGGAATGGTAGAACGATGGGTTCGATGACGGTTTGGATGTACCGTGCACTATTCAGTGTCCCCTCGACGATCGCCAGTGGTGTACGGCCAGTGTAGGAGATCGCTCCCCACACCATGATGCCGGGTGTTGGCCCTGTGTGCCTCGGTCGTATGCAGTCCTGATTGTGGCGCTCACCTGCACCGCGCCAAACACGCATACGACCATCATTGGCACCAAGGCAGAAGCGACTCTCATCGCTGAAGACGACACGTCTCCATTCGTCCCTCCATTCACGGCTGTCGCGACACCACTGGAGGCGGGCTGCACGATGTTGGGGCGTGAGCGGAAGACGGCCTAACGGTATGCGGGACCGTAGCCCAGCTTCATGGAGACGGTTGCGAATGGTCCTCACCGGTACCCCAGGAGCAACAGTGTCCCTAATTTGCTGGGAAGTGGCGGTGCGGTCCCCTACGGCACTGCGTAGGATCCTACGGTCTTGGCGTGCATCCGTGCGTCACTGCGGTCCGGTCCCAGGTCGACGGGCACGTGCACCTTCCGCCGACCACTGGCGACAACATCGATGTACTGTGGAGACCTCACGCCCCACGTGTTGAGCAATTCGGCGGTACGTCCACCCGGCCTCCCGCATGCCCACTATATGCCCTCGCTCAAAGTCCGTCAACTGCACATACGGTTCACGTCCACGCTGTCGCGGCATGCTACCAGTGTTAAAGACTGCGATGGAGCTCCGAATGCCACGGCAAACTGGCTGACACTGACGGCGGCGGTGCACAAATGCTGCGCAGCTAGCACCATTCGACGGCCAACACCGCGGTTCCTGGTGTGTCCGTTGTGCCGTGCGTGTGATCATTGCTTGTACAGCCCTCTCGCAGTGTCCGGAGCAAGTATGGTGGGTCTGACACACCGGTGTCAATGTGTTCTTTTTTCCATTTCCAGGAGTGTACTTCCATCCGCCAGAAAACCATGTGTGCTGTTGCACCACTTCCAGGACTTGAGTCAGTGCACCAGCTCCAGATCGAATCCCCCATTGGATTCACAATGAGGGCTGGTGCGCCAGCCATTGTGGATGTAGTTTTCAGGTAACTTCCCACTTGGTGCGTATCTGGCTGGTACCAAAGCACTGCCTCAGTTACAAGATTCACCAACATTTTGAAAACATTTACACTCTTTCACATAGATAACTCTACATGCAGACCCTTGGGGTGCACATATTCTGTCCCAGGTGGGTAGTAGGATGGTAACACGGAGGGTATCCAGCCATTCCTTCAACTAACCATGCCAATCCAATAGTAACCAAGTCACCCCGTGTAGATGGAGGACAAAGGCATAAGAAAAAGAAGATAATGTACCTCTCTTTTTTAGAGAAGCTTTTCTTGCTATTGCCAGTTTACATTTAATATAATCTTTACTTCAGTATTTATCAGTTATTTTGCTCCCTAAATAACAAAACTAATTTACTATTTTTGGTGTCTCATTTCCTGATCTAGTGCTTCTGCATCACCTGATTTAATCTAAAGTGGAAGTTTCATTGTTGCATGTCTGTTAGTTATTGTTCAGTGCTGTATTGAGTAGAACACATTGTGTTGCTTAGTTTGAGAATTTCGAGCTGGCAGTGTTAGTGGAGCAACATATCCGCATCAAATTTCACATGAAACTCAAGAAAACCTTTACACAAACACAGCACATGATGCAGAAAGCCTACAATTATGAGAGCTCATGTTGTACTCAGAGTAACGAATGGTTCACATAGTTTAAAAATGGCCAGATGGAAGTTACAGTTGATCCTAGTTCAGGATGCCCTTCGACATCTACGAACAACGCTCATGTCATAAAAGTTTATGAAATTGTGTGTGTTAATCAGAGAATGACTGTCCAATAGATTGCAGAAGTATGTAACATTTCTGGTGGATCATGTCATGAAATCCTGACATGGTATCTTGGAATGCATTGTGTTGTTCAAATTCATCCCATAACTCACGAGTCAAAACCAGAAAACATTCCCCTGGAAACTGTTGAAGAGCTTTTGGATCACACAAATGAGAACGAGATATTCCATAAGACAATCCAACTGGTGACAATATGTGGGTCTATGTTTATGGTGTTCAGACCAAGATTCAATCTTCACAATGGGTTGGGAAATGTTCTCCAAGATGAAAAAGAAAAACTCATCAGGTCAGGTCAAATGTCAAAGCCATGCTGATAGTTTTCTTTGACATTGAAGGATTAGTTCATCACGAATTCTTGCCACAGAGAAACTGTTAACTGATGGTACTATCGATACATGTTATGACACCTGCGAGAAAATGTGGGAAGGAAACTGCCTGAAATGTGATGAGATCATTCATGGCTCTTGCAATCATGATAACATACCTGCACATTCATCTGTGTTGGTGCATGACTATTGCACAAAAAACGAAATCACTGTGCTCAGCCTCTTCCTCCATACTCTCCAGACCTGGCCACTGTGGAAATTTTTTGTTGTTTCCAAAGTTGAAAGCCCCCTTGAAAGGATGGAGATTTGCAACGATAGACGAGAAAAGAAAATTCACAAATATTGTTTCATGTAATCCAGCAAGAGGCATACCAAGACGTCTTCTGCAAGTGGCAATGGCGTTGGTAGCAGTATATCAATTGTGGAGGAGAGTATTTCAAAGAAGACCTTGCATAATAAGGAAAAGGTAAGTATAGAAAAATGTTGTGGACAAAGTTCTGAAATTTTTTGAACAGACCTCTACATTCAATTTCCCTTGTTTTACTTTTGATGGCCACCTCATAATCTCTTTTCAAGACAGATCTTTCAAGTCCTTAGCTGTCTTTGACAGAATTACAATGTGCTCAGCAAACTGTAATGGTTTTTAATTCTTTTCTCTGAGCTTTAATTTACTTTCAGTATTGCTCTTAATTTCCTTTACTGCTTGATGTACTGGGCGAATAACTAAAGTGCAGCTATTAACATAGGTCCAGTGTGGGCTGTAATTGTCATATGGCAGTGAAATTTGGTAGATATTCTAATACATTAATGATAAACTGATTTATGCTGGAAAACGTTAGTCACAGTTTTGGCCACCATGTGCAAATCTGTTGCTGTGAATGCAAGAAACACATACAGAAATGTTTCCATATGTAATGGATTAGGAATGGGATATAGGTAGAAAAGGTCAAACAAGTGGAAAGGCATAATGCTGATTTTATTATTAACCGCCACTTACACAACTCACAGTTTGTTTAGTTTGGGCACCAGAGATGTCGACAAGATGTTGTACAGTGGCAAATATGCAACTGGTGGCCGAAATTGTAGATTTTTTTTTTCTGGCATAAATCAGTTCCATGTTAATGCATCTGCATGTCAACAAAGTTTCAGCGCCATATGATAATTACAGCCCACACTGGACTTTTGTGAGAAGCTGCACTTAATTATAACGATCTGGTATATGCAGATTGAATAATATCTAGGATAGGCTACAACCTTGTCTCCAACTGCAGCCTGATTTCTGTATAAATTGTAGACAACCTTTTCCTCTGTATATTTTTACCCCAGCTACCTTTAAAATTCAAACAGTGTATTCCACTCAACATTACTGAAAGCTGTCTCTAAATCTATAAATGTCAGTTTGTCTTTTTCGGTCTATTTCGTATGAAAAGTCACCGAGTCAGTACTACCTTGTGTGTTACTGTAAAGTATCAGGAACTCAAATTGAACTTTCTTCAAGATCAGCTTCTGCCAATCTTTCCATTCTTCCGTAAATAATTTGTGTTAGTATTCTGCAACTACTACTTATTAAACTGACAATCTGCTAATATTCATGCCTGTTGGCAGCTGCTATCTTTGGCATTAGGATTATTACAGTCTTCCTGTAACCTGAAAGTATTGTGTGTGTCTTATACATCTTGCATAATATGTGGAACAGTTTTGTCACTGTGATTCTCCCAAGAGTCTTAATAATTTGAACGTAATAGTGTACATTCCAGGAACCTTGTTTTGACTTATGTCTTGCTCTGTCAAATTATTCTTGCAATATCGCATCTCCCTCCTCATCTTCATCTATTTTCTCTGCCTTTCCAAATTGTTTTCTTCAAGGTCTCTTTTTCCTTTCACTTTCCAGCTTCCCTTATTTCTTTAGCAGGTATAGGCTTGCCATCTGAGCTCTTATTATCCATACAGCTGCTTCTTTTTACTCCAAGGGCTTCTTCATTTTACTGTGTGCACTATCAATCATTTCCATAGTCATGCATATTTCTACAGTTTGCATTTCTCCTGTAGCCATTCTTGCTTTGCCATTTTGCAGTTTCTATAAATCCCATTTTTAGGTGACTGTATTGCATTTTGATGATTCGCTTGCAGTATTTTTATATATTCTCCTATATTCAATATTTCAAATCTTATACAAATATTCCTACTAGGCCCTATCTTTATGTCTAATTGTTCGTCTGATACCTTCAAGATTTTATTTAACATAATTACACATTTATGTACATTGAATTTCTATTACCTATTACAGTCAGTGGTAGCCTAATGCACTATTTAAAGTTGTCAACTACCTCCGCCTCTTTCAACTTATCCAGGTCCAATTATCATTCTGCAATTTCTTGTTTTGCAGCTATAAAGAAAGAAAAAAGGAAAATCTCAAATTGAATGAGGCAGTTATTAAAGAGAAGACAAGAGATTCAAGCAAACAGCAAATGATAAAATATGTTGAATTTAGCAAAACTGTTCCCAATGGTCTCTGACATGATGTCAGAAGTAATGAAAAATTTGCAAGAGAAACAATGGAAATCAATGAGAGTACAAAAAAAAAAAGAGAAAAGAAATTTATGTAGGGTAGACAACCCATTTCATCTGTTGAAACGTTTGATGGCACAGTAATTAACAAGAAAGACAAAAATGTACAAGTAATCCAAGATATCTCTAAATGTTTTTATAATTTAAGAGATGAACCAAGAAAGACAGATTAAGTAATAATGCAAATAATGAGATGCCAGAAATAAAGTCAGTTGAGATATGTAAAGCCACTCAAAGTATGAAGAAGCGAAAGGTGCTTCGAGAGGTTAGAATTTCATCGTAAATGATTAAAGTTGGAGGCAAGTAATACAAAATAAACATTTAATGATATGAATTAATAGAGGGAAACATTCCAAATGTCTGCTTGTGTCTGTGTATGTGCGGATGGATATGAGGGTGTGTGCGAGTGTATACCTGTCCTTTTTTCCCCCTAAGGTAAGTCTTTCCACTCCCGGGATTGGAATGACTCCTTACCCTCTCCCTTAAAACCCACAGCCTTTCGTCTTTCCCTCTCCTTCCCTCTTTCCTGATGAGGCAACAGTTTGTTGCGAAAGCTTGAATTTTGTGTGTATGTTTGTGTTTGTGTGTCTACCGACATGCCAGCGCTTTCGTCTGGTAAGTCACATCATCTTTGTTTTTAGGTATAAAATAAACATTTACAATTATTTAGAAAATGTGTGCAAAAATAAATAAATAAATAAATAAAACAAAAAACTTCCACAACTGGAATAAAGCAGTAATTGTTCTGCTTCACAACAAAAGAAACAGGCAAGACGTGGAAAACTAGGACCTGTAAGTCTCCTCTATCTAACGTTCAAGATACTCACTAAAATTATATCAATTACAGAAAAAATACTTTTAATCAGGTGAAGAAAGAAGCTGGATGTAGCACAGTGGACTATTTACAAGTAGTGAATTAGCCTCTTGCCTAGGATTCGGAGATTTTGAGTGAGCTTGTTATTTAATTTCAGCAAAATTTATATTAACATTTTTGAGAATCAGAGCATTTATTAAATCTATGTTAGTAACTAAATAACATATACATCAATGCTACAGCTTTCATCAGGAGAGGGGAATTTCAGAACTGCATTGAAAGAGGAGTCAAGTACGGAGATTCCACACCAAGGAAACTACTCTCTGATCCTTAAACTAGGAAACTTTGGAGCTGTACAGTTTAATGGAACATTTTTATTTTGGTGATAACACTGTATTGTTTGCTTCGAGTGCCAATGAACTTCAGCAACTAATGAAAGAAATAATACTGCAAGTTAAAATGTAGGTATTAAAATCAATTTTAAGACCAAAGTAATGTGTGCCCAACACATTAACAAGATAACAGAGGAAATTACCAATGAGGCTACAGGACTGTATGATAAGTTTTGTACCTAGAGGTGCTGAAGACTGTTACTGAAAGGACACAAATGAAATAACAAGACTAAAAATGATCTGTAAAAAAATTAATCTTCTAATGTATCTGACAATAAAGTTTACAATCAATGTGTATTACCAGTTTTAACTTAGTGAGACACAATGAGATCTGACCTTTAATGGGAAAACCATCAACTACCATTCCAAGGTGGGTACTCCCATTCCCACCAGGTCACTGAAGTTAAGTACAGTTGGGCATGACCAGTACTTGTATGGGTGACTGTCCTGGTATGCCTTGCACTGTTGACAATTTTCCCCTTTGCCTTTACAGCAGAGGGAAGAGGAGGAATGGCAGCATAAACTCTTTGGTCACCAGTCTTTGCACTAGCGTCCTGGATTAAATTCCAAACCTCTCCAAAGTGTCTCGTGAAGTGAGGGTATGTGACATCCGTCAGTTGTGAATGTTAAGCTTGGCAGACCTCTTGGTGCTCTTCGAGAGGATTAGGCTATATGCCAACACCAGTTTGATTAAGTACCCAAAAAGACTGAAATTGGTTATAAAATCTTTATTAATCATAACTCTACAATTTAAGCAATGTCTACCTCAAAGCTGTCTCCTCCACCAGTAATACACTGTCCTCAACATTTATCCTATTTTTGGAAAGCATCCTGGAACACACTTTCTGAAATGTTACATGTCTTTAGCTGTATTGCCCTGACTCTCCTCAATGTTTTGTTTCAATGTGGTTTTAAGTTTGGGAAACAGCGAAAGTCTGCCGGGACTAGGTCCTAGGGTGACATGAGACAGTGCAGTGTTGTGATGCAACATCCAAAAGAGGTTTTTCCAGAGTTCAGGCCTCTTCCTGTACACAGAATCCTTCAAATGCACTGAAATTCCCTAGAAGATATCCTTGTTTACCACCTAACCAGGTGGTACAAGTTCCTGATGCATAATGCCTGTACAGTCAAAAGACACAACCGATGTCAGCTTGATCTCTGCTTTGACTCCTGATATGCTCGACTAAGCAACCAAAATGCCCCTATAAAAGTTTTGCCAGCTTTGTAGCAAAATTTCACTCATACATGTTGCCCCTCAAACTTTTTCTGTGGCACTTTGTCACTAATCCAGTAAATGGCTTATGAATGTGCTCATTTCAGTTGCTGTAGCTTGACAGCTAACAGTCACAGCCAAACACACTAATGGTAATCTGTTGTCTAAACCTTCTGTTGTGTACAGATTCACAAACTATGGTAAGGAGAGGTGGGCTGCAGAGTGATGTGGAAACTGTTATTGTAGGAAAGCTAGACAGGAGCAGAAAAGATTAGCAAATGAGTAAACACAGTAAACAGAACATTTACTTAACTTGCCTTTCTCCAAGAGTTTAAAGACTTGTTACAAATAGTGCAGCAAGAAAGAGTCCAAGTCAACAAGGAAGAGGCCCTCAGAACTAAAGCACAAACAATGGTAATGGAGCTGCAACTAGATGAAGTCTGCATAGTATCATGTAATGAAAGGGTTTTTCTGGCTGCTGCTGACTGTCCTGTATTGTGATGGCAGAGGACACTCGTGTTACCAAGTTACTGGAGGCATGGCCTATAGTACATTTGCCATTGTGTCCATCACATCCCCCGCAACCAATATCAGCATTCGATGGAAACTTGCAATTCCGTTGGCAAATGTTATGCCCGTGGGGTGGCATTGATATGTGATATCACACCTGTCACTAGGTGCACTCAGCAGCTGCACCATGCTCCCTCTTCCAGTTGATGTGCTGTTTAGAAAGTTCTGTCTTCTTTTCAACACACCTCTTACACTGACTTTGATATTTCATTTCTCTCATTACTTATTGTTCCTGGAACATTTCTGCTTATGCAGGTTGTTCATTGAGCCTCTTCCAATCTTCTCTTTTCTTCCACCATCTATCATTCAGCATTTCCACCCATTGTAATCCTCTCCTATTCACATCATCCTTCACCTGGGCTCTCCGTCTCATTCATAGTCTTCCAATTCTTCTTCATCCAGATTCTGTCCAATCTAGAACTCTTCTTTGTAATATTTCTTTTCCAATTCTTTTAACATGACAAAACAATTTCAGCCTATTTCTCTCCATAATTTCTTTTTAGGGATTGATCTGAAGCGTTCGTTGTATTGTTTCAATACCATGAAAAAGAAAGATGCTACTCACTACGTAGCAGAGATGCTGAGTCACAGATAGGCACAACAAAAAGACTGTCAGAAATACACTTTCAGCCAACAAGACCTTTGCCAAACACACACACACACACACACACACACACACACACACACACACACGCCAGCAGTCTCTGGAAGCTGAAGCCATACTGTGAGCAGTAGCAGTAGCTGTGCATGATGGAAGTGGCAATTGGGTGGGAGTAAGTAAGAGGCTGGGTCAGGGAGATGGAGAGATAGGGGTGGTGCACAGTGAAGTGCTGCTGGAGAGCATGCAGGGACGAGATGGAGAGAGGGTAGGGCAGCTAGGTGCAGTCAGGAGTTTGGAGAGAGGGTAGGGCAGCTAGGTGCAGTCAGGAGTTTAGACAGAGGGCAGGGGAGAGATGGGGCAGGGGAAGAGGAAGAGGAAAAGGAGAGAAGTAAGAAGACTAGATGTGCTGATGGAAAGGGGGCTGTGTAGTGCTGAAATGGGAACAGGGAAGAGGCTGGATGGGCGAGGACCACGACTAATGAAGAACAAGGCCAGGAGGGATGCAGTAACATAGGATATCGTGCACATAGAGTTCCCACCTATGCAATTCAGAAAAACTGGTGTTGGTGGGAAGGATCCATATGGCACAGACTGTAAAGGATGTCATGTTTTTCAGCATGCTCAGCAACAGGGTGGTCTACTTCTTTCCTGATAACAGTTTGTCGGTGGCCATTCATGTGGGCAGACAGCTTGTTGGTTGCATGCCCACATAGAATGCATCATGGCGGTTGCTACTTGGCTTGTGGATCACATGACTGGTTTCACAGGTAGTCCTGCCTTTGATGGGATAGGTGATGTTTGTAACCAGGCTGGAGTGGGAGTTTCTATGGAACAGGTCCTGCATTTAGGTCTATTACTGGGATATGAGCCATGAGGTAAGGGGTTTGGAGCAGGGATTGTTTAGGGATGGACAAGTAGATTGTGTAGGTTCGGTGGATGGCGGAATACCACTGCGGGAGCTGTGGGAAGGATAGTGGGCAGGATACTTCTCATTCCAGGGCATGATGAGAGATAGTTGAAACCCTGGTGGAGAATGTAATTCAGTTGCTCCTGGTACTGAGTTACTAGGGGAATTTCCTCTGTGGCCAGACAGTGAGACTTTAGGAGGTGGTGGGAGTCAGGAAAAATAAGGCACAGGAGATTTGTTTTTGTACAAGGTTGGGAGGATAATTACAGTCTAAGAAGGCATCAGTGAGACACTCACTATATTTCAAGAGGGACCGCTCATCACTGCACATGGGACGATCATGGGTGGCTAGGCTGTATGGAAGGGACTGCTTAGTATGGAACGGGTGGCAGCTGTTAGGTGGAGGTATTGTTGTTGGTTAGTAGGTTTGATATGGACAGAGGTACTGATGTGGCCATCTTTGAGGTGGAGGTCAACATTTATGAAGGTGGCCTGTTGGGTTCAGTAGGATCAGGTGAAGCAAATGGGGGAGAAGCTGTTAAGGTGGAATGTGGATAGTGTGTCCTCATCCTTGATCCAGATGTCACAGATGTCATCAATGAATCTGAACTAGGTGAGGGGTTTAGGATAAAAAGGTTGGCGTAGTATGGTGCTATGTGGGTGCCCATAGCTGTACCCCAGATTTGTTTGTAGGTGATGTCTTCGAAGGAGAAGTAATCGTGAGTAAGGGTATACTTGGTCATGGTGACCAGGAAAGAAGTAGTTGGTTTGGAATCAGTTGGGCATTGGGAAAGGTAGTGTTCAATAGCAGTAAGGCCATGGGCATTAGGAATGTTAGTGTAAAGGGAGGTGGCATCGATAGTGCCGAATAGGGTGCCATGTGGTAAAAGGACAGAAACTGTGGAGAGTTAGTGGAAGAATGGTTAGTATCTTCTACAAAGGAGGGTAGGTTCCAGGCAATAGGTTGAAGGTGTTGGTCTATGAGAGCAGAGATTCTCTCATTGAGGGCAGAGTAACTGGCCATAATAGGGCATCCTGGGTGGTTGGGTTTATGGACTTTAGGAAGCATGTATAAGGTAGGAGAGCAGGGACTGGTACTGATGAGCAGAGAGATGGACTCCAGCGACTGGTACAGATGAGCAGAGAGATGGACTCCAGCGACTGGTACAGATGAGCAGAGAGATGGACTCCAGCGACTGGTACGGATGAGCAGAGAGATGGACTCCAGCGACTGGTACGGATGAGCAGAGAGATGGACTCCAGCGACTGGTACGGATGAGCAGAGAGATGGACTCCAGCGACTGGTACGGATGAGCAGAGAGATGGACTCCAGCGACTGGTACGGATGAGCAGAGAGATGGACTCCAGCGACTGGTACGGATGAGCAGAGAGATGGACTCCAGCGACTGGTACGGATGAGCAGAGAGATGGACTCCAGCGACTGGTACGGATGAGCAGAGAGATGGACTCCAGCGACTGGTACGGATGAGCAGAGAGATGGACTCCAGCGACTGGTAAGGATGAGCAGAGAGATGGACTCCAGCGACTGGTAAGGATGAGCAGAGAGATGTGACTCCAGGGACAGGTTCTGGGAGGGTCTAAGGATTTTAGGAGTGATTGGAGATTGTGCTGGATTTCTGTAATGGGGTCACTGTGGCAAGGTTTGTAGGTGGATGCATCTAACAGCGGGCAGAGTCCTCGTGCCAGGTAATCGATGCAGTTCAAAAAAACAATGGTGGTGCCTTTGTCTCCAGGTAGGTTTATAAGGTCAGGATAAGTTTTTGGATGGTGGACTGTGGTTCTTTCTGTGGATGTAAGGTTAACCTGCATGTTGAGGGATTTGGGGAATGATGATGAGGCAAGGTTCGAAGTTAAGAAATTCTGGAAAATTAATGGGGGTTGATTTGGGTGCAGTGGAGGTGGATCATGGTTGGATCGAGGAGTGAACCGAGTTATGCAAGGTTCAACATTGGTCTGTGGTTGTGTCTGATTGGTAGGGTTGGTGGTGAAAAAGTGATTCCACTGTACGGAGCGGGAGTAGGAGAGAAGGTCTTTAACAAGTCCTGCATGATTGAATTTGGAATTCCCGTAACAAAAGGTGAGGCCTTTGGAAGGGACTGATATTTCTGTGGGGCTAAGGCTTGTGCAGGAAAGGTTCATGACTGTATTTGGGTCTGTTTAGGTTCTGGATTCTGTGTGGTGACGGTGGGAGGGAGTGTTGCAGGGTGGGGTAAATGTAGTAGGTCTGTGACACAGGGTTTGTCACCAATGAGGGGGTGTGAGGGAGGTTTGGAGGTTGTTGTAGAGGTGGTGGACAGTGGTGCTCCAAAGTGGGAGTAGGAAGTGAGCAGGGTGGAAAGTTTTTTGAGGCGGCATTCTGCATCTTGCTCTAGTTCCTGGAAGGCAAGAGTTTCAATGTGTGTTATGGATTCCAGAAATTTGGGATTGCATAGCAGGAGAATTTTGCAGATGGAGAGAAGGTACTGCAAGGAGGTTTGGGCTTGGTTGATATGGTTTTGCAGGATTATGTTGGTGAGGGCTAAGGATTGACAGAATCTGAACACATGGAGGTCATTGTGAAAGGAGGGGTAGCAGTTGGAGATGAGTAATTTGATGGTAAGGCCATATGGGAGGGGGGGATTCCATGACCAAAGCAACAGCGCAGGCACATGAAACTTTTCTGTATTGATGCTGATGGAAGGAGCAAGGATCCATGGTGGTAGAAAAAATGTGATATTACATAAATAACATAGAATTACATCTGAAAAAATTTGAAAAAATACACCCAAGTATGTGGTAAAGATCACAATAAGGATGAAATGGATGAAAGAGGGGGGCAATAAGATGAAATCCGAGGGAATCGACAATAGCAAAAGGCAAACACACACTAAATTTGGGGTGATCAAAGAAAAGATGTAATCCTTCTGGCGTCAACCTTCATTAGCCATTGTCCTCACCCATCCAACCCTTTCCCTGTTCCCATTCTGGCACTCATTCCACCAATGCTCCCATTCTTTTCACTTCTCTCCTTTTCCGCTACCCTGCTCCACCCCTCCCACATCTCCTCTTCCTTCTGTCTAATCTGCACCTAGCTGCCCTACCCTCTCTCCACCTCATACCTGTGTACTCCTCAGCAGCACTTCACCGCCCCTCCCCCACCTACCCTACTATCCTTCCACCTCCCTGCCCCAGCCTCCTCCTCACACCCACCCAGTTGCCACTCCCATCATGCACTGCTGCTGCTGCTGCTCACAGTGTGGCTTCAAATATGCCAGAGGCTGCTGTCACGTGTGTGTGGGAGGGGGGGGGGGGGGGGTCTATTTTTCACAAAGGCCTTGTTGGCCGAAAGCTTATTTGTGACGGTCTTTTCGTTGCGCCCATCTGAGACTCAGCATCTCCACTACATGGCGAGTAGCAACTTCCCTTCTCATAATATTGTTACATTCCATTCTGGATTTTCCTTTGTGTTGTTTCATTTCTTATCCTGACCCTTCTTGTTTCAACTAGAATTCCTCATAGAAAGCCTATTTGTCACTTGTATTCTGTTCAGACCATTCTTTGTCCAGATACAACTTTCTGACTCACAGGACAGTTTTGACAGATAATATGATTTGTATTTCACGATTTTCCAATTCCTAATTATCTTTGATACACAATAATATAATATTGATCAGTTTTCTAACTGCACCAAATTCCTTCCCCAATGATTTCTTTCCTGGTTAGCTTACTTGCTAGATATCTGAGAGCACCTGCTTCTTTAATAATTTTTCCATTACAGCTTACATCATTCATTTTCCATCTGGTTTTCATTATCTTAAGTTATTCTTCCAATTTCTACTCATTGTCTTCCCATATCACCACACTGTATGCATATTCTATGATTTTCATATCATCTGCTGTTTGGCTAAGTTTCCTTATGCTGTTGCCCATGACTATTGGAGAGCGCTGGTGAGGTCACACTTTCTTGTCACACCCCCTATCTGATTTTTTGCATTTTTTTCAAAATCAGTAATGAATCTGCTAATCACCATATAGCATAGACGCTGAGTCACAGATAGGCACAAGAACATCTCTCTCTCTCTCTCTCTCTCTCTCTCTCTCTCTCTCTCTCTCTCTCATGCAAGTGCACCTCACACACACATGACCACATCTCTGGCTGTCGAAGCCAGACTGCGAGCAGCAGTGCGTGATGGGATAGGCAGCCAGGTGGTGGGGGTAAGGAGGAAGCTGGGAGGGGGAGGGGTGGTGGTGTAGTGGTAAAGTGCTGCTTATGGGAAGATACAGGGATGAGGTGGAGAGTGAGTAGGGCAGTTAGATACAGTCGAGGCATTCCCGTAACTCTCGTGGCCTCAAACTTTGGTATTCATTGTCCATACCCATCTGGCCCCTTCCCTGTTCCCATTTCAGCACTACACAGCCCTCTGTTCCAACAATGCACCCTCAGTCTTTTTACTTCCTCCTTTTCCACTAACTCTTTCCCTCCTTCCCTGTCCTAAATCTAACCTCCCGACTGTACATAACTGCCCTACCCTCTCTCCCCCCCAACCCTGTACACTCCCACAAGCAGCACTTTACAGTACTCAAGCCCTATCCCGTTATCCCTCCCTCTACCCACCCCAACCTCTTCCTTACCCCCACCATCTGGTTGCCTGTCCTATTATGTGCTGCTGCTCACAGTCTGGTTTCAACAGCCAAAGACTGCAGTCACGTGTGTGTGAGTTGCATGTGTGCATGTTATCTATTTTCAACTCAGGCCTTATTGGGTGAAAGCTCACTTGCTGGCAGTCTTTTTGTTGTGCCTGTCTGCAACTCAGCATCTCCAATATGGTGAGTAGCAACTATCTTTTTAATATTTTGTTACAAATTAAGTATCAGTGGTGATAATGAGCCTGATCCGAGTCTCTTGTATCGTCACATCAGTTTTGGCTAGATTGTCCTTCCATCAATGAAGTTATCACATTGTCTATGCACAGAAGACATTTTATTACATTGCACATTATCAAAAGCTTCTCCAAATGCCTTGTACATTTTGTTATTTTTCCTAAATCTTCAGTCTGAAATTGCTTCTGAAGTATGCCGTCTCCTAAAACCCAAGTGATCCTCTCCTAATCTATTTTTGTATTTCCTTTCCATTCTTCAGTAAAGTAACTCTCTTTCTGAGGCTTGTGATAGTAGACTGGTTATGTGGTAAGTTTCACATCTACCTGTTCTTGCTTTCTTTGGAAGTGTAATAATTATGTTATTTTCAAAATCAGATGAAACTTCACGAGTTGTATAAATTTCATTAACAAGCTTGTATATTTGTAGATCTGTCCTTTGGCCTGATTTTAAGAGTTTTGCTGGAATTTCGTCAGTAACTTCCCATTTGTCCTTTCTGTGTACCCACACAGCTGTTTGAAATTTAGAAATAAATAATGAATCTCCCTTTGGATTTTGCATAACATCTTCATTGTCAGTTGGCATAATTTGTTCTCAGCAACTATAAAATTTCTTCCAGTGTTGTTTCCTTCTTCGGATCGAATTTTCTGCTTGCATTACCCACTTACACTCTCATCTCATTATAATTTTCTCTTTTTCTTTGCTCCCTCAAGTGATTGTTAAGTGTCTGTCTAAAAAATCTACATTACCCTATTCAATTTTGTATCTTACTTCATGACATCTATTCTTTGCAAATTCTTTTTTAGCTTTTCCATACTCCCAAATAATTTCTTTTTTGAGACACCTATATTGTTGCTACTCACTTTCAACAATTTTACATTCTTATCAATTTCTTATTCATTCTAGTGTCTCATATGTTATCCATAGCTGCCTCTTTTGTACCTTTTTCAAACCTATTACTGTTGCATTTATTACACTTCTTAACACACTGATTGCCACATACTTGGTGGTGAATGTTTCACCACCAGGGCAGCCACATGACATCAGGTGTGCAGTTCTGCTGTGGCCGCCATTACATTAGTTTTCCACTCGAGTAACTGCTTGCTTTCAGACACTGAGTTTTAGTTCCTTTAGCTTGCCTAGATCTCAACATTTTAGCTGCTCTCTAATTTCTTTACTGTTTCAACTGTTAATAAAAGGGGTGATCAAAAATTTTCTGTTTGTGAACATTGCTGCAGTGTATATGCAATGTGGCATGACTCTGACATGTGTATATAAGCATTGACATGTAGGCAATGGATTGTGTCTTACAAACACGTTTGCTGTAAATGCAGAAATATGAACTATAGCGACATTATTATCAAATGTGTCCACATAGGACCAACATGGTGTTATTCTTTTCTTGGCTGTGGAAGGACAAACAGTGGTAGAGGATTTCAAAGCAAACACCTTTCAGCTATCTAATTTCCAAACTTATTTTAATTGGCTACCAGTTTCGGTGATTTACTACGCCATCTGCAGGCCCCCTGACTGACTTGTAGGAAGATTGCAATCTCGGTTCCGCACTATATCAAGCAGATATCTTCAGATACCAGTATTTGAATGCTGGTTCCCGTTTTGACTGGAACCCAGGTTGGAATCTTGCTACTCATTGGTCAGGGGTCCTGAAGATGGCATAGTAAATCACCAAAACTAGTAGCCAAATAAAACAAGTTTGGAAATTAGATGGCTAAAAGGTTTTTAATTTGATATCCTGCACTGAACAGTTGAGTCTCTCAACCATTTCTGAAAAGAACATACAGAAAACAGTGGTAGACATCTATCAGGGATGAAGAATGTGTATGGGCTAGCATGTCGAAAACCACAGTTGTGGAATGGTGTGCCAAGTTCCATGCTGGGATGCTTCTGCTTGATGATAACCAAGTGCCCATATTGCAAATGTTGTAATGCAGAAGTTACACCAACTCAAGTGGGAGACAGCTGAGCATCTACCCTACAGTACCAAGCTCTCCCCATGCAATGATCACACCTTGGGCCCTTAAAAAAGGCCTTGACGGGTTGACAATTCCTGTTAGACGAAAATGTGTGGCAGATATTTACGGACTTCCTCACAAAGCAGTACATGGTGTTTTACCAGATGGGTATTTTCAATCTGGTGCCTCAGTGCTCATGGTGAATTTGTTTAATTAGTTTACCAATTCTGGGCTGTATGGCCTTTGAACAGAAACTTTTTGATTGTCTGTTATATACTAGATTAACTGTATGATCACTATCAAAATCAACTTATAGATAACACTTCCAATTCTCAGCTTTACTCCAGAACCTTTGTTTCACAAAAACATAGTCTATCATTTTTGAACCACTCACATCTTTCAGTTACACGTTCTTCTCAAAGTGTTTCCAAAAAGTGCATTTGCAATGACTAATTCATGCCCTTCTATTCAATTAATATTTCTGTTTCTTTTCACTTCTAAAGGTTCAACTTCACTGGTGGTGGTATGTATAAGGTACCCAGCAGTGAGGCCGTCAGTGCCCTTATAAAACTAATTGGAAATTAACATGCATTAAAAGGTAATTCTTTGCACCCTGCTACACCCTCTGTCACTTGCTCTGTAGTGCAATATATCACTTTGGTGAAGGTGATGTGTTACACAAGCATTTATTGAACTGCTTCATGATGATCACCACCATAAAAAGTTTATGAATGAAATGTATTCACAATTGAGAATATTAACAAACATCAGTTGTATAATGGAATGACGAGAATGAAAAATCTGTGCCGGACAGGACTGAAACCTGGATTTCCCACTTATTGTGGGCATTTGCCTTACTGTTAGGCTATCCGAGCATGACTCTCAGCCAAATCCAAACTTCCATATGTCGTCAATCATGTGCCTACAACTTGGACCCTTACATCCATTGCGTATATTCCTGTACAGGTGAGACATTTTACTTAAATTTCAATTTCATTTTCAAGTAAAATGTTTTGCTTTTACAAGAATATAATGGTCATACGAGTACAAGTTGTAGACACATAGTTGACAAAATATGGTAATTTGGGTCTGGCCGTGAGATGTGCTTGGATAGCCTCAAGATAAGGTGACCGCTTGCAATAAGTGGGAAATCTGGGTTTGGCTTCTTGTCTGGCACAGTTTCATTGTAGTCATTCCATTATACACCTGATGGTTGTTCATTCATATACATTTCATGTACTTCATAACGATTGCAGTCTGTGCAGCGCCTGTTCCTTTTGACATGCACACACGTCCAAAGGAACATTGCATTGTAATTCAGAACAACACAGGCACTGTAACAGCGTATAAAAAGTTGAAGTTTACTTAAATATCAAACTAGTATACACTACTGTTTAGAAATTTGTTTTCCTTATGTTCATGTATTTGGTAGTGGATGGAGACAGTGTATCTGCAAGCCAGGACAATTATATCAATATTACTATTTACACAGTACTTGCTGGTTGGGTGGTTTGTTGTGTGTTGTCGGGTTCTGTCTTTGAGATACGAGGTGAGCCATGGAAGAAGAATGACCATGACAATTCCAATTAAGTCAGGGGGACATGAGAAAAACTGTTATCTCAATATTAAATTGGAATCTAACTTGGACATAGTCCGTATCATTGTATTTATGATGTTCTGAACAGCAAGCAACCTCTGTTATGCATGGTCACTGTAAAAGAGATCATGATTGATATATGACATTCTTTCTGAGAAACATTGTACTTATTTCAAGAATCTGTACTCCGCATCTAGAAATAACTCCAGCACATTGAGAAATAAAGTACAACAGACATGGGTACTGATAACGTCGCCATTGAGTGACCGTAAGATCGAGCGAGAGAGAGAGAGAGAGAGAGAGAGAGAGAGAGAGAGAGAGAGAGAGAGAGATATTGGCAAGTGTGAAAAAATAACAAAGTGAGGAAATGAATAATAAAAAAATCTTGGTTCCCACTCAATATCACAATAGCGAGCAGAAGGAATAACGCATATAGAGACCATGAAAGGACCCAGAACAAATACTGCTGGGAATAATTAAATTGATTAAGAGTAATAAATTTAAATTGTTGAAGAAGAACAGTAATTGAAGATTTAGTGGAGCTGACAGCTGTTGTCCTTAACATCGGAGGTGCATGGCCTAGATTGCACTGTTGTGCAAAAGCAATCGATAGTATGGCAACTTAAGAATTTTGGGGACATTTAAGTAATCGATGAACAAGTATTAAATCCTTCTGCTACAATTACAATGAAGAAGAAACTCTCTGGTCCATGAGTCTGAAGATTTTCAATTACGACTTCAGAGGGCTTCAGTTATATTACTAATCCCACAAGTTGTCAGCATCCATCGCGGATTGCAGTTCTGGTTCATAAAACTACAGCAGCAGTGTTTTGACAACACAGTCCAATTATCACCCTGATCCAGTCTCCTGTCAGCATCTCAACATGGTGGGCTTCACAGAAAATTTACAGAGATTTATGAAATATAGCTTGATTAGTTGCAATTCTTTTTGGTGGTGGTGTTTGTGTTGTGGGGTAAACTGCAAGTGGATTCACAATCAGAGTTTTTGGATGTACCACAGTGTCGTGGCTGGCATTGTTAAAGTGTTAAACTAAGTTTACTTAACCAGGAATTGCTGTAGATATCATATGCCAGAGGCACAAGAAATATGTAGACAGAAGTGCGGCAATGGTTTAAAACATTTAGTGTGCAGTTAAGTACTGATTTACAGAAGTAAACTCTTAGTATATAGAATATTAAACTACAATTAAAAAATGAAATAAAAACAAAAAATACATTAATCTCGCAGCTGCTGACAATACTTTCCATCTTAACAGAGGTGTTAAATTTTGAGATAACTAAACAATGTGGTTTAGTTTGTAACAAAGTGAATGAGCAATTTAGAGATGTCGATGTAGACTTAAAACCATTAAAATAATTAACAGAGCAGGAGTTTAATACAGTGCACAAACAAATCTCATCCACATAACTACAGTTAAAAGCATTGGAACAAAGCAAAGATTCAGATGTGGCTGTTATTTCAGATGCTACTTTTGTTAGCTTGGAGGAGCGTATAGTTGAGTTAATTAGTTATAAAGTATGGAAAAAGAATGAATCATCTGTCGGTATGCCTCATTATAATGTAGATACAGAAAAATTACTGAACTTATGTATAAATAATTAACTAAGGAGTTTAATTACTTAAATTGCACATATATAAAGCAAGTCTTGCTACTACTGCAAGCTCATAAGTTTGGGTGTCTGCATGGTCCCTTGTTCCACTAAAACAATGCCACAAGTGTGAGAATAAAACAGACGAGACATATAACACAAAACGGAAAGAAAGGAAAAATCACAAGCATGAAGGAAAGGCAATGAACACTAAAAGGAACAAAAGAGGACAAGAAAACAACAGAGAAACACTAGAAACAGAAGAGAGTAAAACAAGAAAGCAGATTACAGCGGCTGGTTGACCACGAGAATAACAAGGAAAAGCCAGCCACTCTGCAACACATTAAAACCTCCACCCTAAAAGCACTATGGTGGAGGACACACAGGAACTAAGGACATGCGCTAAAACTTAGATCAAATAAAACCCACCCTCACAAATAAAACATAAAACTAAATTAGCCAATGAGGCGTTGTCAGATAAAATGAGCCGCAATGAGTCTGGTAAAGCAAGATTTCGTTGCTGGGCAGTCAAAGTGGGAAAGTGCACCAGAATATGGGCCACTGTCAACCGGGCAGCGCACCGACACTGAGGTGGGTCTTTACAGTGCAGGTGATGACCATGGGTCACCCAAGCATGGCCAATGAGGAGCCGGCAGAGGACAACTGATTCCCTGTGAGAGGCCCGCATGGAACACTTCCACGCATTCGAAGACTCCTTAATGACACACAGTTTGTTGTGCGTACTGTTATGCCATTCTGTCTCCCAAAGCCAAAAAACCCTGTGGCGTAAGCCGAAAAACCCTGTGGCGTAAGCCGAAAAACCCTGTGGCGTAAGTCAGAACACAGGTCAGGTTCAGAGATGCCCATCTCCAGAAGCGGTTTCCGCGTAGCCTGTTTGGCCAGCCTGTCGACAAGTCCGTTGCCTGGGATGCCAATGTGTCCTGGGGTCCACACAAACACCACCGAATGATGGGACTATCCAGGGCATAGACGGACTCCTGGATGGACACCATCAAAGGATGGCAAAGGTAGCAGTGGTCGATAGCTTGTAGGCTGCTCAAGGAGTCAGTACACAGAAGAAACGAATCCACAGAGCATGAACGGATGTGCTCAAGAGCACGAAGTATGGCCATCAGCAGTGCAGTGAAAATACTGCAGCCATTGGGCAAGGAATGCTGTTCAATATGGGATCTGTGGACAAAGGTGCAGCCAACATTACCATCAGCCATCGAACCATCAGTGTAAACCACTTCAGAGCCATGGAACACTTCAAGAATTGAGAGGAAGTAACAGCGGAGAGCCGCAGGGTTAACGGAGCCCCTAGGGCTATGCAAAAGGTCCAGGCAAACTGCTATTGTTAGCCCTGACCTGGGCCGCCTCTGTGGGAGGTGAACCGCCATGGCTGGGAAAAGAAGATTGTAATTAGGATGTTCAGGAGAGCTATGAATGTGTGCAACTTAACTGGCGAGCAGTTGTGCACGTCTGATCTTCAATGGAGGGACTCCAGCCTCCACCAGTACGCTTGTCACCGGACTCATCCTAAAAGCTCCTGTCGCTAGTCAAACTCCGTAATGTTGCAATGGGTCGAACAAATGCAATGCTGAGGGTGCCACCAAACCATAAATAACACTCCAATAGTCAAGGCGGGATTGAACAAGGGCTCTGTAGAGCTGCAGCAGTGTGGAGCTATCAGCACCTCAGTTGGTGTTGCTCAGGCAGAGGAGAGCATTGAGGTGCTGCCAACACTTCCATTTAAGCTGACAAAGATGAGAAAGCCAAGTCAAACGAGCATCGAAAACCAGACCCAAGAATCGATATGTCTCCACTACAGTGAGCGGATCGTCATTAAGGTAAAGTGCGAGTTCTGGATGAATGGTACAACGCTGACAGAAATGCATGACACACGTCTTCGTAGCGGAAAACTGGAAGTCATGGGCTAGAGCCCATGACTGTGCCTTGTGGGTGGCTCCCTGTAGGCAACACTCAGCAACACCAGTACTGGAGCAGCCATCAGAATTGCAGAAGTCGTCTACATACAGAGAAGGCGAGAGTGATGGCTCGACAGCTGCTGCTAGACCGTTAATGGCCACTAAAATTAGAGAGAGACACTCAATACAGAGCCCTGCGAGACTCCATTCTCCTGGATATGTATGGAACAATGAGAGGCACCAACTTGGACACAGAAAGTATGGAGGGACAGGAAGTTTTGGATAAAAATCAGGAGCGGGCCCCAGAGACCCCACTCATACAATGTGGCAAGGATATGATGTTGCCAGTGTGTCGTATGCTTTACATAAGTAAAGAAAGATGGCAACCAGGTGTTGCCATCTGAAAAATCTGTTTGGATGGCATACGTGAGGGACACAAGATTATCAGTGGTAGAGCGGCCGTGGCAGAAGCCACCCTGACATGGAGCCAGTAGGCCACATGACTCCCGGACCCAACCCAACCCAACCGCCAAGACACTATACGTTCCAGCAGCTTACAAACAACATTGGTGAGGTTGATGGGCCAATAGCTATCCACATCAAACGGGATTTGAGCACTGTAATGATGGTGCTATCCCGCCATTGCGATGGGAAGATGTCATTGCACCAGATCCAGTTGAAGAAGACAAGAATATGTCACTTGTAGTCAGATGAGAGATGTTTAATCGTCTGGCTGTGGATCCAGTCAAGCCCAGCAGCTGTGTCGGGGCAATGTGCAAGGGCATTGAGGAGTTCCCACTCTGTAAATGGGGCATTATAGGATTCACTGTGGCATGTAGTGAATGAAAGGACTTTCCCTTCCAGCCACCGTTTGAGAGTGCAAAAGGCTGGGGGGTAATTCTCCAAAGCAGAGACTCAAGCAAAGTGCTCGGCAATTGCGTTTGCATCGGTAAATAACAAGCCATTTATGGTAACACCGGGAACACCTGTTGGGATCTGGCACCTGAAAATACGTTTGATCTTTGCCCAGACTTGGGAAGGTGACATATGGCACCCATTGGTCAAGATGTATCTCTCCCAACACCCCTGCTTCCATTATTTGATAAGTTGGCAAACGCGAGCACGGAGCCGTTCAAAGGCTATGAGGTGCTCCAGGGAAGGGTGCCATTTATGAGGCTGTAGAGCTCGCTGACACTCCTTAATTGCTTCAGTGATTTCCGACCATCACCAAGGGATTGCCTTATGCCAGGGATACCCTAAAGAGCAAGGGATTATGTTTTCTGCTGCAGAAACAATTGCTGTAGTCACCTGCTCAACCATCACATTGATGTTACCGTGTGGAGGAGATTCTATGGTGACAGTAGAGGTGAAAGTTTCCCAGTATGCCTTGTTTAAAGACTATCTGGGCAGCCGTCCGTGGGCCTGACACCAGGGAAGTGACATGAAGATTGGGAAGTGGTCACTACCACACAGGTCATCAAGTGCTCTCCAGTGGATAGATGGGAGAAGTCCTGGGCTGTAATCAATAAATCAGTGACCGAGTAACTACCATGAGCCACACTGAAATGTTTGGCGGCCTCAGTATTTAAAAGGCAGAGGTCAAACAGAGATAGTAAAGTTTCGAAATCTCTGCCTCGGCAACAAGGGGTTATGGGTGTTAAAATCTCCCAAAAGTAGGAAAGGTTTAGGGAGTTGATCAATCAGAGCAACTAATTCATTCAGGGGTACTGCACCATCTGGAGGAAGATACACATTGCAGACAGTTATTTCCTGTGTCATCCTTTTTCTAACAGCCACAGCTTCAAGAAGGGTTTGAAGGGGCACAGTCTCACTACAGACCGAGTTTAGGAAATAAACGCAAACTCCACCTGACACTCGATTATAGTCACTATGGTTCCTGCAATATCCCTTATGGCCATGGTGGGCAGGGGTTCGCATTGCCGTGAACCAGGTTTCCTGGAGGGCAACGCAGATAGCAGGTGTAAAGTTTAACAGTTGCAGTAGCTCAGCCAGGCGGTGGAAAAACTGCCGTAATTCCAATGGAGGATGACGTCATCTTGAGACTGGGAAGGCATGGAACATTTAATGAGGCAGTTTACGCCTCAGGGTCACCTGCTGCCACCGACTTTTCTCCTTAGCAGTCTATATCCATTGTGTCTGAGGGTCTGTTGAGATCTAGGTCCTCAGCGGATGCCAGAATCTCCACCCCATCCTCAAACGCAGAACTTGTAGGTAGTGGTAGTGTGGGTGCCACTGCAATTTCCTTGGTCTTAGGGGTCTTTTTTTTTATTTCTCTCGCTGCTCCTTGTGTTTTCCTGGCTGGGAGGGCTTTACTGGCTCAGTCTCCTGGACTGAGGATGAGTGTGAAGCCCTGCAACCAATTGCTTTTGAGCTCTTCAGCCACTGGTTGGCCTCATATTTCCCACTAGCAGAAACCTGGGAAGGGAGTGACCCACGGGACTCCTTCCTAGCGAGAGAAAGCAAAGAAGACTTATGCTTCTCAGGCTTAGAAGTGGGGACAGACGTCCCCGATGCTTTTTGGGCGGGGGGGGGGGGGGGGGGGGGGGGGCGGGAAATTGCTCCCGAAGTAGGTGGTAGGTGGTGCGGGAGCAACAGGGAGGGAAGTACCCCCACCATCAATGCGGTAGGTGTAGTCTTCCGGCTCTGAGAGGTGACTGGTGTTGGCGGAGCTGTTGTAGCAGCGGCATAAGACAATGTCATATGTACAGGATGCAGGCATTGAAATTTTCTCTTAGCCTCAGTGTAGGTCAGTCGGCCCAGGGTCTTGTACTCAATGATTTTCCTTTCTTTCTGGAGAATCGTGCAGTCTGGCAAGCAAGGCGAATGGTGCTTTCTGCAGTTGATAGAGATAGGAAGCGGGGTACACGGAGTATTGGGATGTGAAGGGCATCCGCAATCTTGACGTGTGACGAAGGAAGTTCAGCAAGAATATGTATGGCTGAACTTCCAGCACTTAAAGCACCGCATTGTGGGAGGGATATAGGGCTTTACATCACAGTGGTATAACATCACCATCGGGTAATGTATCACCCTTGAAGACCAAGATGAAGGCACCGGTGGCAACCTGATTATCTCTTGGACCCCAGAGAACATGCCAGACAAAATGTACACCTCGTTGCTCTAAATTAGCGTGCAGCTCATCATCAGACTGCAAAAGAAGGTCCCTGTGAAATATGATACCCTCGACCATATGTAAGCTGTTGTGGGGTGTGATGGTTACAGAAACATCCTCCAGCTTGTCACAAGCGAGTAACATCCGTGACTGGGCAGAAGAAGCTGTTTTGATCAAGACTGACCCAGATCTCATTTTGGACAATCCCTCTGCCTCCCCAAACTTGTCCTCTAAATGCTCAACAAAAAACAGACTTCATCATCATGAAAGATTCCACATCAGCTCTCTAACATACAAGGTACCAGGGCGAATAAGATCTGCTGCCATTCTTAGCCTGACGTTCCTCCCATGGTATGGCCAGGGAGGGGAACAATTTGGGGCGTACTTCTGTGTGTTGAATTGAGCTTGTGAACACTTAAGAGACTGCTGGTGTTTCACCACCAGCAAGAGATGATGGAATACGCTTCATCGCATGTCATCTGCTCTGATGCCACCCACTCTGACCAGGGGCCCTCCCCAAAGGCACCACCCAGCCACAGCAAAGATGCCACCTAGCAGGATGGTCATTGCCAGGAGCCCCGATGCCCCAGGGGATGGGCATCTACCTCTTGGCATATGTGGGGAGTTAACGGTGCAGGCATCAGCAGAGCAATCCCTGTGTGGTCAGGGGGCTACAACCAACAGGGTACATGGCAGCCCCACCACAACGGACTGGTTACCATGCTGGATATCAGGTGCAAAGAAGTTCACGGTCATCGTTGATGCAGAAAGCGACACTGCATAGTGGATGGTGGAAAATGCACCCAGGAAGGTGTCCCCACCCAAGAGACGGAGAATGAGCGGGACTGAAATGTGACGACGAGAAAGTGGGCTAAAATCTCAATGCACAACGGACACAATGCACTATGTAAGGCACCCTTCCCCAGCTGGCTCACTCTTCAGGAAAATTTTGAAAGGACCAAATGTGTGAAACTCCTTTTAGCCACCTTTTATGACACACAGGAATACCTCGGGCCTATTGTTACCCCCGGACCCAAGGGGGGTGCATGGATGTGTGTACTCCTAAGGAAAAAGAGCCAGAGCTCAAAAACTAGAGTTAACTGTTTTCCATTGTGTTTTTCTGTACAGCACACACAAATTCTCTGTAATTGATTGCCTTTCCCTTATTTTATGTATTCTTCCATCCACGAATTTCCATTATTGTTACGTGTGTATGTAAGTACTTATGTATGTATGTATGGTGCATTGGAAAGGACAGGTAAATACCTGAGAGAGAAAGGAGGATACATAAATAGGCACATCATCACTGCAGACAGTTAAATGATTGTTTAGTAATAACCTTTCAGTGGAAAGGTGTGCATCTTGACAGTTACTACAGAAGTATGTACCATTAGTTTAGAGGTTTCCCAATAGTAACACAGTAGATGAACTTACCCAAGTTTGTTAACCTGTTCTATAAGCCAACTTAAAAATGGAATAATAAATAAGAAAGTATCCGAGTTTTGTATGCTGTTCTTCAGGATTGGAAAAATAGGCAACTGATAATAGAATGCCAGACAACCAAGAGTTTTTAAGTGTTCAAAGCATATGACTCCTCTGGTTTGGCAACAGTTTCATGAATTCTAAAAGTATGCTCTAACACAGCTCACAAGTGTCTGATGAGGAAACCAGTGTCATGACAATGAATGTATTTCCCATAACAACTTACCTAGGCCAATTTGCCATTACAGCTTTATAGACTTTCAGATACTAATCCTAGGGGAAGAGGGAAGGGAATTTACTTTGCTAATTGTTTTTATTAGAGGAAATTCCAACTTTATTGGAGATTCTAAGTGATAGCACAGCACACACCCAGTGATTTCCAAAGGAATAACAAGTATGGCTAATAAAGCCCAAGTACCATGAAAAATATAGTTGGTTAAGTGAGATATGGACAATTCGACAAAGTCCGTGAGTATAAAATAGCAAGATACTGTAAAACTGTTTAATGAACTATATTGGTTTCCGCGAACCATGGACAATGACCTTGCTGTTGGTGGGGAGGCTTGTGTGCCTCAGCGGTAGAGATAGCCATACCACACGTGCAACCACAATGGAGGGTTATCTGTTGAGAGGCCAGACAAACATGTGGTTACTGAAGAGGGGCAGCAGCAACATTTTCAGTAGTTGCAGGGGCAACAGTCTGGATGATTAACTGATCTGGCCTTGTAACAGCAACCAAAACAGCCTTGCCGTGCTGGTACTGCAAATGGCTGAAAGCAATGGCAAACTTCAGCCGTATTTTTTCCCAAGGGCATGCAAATTTACTGAATGGTTGAATGATGATGGCGCCATCTTGTGTAAAATATTCCGGAGGTAAAATAGTTCCCCATTTGGATCTCCAGCCAGAGACTACTGAGAAGGACATTGTTATCAGGAGAAACAAAACTGGTGTTCTACAGATTGGAGCATGGAATGTCAGATCCCTTAATTGGGCAGGTAGGCTAGAAAATTTAAAAAGCGAAATGGATACGTTAAAGTTAGATATAGTGAGAATTAGTGAAGCTCGGTGGCAGGAGGAATGAGCCTTCTGGTCAGGTGAATACAGGGTTATGTATACAAAATCAAATAACAGTAATGCAGGAGTAAGTTTAAATAAAAAGGAAAAAAGAAAAGAGAGAGAGAGAGAGAGAGAGAGAGAGAGAGAGATAAGCTACTACGAACAGCATAGTAAATGCATTATTGGAGCCAAAAAAAGACACAAAGCCTACGCCTATCACAGTAGTATAAATTTATATGCCAACTAGCTCTGCAGATGAAGAGATTGAAGAAAGGTATGATGCGATAAAAGAAATTATTCTGATAGTTAAGGGAGATGAAAATTTAATAATAAGGGGGGGGGGGGGGGCGGCTTGGAATTCGACTGTAGGAGAAGGAAAGGAAGGAAACGTAGTAGATGAATATGGACTGGGGGTAATAAATGAAAAAGGAAGTCACCTGGTAGAATTTTGCACAGAGTATAACTTAATCATAGCTAACACTTGATTTAAGAATCAGTAAAGGAGTTTGTATATGGCCTGGAGGCACTGGACTGTTGCAGATAGATTATGTAATGTAAGACAAACTTAGGAACCAGGTTTTAAATTTTAAGACTTTTTCAGAGGCAGATGTGGACTCTGACCACAATTTACTGGTTATGAACTATAGATTAAAATGAAGAAACTGCACAAAGGTACAAATTTAAGGAGATGGGACCTGGATAAACTGAAAGAACCTGAGATCACAAAGAGTTTCAGAGATAGCATTAGGGTATAGTTAACAAGAACAGGGGAAAGAAATACTGTAGAAGAAGAATGGGTAGCTCTGAGAGATGAAATATTGAAGGCAGCAGTTAGAAAGACGAGGTCTAGTAGAAATCCTTGGGTAACAGAAGAAATATTAAATTTAATTGATGAAAGACGAAAATATAAAATGCCATAAATGAAACAGGCAAAAAGGAATACAAATGTCTCAAAAATGAGATTGACAGGAAGTGTAAAATGGCTAAGCAGGTATGGCTATAGAGGACAAATGTAAGGATGTAGAAGCATATATCACTAGGGGGTGAGATAGATACTGCCTACAGGAAAGTTACAGAGACCTTTGAAGAAAAGAGAACCATCTGTGTGTATATGAAGAGCTCACATGGAAATCCAGTCTTAAGCAAAGAAGGGAAAGCAGAAAGATGGAAGGAGTATGTAGAGGGTCTATAGAAGGGCAATGTGCTTGAGGGCAATGTTATGGAAGGAAGAGGACATAGATGAAGATGAAATGGGAGATACGATACAGTGTGATACAGTGTGAAGAATTTGACAGCACCGGAAAAAAAAAAAAAAGCCCCTGCCATAGACAACATTCCATTACAGCTACTGATAGCCTTGGGAGAGCCAGCCCTTACAAAACTCTACCATCTGGTGAGTGAGATGTCTGATACAGGGGAAATACCTTCAGACTTCAAGATGAATATAATAATTCCAGTTCCAAGGAAAGCAGGTGCTGATAGGTGGGAAAATTACTGAACTATCAGTTTAATAAGTTACAGTTGCAAAATACGAACACAAATTCTTTACAAACAAATGGAAAAACTAGTAGAAGCTGACCTTGGGGAAGACCAGTTTGGATTCCGTACAAATTTTTGAACACACGACGCAATACTGACCATAAGACTTGTCTTAGAAGATATGTTTCTAGCATTTGTAGACTTAGAAAAAGCTTTTAACACTGTTGATTGGAATACTCTCTTAAAAATATGTAGGTGGCAGGGGTAAAATACAGGGAGTGAAAGGCTATTTACAGTCTTCACAGAAACCAGATGGCAGTTATAAGATTCAAGGGGCATGAAAGTGAAGCAGTGATTAGGATGGGAGTGAGACAGGGTTGTAGTCTATCCCCATTGTTATTCGGTCTGTATATTGAGCAAGCAGTAAAGGAAACAAAAGAAAAATTTGGAGTAGAAATTAAAATCCATGGAGAAGAAATAAAAACTTTAAGTAGAGAGGATATAAAATGTAGACTGGCTATGGCAAGGAAAGCATTTCTGAAGAAGAGAAATTTGTTAACATCGAGTATAGATTTAAGTGTCAGGAAGTCGTTTCCGAAAGTATTTGTATGGAGTGTAGCCATGTATGGAAGTGAAACATGGATGATATGCAGTGTAGATAAGGAGAGAGTGGAAGCCTCCAACAGAAGAATGCTGAAGATTAGGTGGGTAAATAGCGTAACTAATGAGGAGGAACTGAATAGAACTGGGGAGAAGAGGAATTTGTGGCACAACTTGACTAGAAGAAGGGATGGGTCAGTAGGACACATTCTGAGGCATCAAGGGACCACCAATTTAGTACTGGAGGGAAGCCTCAAGGGTAAAAGTCATACAGGGGAACCAAGAGATGAATACACTAAACAGATTCAGAAGTTGCAGCAGTTAATCTGAGATGAAGAGGCTTGCATATGATGGAGGAGCATGGAGACCTCCACAAAACCAGTCTCTGGACTGAAGACCACAACAATACTGGTTGTAAATATTTGTTATCTGAGGATTATAATAAAGGGAAACATTCCACGTAGGAAAAATATATCTAAAAACAAAGATGATGTGACTTACCAAATGAAAGTGCTGGCAGGTCGACAGACACACAAACAAACACAAACATACACACAAAATTCAAGCTTTCGCAACAAACTGTTGCCTCATCAGGAAAGAGGGAAGGAGAGGGAAAGATGAAAGGATGTGGGTTTTAAGGGAGAGGGTAAGGAGTCATTCCAATCCCAGGAGCGGAAAGACTTACCTTAGGGGGGGAAAAAGGAAAAAAGGACGGGTATACACTCGCACACACACACATATCCATCCACACATATACAGACAAGCAGACGTATTTAAAGACAAAGAGTTTGGGCAGAGATGTCAGTCGGGGCAGAAGTGCAGAGGCAAAGATGTTGTTGAATGACAGGTGAGGTACGAGTGGCGGCAACTTGAAATTAGCGGAGATTGAGGCCTGGTGGATAACGGGAAGAGAGGATATATTGAAGAGCATGTTCCCATCTCCGGAGTTCGGATAGGTTGGTGTTAGTGGGAAGTATCCAGATAACCCGGACGGTGTAACACTGTGCCAAGATGTGCTGGCCATGCACCAAGGCATGTTTAGCCACAGGGTGATCCTCATTACCAACAAACACTGTCTGCCTGTGTCCATTCATGCGAATGGACAGTTTGTTGCTGGTCATTCCCACATAGAATGCGTCACAGTGTAGGCAGGTCAGTTGGTAGATCACGTGGGTGCTTTCACACGTGGCTCTACCTTTGATCGTGTACACCTTCCGGGTTACAGGACTGGAGTAGGTGGTGGTGGGAGGGTGCATGGGACAGGTTTTACACCGGGGGCAGTTACAAGGGTAGGAGCCAGAGGATAGGGAAGGTGGTTTGGGGATTTCATAGGGATGAACTAAGAGGTTACGTATTCATAAGTATATCTATTACATATGAGATACAATTGCAGTTGTGATCATGCATCAAACAGAGACAAGTTGTTGATAGTTTTAGTTGAGAAGGTTAAATTTAGTTTTGAACTTAAAATGTTACTTGTTTATTTGCCTTTTACAATAGTGATGACATTTGCCTAAGAGGAGGAATCTGTAGTTGGACATGCCACTTTGGCAAAGCGATCTGTTGCACAAGCAACTACGGAACCAACAAATGATGATTGTCATGATAAGAAGTTTATTTCAGTAATGACTTGGCGTAGTTTGCTATTCAGATGTTTGTTTTACTTATGTGCATGCATTCTGGAGTGGATGGGTATGCAACTCAGGTTGATAACAATCTTACTACATTTGCGGTACCTGCTGGTTGGGTGGTTTATTTTGTCATTGAGTCCTGCCTTGGAGGTATGATGCAATAGTTAGAATCTGTTGACTTTGTCAGGCAGTTTTGGAAATAGTCCATATTAATGTATTTGTGATGTTCTGAATAACGAACAGCCTTTGTTATGCATGGTCACTGTAAATGAGAATCGAATGTACAACACATTGTTTCTGAAAAGCGTCACATTTACTTCGAGAATTTGGATACTGGATTGTCCTTGAGGGTGCTCATAGCAGGGGCAAGGGGTCCATGCTCCCCCCTTCCCCCAGGGTCTCAGGGAAAGGAAAAAAATTAGTGCAATCAGGTATTTGTCTTACAAAAAAATATTACGAGTCAGTATTACGCAGGTTTTTAACAGGGACAGACCTGCAGCTTTTTTTATGGCTACTTACAAGTGGCCATTCATCTATCAAAATATTAAAAGTACTCTATTCTGTCAGGTCTAGACACCCCCTTCCCTCCCTACAAGTTATTGTATGGGCACCCTTAATTGTAGTCTAACTTCCAGCAATAACTGCAACACTTTGAGAAACAAAGTCTGACCATGAAATACTGCAGAGTGTGAAGAAATAACAATGTGAGCAAATGAATGAGAAATATAGCTCCCAAAGAAACTTTACACCACTGCTTAGTATCATGATAACCAACAAAAGGAACATTAAAGCACTTAACACTTTCACACAAATGATCAGAAGATTTATGTCTTAAGTCATTTTATGGTTACAATTACAGGCTACAACTATGCTACAGCTAAAATGTTAACACAGAACAATGCCTGGTTGATCAATGGGAAAACAAAAGTTAAAACAGACGCCCCTGAAAAACATTAGAATCTACTATGTAGATAGATGGATATCACACAGAATCTTACAACATGAACCACATTCAATTCATTGTTTTTCAAAATAGATGGGAGGTCAGCTGGTAAGATGACTGTGGTCCTCATATATTGAGATAAACATAGTCAGCTCAAATACAGTGTACAGATCTCTCTACACCACGGGCACTGCTTAGAGGTGGTTCCTGCGACCTGAGGAGGAATCCACGCATCAGAGGAAAGTGCCTATTCAGGAGGGGAGTTAGAAGTACTTCCTCCCCTCACAGTAGCTGGGCGAGGAACCCCATAGCCATGACATTTGACTCACCAACCACAGCTTGTCATTCGTCAACACTAACCACTTCTCTTCGGAGAGGTGCAGGATCTATGCCTCAACAGCAAGATAAATACATGCACAGGGGCAGCACATCCATAAATTTTATTCTCCAAGCAGGCATCTTTAGCTCCTTCATTATCCTGCATTTCCCTATGCAATGGTACCTGGCACAAAGACACTTCCTTGCCCCACACCCTCTAACTGGAAATTCGTGTCATGTGTCATCTGAATATAGCATTCCACTGTGTACATGTAATGGATAGCTCGAAGAGCTCTAGGGAGTTTGTGGAGATAATTTGGTAGCACAGTGACACCACATCTGCTCCAGCACCCTCAAAATAGTATAACATTCAGTGTCATACACTGTGAATGTATTAGGCAAGCAAATCTTGAGAGCATATTTTGGAAATAACACAGTGCAGCCAAGTGAATTTCCCTATTAGAAGTATCAGTGTAAAACTAAAACCCAATTGAGTGCTCAGATAAAACAAAAAATAAAAACATAGCCTGTGGTATAATTCTTTTTGTACACTGAGAAATCTAAAATGACCAAGTGTATCCTTATTAAACAATGCCAGCAATTCAGAAGTGGGCTACCAGATTTGTTACTAGTAGGAGTCGAACAACAAGAAAGTATTATGGAGATGCTTCAGAAACTAAGATGGGAATCCCTCGGAGGAAGGCAACATTCTTTTCAAGGAACACCACTGAGAAAATTAGAGAACCTGCATTTGAAGCTGACAGAGTGATCTTACTGCTTCCAATGTACACTTCACGTAAGGACCATGAAGATAAGATAATTAGGGCCCATACAGACGCGTATAGGCTTTATTTTATCCCTTGCTCTATTTGCAAGTGGAACAGGAAAGAAAATGACTAGTTATGGTACAGGGCAGGGTATGTACGTAGATGTTGACATAGATGTAGAAGCACAGCAATATGCTACACACTGAGGGCCACTAAGATCCTGCTGCAAAACAATCTGGAATGACCTCATTGCCTACAGTCTATTTCTGATTAACTCTCCATTGGAGCAACGGTGCCCAATCTTACAATCTTAACCAATACAACCCCCCCCCCCCTCTCTCTCTCTCTCTCTCTCTCTCTCTCTCTCTCTCTCTCTCTCTCTCCTCTGTGTGTGTGTGTGTGTGTGTGTGTGTGTGTGTGTGTGTGTGTGTGTGTGTGTGTGTGTGTAAAAATCAGTGCCTCTACTGTTCAGACTCCTTAAATTACATAAATGCCACCACGACTCTCCTTTGCAATATTTGGATAGCTGGATAAAGGAGATTGTAATGAACTGAAGTTTTTACTTCAATCCTCAAACACTTCGCTTGCCCATTTCATGCCAAACAATGAAGATCTACAGGCAACTACGACACTGGGCTGAAAACAAGACCAGAAATTTGCAAAACAGTAAATAAGGACTGGAGCTGCAATATCCAATCTAGGAAAAATAGATTATGCATCTCTCTTAACATAAAACTAAAATACACAATATTTATAGTGATAATGGATGTTCGTAAGCAGAAAACACATTTTTATGGAAACAAGGATGTATTGCCATCTTCATATTTATTAATTTGTACACATTTCCAGTGAAACATTGATATTGCGTTACACCATTCCCAATAGTAAAAGAGTACTAATACACACAACATAATGATTGCAAGAAAACACTGGTCAAAAATAGCAGTAACTTCAGTTAACTTCTTTCATTTTTTTGTAAAAAGCAGTAAAATAAATTACAATATATATTAAAACAGCCAAAAATGAAGCTAGCTCCCCCCCCCCCCCTCTCTCTCTCTCTCTCTCTCTCTCTCTCTCTCTCTCTCTCTCTCTCTCTCTCACACACACACACACACACACACACACACACACACGAGAGAGAGAGAGAGAGAGAGAGAGAGAGAGAGAGAGAGAGAGAGAGAGAGAGAATGCACAACACATAAAGGAACATATATTAAAACAATCTGTGCTATTTCCAATATATGGTAAAAAATGGATCCCAAAGTTCTTATGTATGCAAACTATTTCTTTCACATATCATTTTGGCACAAGCTTTCTACTATTCCAATTTAATTTTATATGGATTAATGTATTACTCGTAACAGTATGTCATGTTTAACTCACTCTTAACGGAGATCACAATTTTAATTCACATTAGCTCATGCACAAAATTTAGCACCGGAATATATTTCTTAACAGACCATTGTAAAAACAGTTCACTTTTACAGGAAAGAAGTTTCATGTTGAACACTTTCTTATTCCCTAGGTAATGCACATATGATTTACAAAAAAATATGATCAAACTTTGTACATTATTTAGTTGACATATCACATGCAGCATTAAATGATATAACTATGATCACATTTGTAAAAAAATAATTTCCATATATCTTATGAATCTCCAGATATGCATTGCTTATACATATTGCACAAACAGCATTATGACACATTTGAATGCACCACAAATGTAATGCAAAAGGACTGTCAGTGTCTTGTAAGATGCCCTTAATACAAGTAGATACATGCATAATGTGAAAGCCTTGTGAAATAAGGGGAACATTATGAAAATATAATATCAGCAAATTTTTCAGTGTATATGTTATTATATAGAAAAGATACTAACTGTACTGACAGTTGTTCCCCTTTTGTAACTGCTGTAAATCTCTTAACTCTAAGAGAGATGGCCTTAAGTGTCTTTGACATGTATGTGCCCCCAAAAATGGTGCTAGTAATGCAAGTTCCACAGGACAGATTGCACTTCTCAATAATTCATATATTATACTTCACACATTTACAAAACCCAACAAAATATTTTTATTGTTATCTTTAAACCATAGAAAAATTAAATATTCTTGATTTTAAATTAATTATATGAGATCTTATTGTCTTTAAACAAGAATGAAGTACAAGCAAAGGCAATGTGATTCAGTTCTACATCTCTATTCTTCTGCAGAGGTTTAAATACTTTCACTAAGATGAAAATTGAAGTACAGGTGATGAAAAATAATTACCTGTTCTCTCACCTTCCCCAAATACTGGAAATTATGAAAAATAAGATTTATTTGAAGTCCAATCCAATATTTTATGCAAGTCAAACTCTTTACGCTCACTTTAGAGGTATAAGGACCAACGTTGTGAATTAACACTAATCTTAAGTCTGGCCCCAGTTTTTTTCGGTACTAACTTTTTCTTTAGATTTGCACGTAGCACAAAATCTGTACTACAATACCATTTAGCAACTGTTCCCCACACTATGAGTCACTGTCTACTGAAATACAGGAAAAAATCTATGAGTTTTTTTTGAACACTTAATATTTTTGAAAACATAATGAAATTCTTTGCTCTAGTACATGGGCTTTAAGGTTTTTACAGCTTGGACTTTACTTAAGATTGTCCAATGCATCTCCACTTGTTCAACTCTTGTCTGACAACCCACATGTACATAGGAGGTACTCTACCACAAATTGCCTTGAACTGCAGAAGTTCAATGGACCTTTCACACTGCCCTAAAAGAACACAACCTCCAGAAAGGAAGTCAAAAGTAGTACCATTTAAATGTGATTGCTCAGCAACCAATATTTTAAGGCTGAAATGCTACAGCATGTAGGCCATGAAAACAAACAGCAACCACTATAGCATACATAACTTCCAGATTTTAGTTGCCCAGGACTGTACAAAAATAAATCTTGAAATCCTCAAGACAAAATTTAAGTTTTCTTCCCTCCTTCATGGCGTGGTATCTCTCTTCAGAGATCCTTCCTGACTTTCTTCTTGGCTTTCTTATCAGGCTTTGCCTCTTTCCAGACATCTGTAAAATGAATAACATGTTATATATATAATGAAGTTTTTATATGTTCAAGTTCAAAGCTCTCTGAAACTGAGTAAAGTGCAATAAAAACTTAGCTACATACTATGATTAGTATACCAGCTCAAATATTGACAAAGAAGGAGAAAGGAACTTGGCAAGACCTGCCAAAAAGAAACAGCTTGGCAGTTCAGTCAATCATCATGCCTTGCGGGGTCATTTCAAGCTTAGACAATCACTTAACAACAGAAACTGTTGTCAGGTTGGTAGACTGCCTACCAAATTGGCATATGCAACACCAACCTCTTTCAAACATTCAACAGTATCATGTTACATAAATCAGTAATGATCTATCTCAGAGCAGTTACCTACAGTCAAGTTGATGAGCACTTTTTACAAATTATGGCTCATAGGCACCCTATAGAGAACACAACAGAAATATGGGGTGTGTTTATGGAGACAACAGGGAGGGCTGGGTCGATTGGTACAGTAGAAAACTTTCATCTCATGATCAATTAGATGAAATACAGATGCAGAGAAAAATAAAAATGGAATTTTTTGAAAGACAGATATTTATAGCTATAAACTATCATCAGGCAGGTTTACAGAACAGAACAATGATCTGATAGAATTCTACTGCCTCCATAATATTGCTTGTCATTTTCTGTACTATTTAACGTAACAAAGGCAATGTAAGAGCAATGTCAACATTTTTTCCCTTCATTCAATACATAAATTGGTTAAATAGTTTCACATACAATGTACAACAAAGAAGTGTGTGGAATATACATTACAGCTCATCTATTCAGTAGATTGTTCAGTGCAGTGAATATTACAGGCCTCAGATTCTACAATTATTTTCCAGGATTTTTAATCCTTGTACCGTGCTACAGTATAATTTTTTTTCAGTTAAGATACAGACAAACTTTTTAAAACTAAAAAAAAGTACAAATTATTACCTCCAAGTTCATCGAAAGCTACAGCATTATCTGGCTCCACCTTCTGTTTTGGGGCAGATTTTGAAGTCACTGAAAAATTTTTAATTATTTAATTTCAGAGCACAAACTGAACAAGATAATATTAATATGCAGTTGTCTCTAATATTTGGCCTCCTCTTCTTTCAATGATAACAGATAAAAATGTGATCATTTTTATGTAACTACATTCAAGACCTCCCCCCCCCACTCTGACTCTCCCCTCCCCCTCTCCTTCCCCTCTTCTCTCCCCCCCCCCCCCCACACACACACACACAAACCTACCTCCCCTCCCCCATTTGATTACAATGCACAGCATGTTCATGCAGTCACATGAAACTGTCAGAATAGTCCTTCCTTGGGATGATGATCAACTTGCACGTCACATTGGATTGAATTTCAATCATGTAATCAACACACTGATCCTTCACATGAATTAATATTCTTGAGAATTAAATACAAAGTCAGTCAGTGCCAAATATGGTGAACATTAAGAGTGGATAACAATGGGAATTTGTTTATTCACTAGCAATTGCACTGCAACCGCAGCCATGTGATCTATCGCATTGTCATGGAGCAAGAAGAACTCCCTTCCCTTCCACTCTTGTGAGCGAACCCTCTGACTCATATTGCACAGTTGATCCATGACACCCAAATAATACTGGGAATTTATAGTGGTGCTCGTGGGGACAAATTCCCTGCGGACAGTGCTGCAAGCATCAATAAAAGGCAATGAGCAATATCTTCACTTTTGATTTTGTCATTTGCATCTTCTTATCAATATCAATTAGATTAGGAAATGAGACACTTAAAGTAGTAAAGGAGTTTTGCTATTTGGGGAGCAAAATAACTGATGATGGTCGAAGTAGAGAGGATATAAAATGTAGACTGGCAATGGCAAGGAAAGCGTTTCTGAAGAAGAGAAATTTGTTAACATCGAATATAGATTTAAGTGTCAGGAAGTTATTTCTGAAAGTATTTGTATGGAGTGTAGCCATGTATGGAAGTGAAACATGGACGATAAATAGTTTGGACAAGAAGAGAATAGAAGCTTTTGAAATGTGGTGCTACAGAAGAATGCTGAAGATTAGATGGGTAGATCACATAACTAATGAGGAAGTATTGAATAGGATTGGGGAGAAGAGAAGTTTGTGGCTCAACTTGACCAGAAGAAGGGATCGGTTGGTAGGACATGTTCTGAGGCATCAAGGGATCACCAATTTAGTATTGGAGGGCAGCGTGGAGGGTAAAAATCATAGGGGGAGACCAAGAGATGAATACACTAAGCAGATTCAGAAGGATGTAGGTTGCAGTAGGTACTGGGAGATGAAGAAGCTTGCACAGGATAGAGTAGCATGGAGAGCTGCATCAAACCAGTCTCAGGACTGAAGACCACAACAACAACAACAACATCAATAACGTCAAGTCTCATCACCTGTGATAAGTTTTTTCCGGCAAGTAACTGTTCACATTTTTCATTTTAATCAACTCGTGGCAGGTAACTACACAATGTCGTCCTTATCCGAGAGTCAGGGTGTGGGGGACGAACTCTGCACACACTTCTCTCTTCTTCAAAACAGCTCTGAACGAGAGATGATTGTTTTAGAAGATCAGAAATTTTCTCAGTGTTTCCATCTGATGATCTTCAGATGGGATGCACTGACCTCGCTGTCCTTGGGGGACATCGGCCCTCTTTGAAATGTTTAAACCACTCAAACACTCACGCATGACAAACAATTATCACTGTAAGCCTCTCCAATGGACTAATGTCTCAATAACCTTTTTACACAGTAAAACATGAAATCAAATCACTACTCACTGTCCCATTGCAATTTGCCCGACAACGTTGACACACACTATGGCCACATATCCATTACTAAACACCAGTGCTCACAACTGACTGATCAATTGCACCTCTGTTGCTTACAATTGTTAGTTCAAGACGCCACTGCAATTACTACACTGACGTCACTTACAAACCAGGAATAAAATCAGTCTCAGAACTTTCTGGATGGACAGTATAAGAAGGCAGATGGGAGTTGATGCACAGTGGGTTGACTTCAGCATGCACTACGGGGTGTGCATATAGCATTTAGAATTGACGTCCACTTTATTTTAGGTATGGTGAAGGTACTTTGAGACCATGGTGTTCATTGTGGGTAGCATATAGCAAAGACAGAAGTATTATGTTAAAGAACAGTGGTTTTCTGAGCACATAAATCCTTCTAGGGAGTTAGATGCAGAAAGAGTGGCCCAGTGTGGCATTCACATCACTGTTGCCAGTTTCCAGGATAGACAATGGCTGGAGCATATGGCATGGGACAGAGACAAACCGAGCACACAAATTCTCTGTATCTTACATGTAGAATCCATCTTGTATGTGCCTTCTTATCTGCACACCTCTACGAGAACACTGTAGTTACAGTTTTAGTGCTCAAAATCATAGACTGTTTTACCTGAAAATTTCTACTACATTCTTTGATCACTGACAGAGCTTAACATTGAAAGCCTCAACCAAAGTAGTTTGGTCTTGAAGGGGAGACATGTCTTACCACAGATGTGAAAAAACATTTGTTGTTGCTGTCACTGTCTAAGTATGCTATATCCTTCGAACTGACTTTCATTAACTCGGTCTCTATACTATCTTAACCCTGCACACACTATACAGCAACAGCAGACAGTGTCTGTATCACAGCTGCAGAACATTCTTCACTGTGACATTCACACTGTTAGTCATATGCCAGCAAAACATGTTTATTGTGTTCCACAATCTTCTCTGTTCTGAGTAGGACAAACTGACACTACAGTTTTCATCTTGGGCACTCTAGAGTAGAAGTTATCTCTAAATCAGCAGTGTGGAAAAAGAAATCATGCACATATATTCCCCATTACATTTCATAAACTATATTGAAACTTACATATTACTAAGCACTTACGTTTGCATGTGTGTGTGGTCGTTCTGTCGGACATGTCCGATGGTACAGACACCACAATGTTTTTGATACAGCAGCTATAAATATCAAATTTCCTTCGAAATATTTCTAAGTACCTATGAGAGTCATGGAAAATTCATACAGCATTGACAGTTACATACTACATTTGTGTTTGTCCAAATTTTTGCAGGCAATCATTCCCCTTAATTTCAGTCTGTATAACATGATTTGGTATATTTTGAGAATTTATTGGAAACTTTCAAGTTTGTGCATAATACACTTACAATTTTTGTGCATAACATATTTCATAGTAAACTGATTTTTGTGAGCTCAGTTGCATATCCTATTAACTTTGGGAAGAATATCTTTTTCAGATGATAATCACCCCCTAAGTGCATAAGTGTTACATAATTAATGCACCATTTCTACCGTTTTATAATCTTTTTACCAGTTCATTCTAAGGATGTGTTTGAAAGTTTAAGATCACAATGTAAACATAACTCACTCAAAGTCAACTGCTATGGCATAATACTGTGTTTGGGTATATTATAATGGTCATATTGTGTTCCAGTTGGCTACCCGTTTCAAAGTGAACACTGTCTGCATTCTACTATTATGAGTTTGTTAGGTAAGTGTTTGTGAGCAAAGCCTTGATACGAAAGTGCCAGAGACAATCTTCTGAGCAGCTTCAGGAAACCAGTAAATTTTGTCCTAGGTGTTTCTCCCCCCCCCCCCCCCCCTCCCCCCTTTCTGAGGGTCCTTCCAATAAATCTCAGTCTGGCCTCAATCCCTTGGTGTAAAACCGAAAAATGATGTGCTGTGGTCTATTTGCCTTGACTACTTTAGTCCAATCACAAAGCTGGTCTGACATTTCACATGTTCAAATCTTTTTCATTAGGCAACAGTGCATAACTGTACTGGATGCATTCCAGAAGTCACAAATCACAGCATAGGCTTGGTAACTGGCTGCTTGGCACAGTGTTAGTATCTTCGTCCGACATGAGAATCATTTACATGAAGCCAGTGGTCCTTCCATTTACCTGGAAGTGGAGTGTTGCTCAATAATAATTGCAGCTGATGTGACCCTTTAAATCATGCAGTATTTTCTACTACATTTAATCTCTTGCAGTAATTATATTTTAGGTATGCTGAACTAAGTAAAACTATTTGAAAATATCTTCAAAAGGATGTGAGAAAATACAATGAAAATTTCTTAATATCAACAACTGAAAAATTCCACGGAGAAAATAGAACAAGAACATATGTCACGTAGATACAACATTCATTTTCTTTTGATGGTAGATGAGGACCAAAACTGACAACAGAGAGAACATTTTGTAAGCATTCATACATTTAAAGAAATATTAGTATAGTTTAAGTAATGAATCACAAAACACAGATTAGTTAATAATGCAAATAATGGCATACCAGAAGTAATGTTAAATTAGTTGTATGAAATCATTTGAAGAATGGTGAAAATGAATGGTATATGAAAAGTAAAGTGATGGAAAGGATACTTGCAAAACTATTTTTAGAATGTCTTTGGAGAAAGTTGCTTCCCCAAATCCGACCACTGCAATTGCCCTGTTAAAAAGTACTTTGCATCTATCACCAAGCTCTGCAAAATGAATATACACAGTCCAGTCACATTAATATGACCATCGCCATGCTCTGTGTCAATATGCAATAACCACTCTCACACACCTGGTGGCAGCACTAACAGTGGAGGGTATATAAAGTATGTTGGGTGTTAAGTGGAAAATAGCACTGTAATGTGGAGATGAAGTGATTTACCTCTCATCAAAAAGGGCATGATCAATGGCTTTTAGGTCAAGGGTGCAAGCATTTCCAAAACAGCTAAGTTTGTAAATCATTTGGGTACCACCATGGTTGAAGTATACCATGCATGGCAAAATGGTGCTATCCAAAACCAGCAGTGAGGTAACTGTGGTGCATCAGTCATAGATGAAGGTTGCAGAAATGAGGACAGGCAAGCTCATTGACTACCCCAAAGAACCATCAGGCTACCAGCAGTGTCTCCTCAATTACCATTCAGTGAATGTTGCTGCATATGGATCTAGGTAGCACCCATACTGACTGCTGTTCATCGGAGATGAAGGCTGGAATTTGAAAGTCAGTATCACAACTGGACATCCCCCGAGTGGTGGCAGGTGTTTTTTTTTCCTGATGAATCATGTTTTATGCTAAATCAGACAGAAGGTTGTTGGCGTGCACAGTGTGAAACATCTGAAACCAAATACTGCAACCAGGAGGGAGTGTTAAGCTCTGGGGAATGTTTTTGTGGCACTTCCTGGGTGATCTTGCCATACTGGCACGCACAATAGATCAACAAAAGTATGCATCTATCCTTGGAGACCCATGTCAAACAATACATGCAGTTTGTTTTTTCCTCAGCACAATGGCATCTACCAGCACGACAGTGCAATCTGTCACCAGCTCACAGTGTACATGCATGGTTCGAAGAGCACCAGCATGAGTACCGTACTCCTCTGGCCACCAAACTCCCCAGATTTAAACCTACTTGAGAATCTGAGGGACCACTTCAATCAGGTTGTTCACATCATAGATCCTCAACCAAGAAACCTTGCACAGCTGGCCATGGCACTCGAGTCGGCATGGTTTCACATGTCGATACCTTCCAGAACCTTATTGACTCTTTCTGCATGTCTCTGCAGTGGTCCATGCTGCAAAAGGTGGTTATTCAAGTTTTTGACAGGTGGTCACATTAATGTGACTAGACAGTGTACTTATTAAAACTGTCTTCAACAAAATAGCAAATCATTAGATATTAACTGAGAAAAGGAACATTCTACATTTGGAATAACATAGCACCATCTTTACTAACAACCAGACAGAAACAACACATTTCTTAAATCTATGTGGATACTGAAGAATATATGTAAATACTACTGATTCTATTACAAATCATCAGCACAGTACAAAATTCTGAACGAAAGGAGGAGTTTTAGGAGGGAAAGTGTGTGTTATCAAAACTGTTCTCAACTGCCTTAGAGGAAGTTCTCAACTCCTTAAAAATGGAAAGCAAAAAAGAAATATGAGCCCATAGAACATATATAAACCACCTTTGTTTACTGATCTGCTTTAGTATGGATAAAACTAAACAACAAATAAACTTAATACAAGAAGTCTGACAGTAGGATTGACAGTTAACTAGAATAATACAAAAATTGGGTACAAGGAACAAATCAAAATGAAAGTTGTATACATTGCCAGTGAAGTTATATGATCAGTTGAGGAGTTTTTGTATTCAGCACAGGTGAAGATGATGACTGTATAGATAAAGAAATAAACAGAAGACTAAAAAATTATCTGAAAGGGTTATGGCAAACTAAACAGTGTTTTGAAAACCATGTTTAAAATTTGCATGAAACATTAAATTTACAATTAAAGTGTAGAACCATTTCTGACATATGCTAATAGAACATTTTGGGAATTACTAGAAGAGACAGGAATGAAACAGCTCAGCAACTGGTTACAGACTACTCAACTTATGAGATACAGCACAAAGACTATCTCACTATGATTGCACAATCCTCAGAACAAACATCTTTACATCACAGTTATCTCCATAAATAATAAACAGTTTGTAACAAAACATTAACTAAATTCTTACAGGCTTTACAGTAGAATAAGCATGTAGTATATTCAAACGCAAAATTAAGCAAAAGCTTCCATAAAGTTTGTATGTTAACCAGCAACTGTAAGAAAACGGTAAAGAATGTTTATCATGTCTAGTTTAATTCCCACACTAATTCAGGAACATATATTTGGGAACTCAACAGCAGCTATTCATAGTTCCCAGTTGCAAAGAAAGCAAACCATGAGATTTGTAAACCAATCTCAGGTATAATTGATTCCTTCTTTATTATGTACATAAATTACATAACTCCTCTGTTCCTTAAAATAATGGAAATAGTTAAGGGCAACTGCCAACAGCCTCACCACAGTGATAGCACCAGTTCCCATCAGATCACTGAAGTTAAGTGCTGTCATGCTGGGCTAGCGCTTGGAAGGGTGAGCATCTGGTCTGCCGAGCACTGTTGGCAAGCAGGGTGCACTCAGCCCTTGTGAGGCAAACTGAGTAGCTACTTGACTGAGAAGTAGTGACTCCAGTCTTGTAAACAGATATATGTCTGAGAGAGCAGTGAGCTGACCACATGTCATACCATATCCGCATCCAGTGAAGCCCTTGGGCTGAGGATGACATGGCTGCTGGTTGGTACCATTGGACCTTCATGGTCTGTTTGGGTGGAGTTTAGTATAGTTAAGGGCAACTGACTATTAAAGCAAATTGATATTTGTGGCCCTACTACGATACACAACAGAAACTACTATTTGACCTATCCCAGCAATTAGTGTATCACAAATTTACTTTTCGGATGGGAGTAGAACATGATGAACTCTCTGATATTACAATCTTTAGTGTAACATTCACAGCATCAATGCCTTCATTATACAGATGAATATTTAAGTATATCAGGTGTGATCAAAAAGTAATTTTCATTTTTCTGGAAGAATCTTTATTTATTCAACATCAACTTAGTCCCCTTCACAGTAATCCCCCTGAGACATAATACACTTGTGCCAATGCTTTTTCCAATCTTTTAAGTACTCCTGGAACTCACTTTTCATTATGGTGTTCAGCTGCTTCAGCAATTCTTTTTTTATCTCATAAACGGGGGCAAAGCGGGGTTCCGTCACGGGTCTCTTCAGCCTTGGGAATAGAAAGAATGCACCGGGGATTATGTCTGGCGAATGCGGTGGCTGAGACAACATAATGGTATTGTTTTTTGCCAAAAATCATGAAGCACTGAGGTGTGAGCAGGAGCATTATCATGATGCAATTTACAGGAGTGGTTTAGCCACAATTCTGGTCTTTTTCTTTGGACTGCTTCATGCCAACAAAGCATAATTTCCAGATTGTATTCCTTACTGACCACATAACTACACAGTAGGAACTCATGATGCACTACCCCACTGTAATCAAAGTAAACAGTGAAAAGAACCTTCAAACATGATTAAACTTGTGGAATTCTTTTTGATCTTGGCTCTTCAGGCAGTTTCCATTGGGACAATTGGACCTTGGTTTCAACATCCTACCATACACCCAAATTTCGTCACCTACGAGAACCTTTAGAAGCTCTGGATCGTTGACTACTTCAGTCAGCAATTCCTGAGCAATGTTCATGCAACTGTTTTTGGTCAAAATTCAATAATTTGGAATAAACATGTTTCATGCCCAAAACACCCAAAAAAAAATGTTTGGCATGAGGCAAACAAGGATATGCCGACATCATCAGCAATCTCTCTGACGGTGATTTGGTGATTTTCCACAATCATTTTTTTTACTTCACTAATAATTGATGTGTTAGGGCATCCAGGGAAGTCATTGTCTTCAACATCTTCTCAGCCCTTTTTGAAGCTCTTAAACTATTGTCTTACTCATAGTAGATTCAATAAAAGCCACAGTCACCATTTCAATTGCAATACTGTACTTTCATTCATGTTTCAGGCATAATTTAACAGAAATTCTATGAACAACCTTTTTCGAAAGTAAAAATTCTCCGAGCACTCAAAAACAAGTATAATCTTTTAACTGTCAACAAACTAAATATTCAAAATAGCTGAAAATGAAAACATATCAGAAACATGTGTCCCAACAAGACAAAAAAAATTTTGAACTTAAAAAAATTTTCATTTTTTTTATCATCACACTGTGTAACACAATGAAATAGGTTAGATCGCTACTCACCATGTAGAAGCAGCATTCAGAAGCAGATGGACACATTGCAGTAGAGAATAAACTATTGGACACACACACACACACACACACACACACACACACACACACACACACACAGAGAGAGAGAGAGAGAGAGAGAGAGAGAGAGAGAGAGCCCAGTCTTCTGAACCAAAGTGGAAAATGACACCTTCTTTTGATTCTTTCAATTTATACACCTGACAACTCAGATGGCAAACATACATTAGAACGTAAGTGGTTAAAAAGGGGCTTTTCCATCATGAAATGAGGACCACCAAAGGTTCAGGACAATGTGCACAAAGTGGCGGGAGATCACCACTTAACAAATGGCAATGACTTAAGTGACAGTGCCCAATACACAACCTAGCTAAAACGATCTCCTAATGGCGAGAGGGCCGAGAGGAGTCTGCCAAGCCACTGGAAGAGGTTTAATTCCCCAGAACTTGTTCCCATGAAAAGAAGAACAGTGGTGGTGCCAAAGTGCCAACAACCCCTGCTGAAATACGACAACACGGAGATCCTCAGAAGGAATGGAAGAACTAGGGGGCTGAGGTAGGACGACTACAGCCTTGGCAGCCGTCTCGTTTCCTGTCACACTGACGTGGCCAGGAAACCATATAACCATCATAGTGAGTCCCTCAAGAGTGAGCAAGTGGAAGATTTCTTGGATCTGTTGCACTAAGGGAAGGACTGTGTACAGCACACAAAGTCTCTGAAGGGCACTAAAAGAATCAGAGTAGATGACAATTGAAAACACTGTCACAGAATATACTGTGTGGTTTGATACAGGCGAAGAGCTCTGCTGTAAATACTGAGCAGTGGTCCAGAAGCTGATACCAAAAATCATTGGTGTCAATGATGAAGGCACACTCGACACCACTGTCAGTCCAGGAATCACCAGTGTACACAAAGGTAGTACCGCTAAGTTCCATGAGAAGGTAGAATAACTTACAGTGATAGATTGAATCTGGAGTAGTTTTCTTAGGAAGTGAATGAAGTCCAAGGTGAACATGGGCCACTACGCAAAAGCAAGATGAAGGGCTCACACCCACTGGAAAAGATGCAGGTAGCGTGAAGTTAAGCTCCTGGAGCAATACCTGAAAGCAAACTCTAGAAGGTAACAGAAGAGGGATGTGTCACATGATGGTGGTCAAAGGAGTAATTGAAGCACGGGGCATAGCACAGGTGGCCAATCATGGCAGACAAACGGCATATGACTGAGGAGAACATCGCGCCAGTAAGACAGCAGTAGTTCGGCAACGCTGCACAGAGATTAAACTGGGCTAGTGTAAAAGGCACCTGCATCCAAACTGATTCCATGATGGTGGGTTGTATTTAGATCACATAAGATGGACGGATGTGCAGATGCATAAACAGAACACCCATAGTCTAGTTTCAAACAGACAAAGGATTGGTACAAAAAGAGGAGGATGGTCTGATCTGCTCCACAGGACGTACCACTGAGGACATGTAAGACACTGAGGAACTGGGTACAGCAGATGGCCAGGTGAGACATGTGGGAGGAGTAAGAACATTTTCTATCAAGCATGAGCCCCAGGAATTTTCTAGTTTCAGTGATGGAAGAGCAATAGGGCCAACATGTAAATATGGTTGCAGAAACCCATTGCACCACCAGAAATTCACATAAATGGTTTTGTCAGAGCAAATGCAAAAGCCATTGTTGACACCCCACGAGTAAAGACAATTGAGACACTGCTGAAGATGCCACTCAAGGAGACAAGTCTGTGGAGAACTGCAATAGATCGCAAAATTGTCGACGAAAAGGGATCCATCGATGTCCGGTGGGAGTTACACCAAAATAAGGTTAACGGGTATAGCCAGGAGGTCAAGGCTCACGACAGAGACCTGAGGCACCAGTTTTCCTAGATAAAGATGTCCGACAAGGCAGAATCCACACATATCTTGAAAACTCTGCCCTTTTAAAAATTCCTGAAGGAAATGGGGCATGCAGCCTTGGAAGTCCCATGTGTAGAGAGTATGGATGGTACCAGTCTTCCAGCAGGTGTCTTAGACTTTTTTCAAATCAAAAGAACATGGCCACATTTTGGTATTTCTACAGAAAACCCGTTCATGACATGGACTGCCAAGGTGATGAGAGGGTCGACTTCAGAAAGGCATGCTCAAAGTCCACATTGTATAGTGTTTAGTAAATTGTGAGATCCGAGCCATCATACTAGCCAGGCATGTTCCATCACTTCACTTCACACACACAGCTGGTGACAGAAATTGGGCAGTAGCTTACCAGGCTTAGGTATGGGAATGACAGTGGCTTCACACCAGCATCTGGGAAATATGGCATCTGCCCAGATGTGATAGTACATATGAAGAGGAAAGTGCTTGCCTGCAAGAGAGAGGTGCTGCAACATCTAAATGTGATCATCATCTGCAGCTAGGGAGGAAGATCAGGATGAAGTGAGAGCATGGTCCAGTTCACTCATGCAGTATTGTAGTATTAAGGATTCTGAGAGGACAAGGGTTTCACCCAAGCCTCCTCTGTTCATTTTCAATGGGGAAGACAAGGTGAGAGTGGGTGGAGTTCAAAATAGCGGCCTAAGGCATTGGAGATAGCAACTGGGTCCACAATGACGTCATCTGCTACAGTCCCAGAGAGATATCGGAGGTTGGCCCACACAATGGAAGAGGGAGTGGAACTGTTAAAAGAACTAGTAAATGAAATCCAGCTAGATTTTTTGGTATCCCAAAGAATGTGACGACACTGTGCACACAACTGTTTATAATGAATACAGTTCGCCATTGTAGAATGATGGTTAAAAATGCAGAGAGCATGTCTATGTGTGAATTGCATTACAGCACACCTCAGTCCACCAAGAGACCGGGACACAGCATAGTGAAGATGAAGTGTGAGGAACAGAACATTCTGCAGTGGTTGGATAACGTCTGTAATATATTCCGCCTGGTCATCACAACTTGGGAAATGTTGAATGTAGAAGGTCACAAGGGAGGAGTAAAGCCCCCAATAGGCCTTAGAAAGCTGAAAATTGAGTTTACACGTAGGTGGGTAGGAGTCAGCAACCAGATAGCATATGGAAAAATGGTCGCTCAAATATGTGTCAGAGAGAACGGAACACTCGAGACGACAGGCAAGCTGGGCTGTGCAGAATGAGAGGTCCAAATGGGAATAGGTTCAGTGTTAAGGCAAATGAGGTTGAGTTTACTGAGAAGGTCAGCCAAGAGGGCACCTCTTGGACGGGTTCTGGAAGAGCCCCAAAGGGAATTGTGAAAATTGAAGTTACTGAGCAACAAAAAGGGAAGAGGGAGTTGCCCAACAAGATGGAAGAAGTCTGCCCTGGTGACACCAAATGACAGTGGGATGGAGACATAACAGAGAGAAAATTAAGTAAAGAAGGAAAATGTGGAGCGCAACAGCTTACAGGTGGGTGTCCAGTGAGACTGTGACTATGAACGCCATCCAGATGAGAAGCTTTGCTGCCCCATGGAATGGAATTCTGTCTTCAGGGAAGGTCAAAATGGACCGGGAAGAAATCCAAGAGGTCAAAGCGAAAGTGAGGACGCAGTTTTGTTTCCTGGAGGCAGAAATCAAGTGGATGCTGCAATTTCGGGAGTAGCTGTAATTCCTCCTTGTTTGATCTAATGCTGCTAACATTCCATTGGAAGACAGCCATGATGGGGAAAGGGGAGGAAGGAAAAACTGGAAGGTTATCACCTCAGCAACTGCTGAATGCCAGCCTTCGAAGACTCACTCCTACAGCATGCAGAGGCTGGAGGATCCCGCTCCACGAGATCTACAGAGGCATCGGCATTCTCTCTCTGGTTCAGTCTGTGGATTCCAGGGCAGAAAAATGGTTGGCGGTGCACACTGGCAAAATGGAGGTCAGCCAGGTGAGGCTATGACATGGCAACACCATTAAAGAGAATCTCTGAGTCAGCGAAGGAGAAGACCGTTTGTCTTTGATTTCTTAGAGCCTTTGTGATTGGAAGATGAAGACTCAAATGTTTGTTGGCTGGAGGAACACAAAATATCTTCAAGGGATTGCTCCTTTCATCCTTTATGGCCTGCCAGTTGTGATTCATGGGATTTTGTCAGCGGGGGTGAAGATCTGATGGCTTATTGCACAGCTGGAAGAGAAGAAGACAGGGGTTCTATTACGAAACTGGGCAATCTTATAAATTGGAGTGCTGAATTTGAGGTCACAAGTCTGCTTGGTAACATCCTTTGTGGAGTGAGGCGTAGCAACAATGGTGCTGTAAGTGCCAGACAGTAAAATTTAGGGCTTTTGACTAGCCAACAACTTGTGAGCAACAGGGTAAGGTACTTTTTCCTTCACCCAGATCTCCTGGATAGTCCACCTATCAACATGCACGGGACACTCGTGGGACGAAGCGGCATGGTCTCCATCACAATTATTACAGCGGGAAGAAGGCATGCAATCACCCTCTGAGCATTCCTACCAGAAGTAACATATTTGGCAGTGAGTGTGGTTGTAACGTTGACACTGATAGCAACGCATTGGGTCTGGAACGTACAGTCGGACTGTGATGACTTCACAGCCTACTTCCATCTTCAATTGGAAACACTGCTCAATCAAAAGTGAGAAAAAGGTTATGCATAGGAACAAAGTGGTATCAACCATTTTCATTACCTGATAGACTGCAGTGACGCTCTGATCCAAGAAGTAAGTTTGGAATTCTCCCTCAGTCAGACCATCAAGCAGCCAAGCATAAATCACACCACTCAAAGGATTCAGCATTCAATGGGCCTTGAAACAAACAGGATAGTTGTGGAGGAGAGAAGCTGTATGCAGGTTGAAAACTGCTATTGGCCTTTAAAAGAAAAGTACCATTATATAAATGAGATTAACATTTCACAGGGCCATCAACTGCATCAACACCTTTCTGAATAATAAACGGATTAATCGTAGCAAAGGACAGACCTCCTTCGGTTCCACAAGGAACTGAGGTGCAGCTGGGAGAGCCTTTGAATCTTTAGCCTCATTCTGTTTACATTTAGCAGACACAGACAGAGATTATGATGAGTGGCTCACTACAAAAAAAAATCCTCCACAATTGCCGTCATGTCCGACGGTGCACTCCTTCCAACTGCAGGACCCCCTAGGAGGGGAGCTCACCTACGCCAGGTCACACCTCCTGAACTTCTGACAGAGGGACCAATTGGCATTTGGATAGTCACAGCTCAGGCAGTCACCCCTTTCTGGGCATGACCTGTGCCAGGGGCAGAACCTGTAGACCTGGGGCTGGGAATTACGCAGTACCCAGTTACCTGTTACATGTCAAATGCCTGGGCCAGCCTTCAAGAGCACACAGGGAGGAAGAAGAAACAAAGGAACCTCAAACACCGAAGCGGAGAAAGGGTACGAGACAGGGAACAAAGAGAGAAAGTAAACAAAAAGATGAGGGGCTGTTCTGATGCTAGGCTATTAAAACCTCAGAACACATTCCCAAAATTATCCCACACATGTTCCCCAAGTGAGGTGAAAAAGAACAGCAGGAGGATAGACATTCAATATGGAAAGGGAAGAGGTGCTGCACAGGCTGAGACCCCGTGATAGCCAAGCACAAACTCACCAAAGATTTGTGAGCCCTCTGAGGAGACCTTTACACCTGAATCAGAGTTTCTTAAAATTCTCCTAATAAACCAAAGTCAACCATTCACCTTCCCTACCACAATCCTCATATGCTCATTCCATTTCATGTCACTTTGCAACATGATGCCTACATATTTAAACAACATGACTGTCAAGCCGTACACTACTAATACAGTATCTGAACATTACGGGTTTGTTCTACCTTTTCATCCATATTAATTTACATTTTTCCATATTTACAGCTAGGTGCCATTCATCACACCAACTAGAAGTGACTGTCTAAGTCATCTGTATCCTCCTACAGTCACTCAACAATCACACCTTCTCGTACACCATAGCATAATCAGTGCAGATTGCTGTTCACCTGTTTCCCATACCATTTATGTATGGACAAAACTGCTTCACTTACTTTCCTTACCACATCACATGCCTGCAATGTTACCGGGTGGCACTCAATCTTATTCTGAGCATTAGTCCAAGTTTTGGGTCGTCTGTGTATGCTTTACTGCTATGTATGCACTTATCTTGTAAGTAACTTGATGTGTGTAGCATCTCGCACACAGGATGCTTACTTAGTTCATAGGACCAATTCAATACAACACTGTTACATCTTCTGGTAGCTGGATATTGGTGCACATGAAGAAAATGGAGAAATGTAAGAAGCCTGCAAGCAGGAGAACCACTTGCACAAGAGCAACTCACACCAAAGACATACGAGCAAAATGCAACAGACAGACTGTGGACAAAACAACAGACCAGGACAAGGACAAACAATCTAGACAACAAGGCACTAAGTGAAGCCTTCACCTCAATGATGAAGTCAAGGCCCAGAGAAGCGGAGGGACAAATGCAAGATGCAACCAAAGATAGTAACCAGGTGACAAGCAAGGTAGTTTTCAAGCAGAGATAGATTCAAAACTATCACACACGAGCACTGAACTGACCAGCTGTGCAGTGGGTGGCCGCCTATATATCAGCTGTGTGGAATGCTATTGGCTACCATATTCATGTGGCCCAAGACGGTGGTGCTTTCACCATCTGAGCACAGCACTAAATGGCTACAGTGCTCCCTAACAGTCATAAAGTCCACCTCCTCTGATGGTGAAGTTGAAGGTGAAGAAGAAGAAGAAGAAGAAGAAGAAGAAGAAGAAGAAGAAGAAGAAATACATAGAGAGGAGACTGGAATAGAAGATGTAATTACACTAAAGGAACGCATAGCCAGGTTAATACATGGTAGATGGACCAAGTACGTTGTTTGCAGGATTCCAAGAAATAAGGACAACGACCAAACAAAAAAAAGTAAATCATACAAGAAAATGTGCAGTATTAACACAAATCGCATACAACTGAAGATATAAGACAGAAAAGTCTAGCGATCAACCTTTCTCCATCAGTGGATGTCTAATGAATGATGACTACAGACAATATTCAAAATTGTCAAACCTATTACCAATGGCCTGTACCTATTAGGTCATCTAGTGAATGAAACAGAGTCTATACAGTTGTCCTTTAAGTTAATGTATGTCGAGATGACTTTTCCTAGACGGTTTACTAATGCCTTCTTAAAACGGACGTTAAACTTTTTAGAATACGGAGTCCTTGTTTACTGCTGCCAGTTTATATCAGGGCCCCTTCATTATTGTGGTTTTTACGTTAAACGTGAGTATAAATATATGGATGAAAGTATGTAAAATAGAATAATTATCTACAATTATTCTCATGGCAATGCAAATTCTTCCATGACAGAGGTAATACTTCCAGGGGAGCAATATCTGTTTAGTATCTCCCCATACACTTTTTATCTGTTACTTTAATGGCAAGGAGATGATACCAATATGGATAATAAATTGGATTCCATCTTCAAATACCGAAGTGTCAACATTACACTTTACACACTGCAATACATGAGAAAACTTGACAATTAATTCTACAATATACCTTTAAATTTCAATTAAAGCATGGTTGGCAGAAATTTCCATTATATTTTAATGCACGACTGGGTATTTCACATCGATTTTTCAGTGACACACTAAAAATTACTATTTTTTTACCCTGTGTCACTTTTCTTGCTGGGGTGCCATACATTTCAATTAAAATAACTAGTCTTATTTGTGAATAGTGTAGGTAACTATCCCATGATACAAACAGTGAACAGTGATTTTGTGCTTGACAAATGAAATTCATCCAATACTTCTTGCCATCACTGAACTAAACTACCAGTATGACTTAACTTCCTGCATTGTTATTCATAGGACAATTGTGTCCCAGAAATGCTATTCTAATGCTCAAACATTAAAGACAACTTTACTACTCCAGGAGATAGTAAGGTGCAACAAAAACAATTTTCACAAGCAATATTTGACTAAAAGTAGCACGAACATCACAAACATACAGGTCAAATATGAGGACTGTAGATATATCCAAATATTTAGGATTTTTTTCAAGTGAAGCGCTTGGCAAGAAGACAATGAACATACATATATTTATTTATTATGTGAAGGTTTATACTTTCCACTGAATCTTAAGCCAGTAATACATACCATCTGCTTTAGGTTCTGTCTTCTTTTCCCCTTTCACATCCTTATTTTCGGTTTTAGATTCCTGCTTATTTTCTACCTTTTTGTCTCCATTTCCATCTGATTTCTTCTCAGATTTATCAGCTTTTGAGGCCTTTGTCTTTTCAGCCTTTGAATCTACTTTCTCTTCACCTTTCTTCTCAGTCTTGTTTTCATTTTTTTCACTCTTGGGGCCAGGTTTTGTTTCTGGCTCAATTTTTTGATTAGCCTTTTTATCTCCTTTACCTTCATTAGTTTTATCTGGTTTTGTGTCCACCTTTTTTTCTGCCTTTGCCCGAGTTCTCTTGTCTTGCTTCACATCTGCCTTGTTCTCTGATTTTTTCTCACTTTTGGCATCTTGTTTTTTTCCTTCTGATGTACTCAACTCTTTACCTTTATTAGAATCACTTTTCTTTGGGGCTGTATCTTCAGTACTATCAACTTCCTTGTCTTTTTCTGTTGTTTCAGTACCTTTCTTATTCTTTTTTTTCTTTGACTTAGTTGGTGTGTCTGGAGAGACCACTGTCTGCGGCTCCACAGTGAATGGTGTCAATATGAACTCAACAGAACCATCATCCCTAAAACAGATAAAGACTGAATTAAAAGAACAAAACAAAATTAAAAACACATTATGCAATTCAAAAAGTCTTACATATTAGCTCACTATTTTCAAATTAATGGTTTTTCTAGGGACAACTAAAATTATGACAAGTGGAGTTTTACCTGTTGAAATGTTAAAATAAGATAAACGTTTGGATGATAAATTCTCCAACAAAATTTTGCAAATAAAAATTACGTACTTTATCTTATTTTTTCCTTTCTCATTAGATTTCTCATCAACTGCAACTTTGTCTTCTTTTCCCTTGTCAGTTTTTTCATCTCCACCTTCATTATTGGTCTCTGAAGTCTTATTTTTCTTCTTCTTCTTGCTTGGTGTCCCAATTTCTTCTTTAATGAAAGCTGAAACGGTTCACCATAACAGAAAACTTGGAAAAATACAATTATGCTAATAAGATGTAGAAAGTCTAAAAGAAATAGTAACAGTAATTGTTTACACTTTATTTGCACAATAGTTGCCTAAACCTTAGTGTAAAAAACAAAAGAAATGAGATTTGCTGTAAAGAAAAAGCACTGTCCACAAAAGTTCTTAGGTTACATTTTGTCTCCACTCTTTAACTTTATGTTTGGCAACAAGTACTTTGTGCACTGACAGATCACAGCAGTTGTATCTAATGACATATAACCAGCTAAGAACAAATAAATGTCAGTGCAACATTTAAAAGACTTGTATAGAAATTTGGAAGAATTCCACAAAATTTTTGCTCTCTTATTTCAGATAATGTATCATTTAATTTGTTAAATAGTCAGATTAACATTTTGACAGAAGAATTTTTACTTTATATAAAATGGAAGCGGGAAAATATTGTCTGCTAGATACAAAGCTCACATGCAAGAGTATTTTTAGATTTTAATTAATATAATTCTGTGGTTTAAAACAGGGATTTAACTAAGAATTTTGTGACCTCACTGCTAATTAACTTTTAACACATAGAAACGGAATCAATGATTAGTCTGTTGTTCTCACAAGTTGAGTGCTCATTCAATAACTTACTGAAAATGACTTCTGGTGGCTACAGTTAAAGCAAGTACTTTTTTTTGCCCACAATTTATCCACAGTCATCAGGAAAGGGCATTTCAAGTTAGGATGGATAAAAGTTGTTTAAACTGGTCTGACTGCAGTGATAATGATCAACACTTTAAAAGTAAAATTAAAGAAGCTGAACAATACCATCTTTTACAGGATACTGAAAAAATTCAATATTGTTTTCATTTACAGAAAGTCACAAAGTCTGATCTCAAGCTTTTAAAATTTATATAATTGCTGTTTATACTTGGAAATTTCAAACTTGTTCAACTTTTACATAATTAAGTACAAGCAGCTATTTCTCATTTAATTTGTCAAAATGGTAACAAATCCCAATAACTCTGTAAAACTTTAAGTGATACTGTGAGGAATTACTAAACAACTTATTTACTTCATTTTTATTTACTAAGTGACAAAAACACAAATGTTATCCAACCAGACTTGACTTAAGAAGTAACAGAATTTTACCAGCAGTTTACAAAAAAATATAACAATACAACATTACTGGTAATTAGTTCTGAGTTGTCGACAACTGCTACATGATGACCTAGAACTCATCACAAGTAGTTAAGTGAAAAATACAAGTGGATTTGCATTCTCTGCAATCATCAATCTGTGTGATCAATCAATATTTAATAGAAGCCTATGATACAATGATATGAAAAATATTGACTGGCAGGGATTCAACTTTAAGCGCACACAATATTAATTTTGTGCATCTGTTGAATTCTGCGCATGGCAATGTTAACAAAACAGTTCTTTATTAACAGTGGCTTCTGTGAAGAGAAACAGAATGATAGTAAGGGCTACTCAGCTTTCTCATTTACAATGTATGTGGCATCCCTTAACAATATATCTGCTATCCCCTGACAATATATGTGGCATCCTTGCCACAAAAATTACTTTACTGTATGGTTTCTGAGTTTGATTCCTTATCATACTATGAACTTTGAATAAATCGCCACATCAGGGGCAATCACGAAACATTCATTGACCCTTACAACTTTCTCACAATACTGTTTACAACACAGACCTCAGTGAGATGGTTGGTTGGTTTAAAAGAGGTGGGAGGGGGGAGAAGATACCAAACTGCTAGGTCATCGGTCCCTAGTTCCGAATTAAACAATGCCACAAGGCTGAGAATAAAACAAACAAGACTTAAAACACAAAATGGAATGAAAGAAAAAACCACAAGAACGACAGAAGGGCAACAAACACTTAGACTTAAATGGATGAAAGGGGACAAGAAAACCACAGAAACACAAGAAACAGGTAGAAGAGATTAAAACGACAAAGTAGATTACCATGGCTGAATGTCCATGAGAATACAAAGAAGAAACCAGCCACTACGCAACACACTGAAACCTTCACCCTAAAAGCACTATGGTGGAGGACATACAGGGACAAAGGACATGCACTAAAACTAAGATTAAATGATAAAACCCACCCTCACGAATAAAACATAAAACTAAATCAGCCGATGAGGTGATTTCAGCGAGTCCGGTAACCCAAGATTTCGTCGCAGGGCAGTCAAAGTGGGACAGTGCACCAAAATATGGGCCACTGTCAACCAGACACCGCACTGACACTGAGGTGGGTCATCACAGCGCAGGAGGTGGCCAATGCAGAGCCAGCAGAGAACCACAGAGTCCCCACAAGAAGCCCTCATCGAGGACTTCTACACATTTGTAGTCTCCTTAATAGCATGCAGTTTGTTGTGCATACTGAGACTATGCCATTCTGTCTCCCAAAGCCAAAAAACCTTGCGGCATAGAAAGAAACGCAGGTCAGTTATTGGAATGCCAATCTCCATAAGCGGTTTCCGTGTGGCCTGTTTAGCCAGCCTGTCAGTAAGTTCGTTGCCTGGGATTCCGATGTGACCTGGGGTCCAGACGAGCACCACTGAATGACTGGACCATTCCAGGTCATGGATGGACTCCTGGATGTTCGCTACCAAAGGATGACAAGGGTACCACTGGTCGATAGCTTGTAGGCTGCTGAAGGAGTCAGTACACAGAAGAAATGACTCCCCAGGGCATGAACGGATGTGCTGAAGAGCATAGCCACCAGCTCTGCAGTGAAACAACTGCAGCCATCGGGCAAGAAATGCTGTTCAATATGTCCTCCGCGGACACGCGCAAAGTCGATGAGACCATGTCGGGGTAAACCACTTCGTGGCCTCAGTACATGTCAAGAATCGAGAGGAAGTGGCAACAGAGAGCTGCTGGGTTAACTGAGTCCTTAAGGCCATGTCAAAGGTCCATACGAAGCCACAGCCTAGGTGTACACCATGGAGGTGTAAGTGAATAGACCTCAAGTATAGGTAGTAAAGGCAAGGACTCTAATTCGGATAGAAAAGATCGGGTGCAAACTGCAATTGTAAGCCTTGACCTGGGTTGTTGATGCGGGAGATAAACCGTAGTGGGTGGGAAAAAGAGACAGTAATTCGGATGCGCACGAGAACTATGAACATGTGCAATGTAACTGGCGAGCAGTTGTGCACGCCTAACCTTCAATGGAGGGACTCCAGCCTCCACCAGGACGCTGGTCACCGGACTCATTCTAAAAGCTCCCGTCACTAATTGAACGCCACAATGGGGCACTGGGTCTAGTAAATGCAACTCTTAGGGTGCTGCCGAACCATAAACCAGACTCATATAGTCAAGGCAGGATTGAACAAGGGCTCTGTAGAGTTGCAGCAGTGTAGAGCAATCTGCACCCTGGTTGGTGTTGCTCAGGCAGCAGAGGGCATTGAGGTGCTGCCACCACTTCTGCTTAAGCTGAAGAAGGTGAGGAAGCCAAGTCAATCGGGCATCGAAAACCAGTCCTAAGAATCAATGTGTCTCCACTACAGTTAGTGAATCATTATGAAGTAAAGTTCTGGTTCCAGATGAAAAGTACAACACCAACAGAAGTGAATAACACACAACTTTGGGGCCGAAAACTGGAAACCGTGGGCTAGAGCCCATGACTGCACCTTGTGAATGGCTCCCTGTAGGTGCCACTCAGCAACAGCGGTACTGGTGGAGCAGTACGAAATGCAGAAGTCGTCTGCATACAGAGAACGTGAGATGGCCAGACCTACAGCTGCTTCTAGACCGTTAACTAAAGCTAGAGATAGACTCAATATAGAGCCCTGCAGGACCCTGTTCTCTTGGATATGTTGGGAACTATGGGAGGTACCAACTTAGAAACGGACAGTATGAAGTGACAGCAAGTATAAGATAAAAATCGAGAGCTTGCCTTGAAGGATATGATATCACCAGGTGGTGTCATACGCTTTTCGTAAATAAAAAAAGATGACAAGAATGTGTTGGCATCTGGAAAAGGCTGTTCGGATGGCAGACTCGAGGGACACAAGATTATCAGTGGTAGAGCGACCCTGGCGGAAACCGCCCTGGCATGGAGTCAGCAGGTCACATGACTCCAGGACCCAACCCAACCGCCGACACACCATACATTCCAGCAGCTTACAAGGAACACTGGTGAGGCTGATGGCTATCCACATCAAGCAGGTTTTTACCAGGTTTGAACACCATTTCTATGGAAAGATGTCATCACAACAGAGCCAGTTGAAGATGATGAGGAGATGTCGCTTGTAGTCAGACAAGAGACGGTTAATCGTCTGACTGTGGATCCGATTCAGCCCAGGAGCTGTGTCGGGGCAATGTACAAGGGTGCTGAGGAGCTCCCACTCTGTAGAAACGGCATTATAGGGTTCACTGTGGCGTGTAATGAATGAGGAGACTATCCTTTCATCTGCTGTTTAAGGGTGCGAAAGGCTGTGGGGTAATTCCCTAACACAGAGGCTCGAGCATAGTGCTCGGCAATCATGTTTGCGTCAGTAGATAACATGCCATTGATGTTAACACCAGGGACACTTGTTGAGGTTTGGTACACAAAAACATCTGATTTTCGTCCAGACTTGGGAAGGTGACGTATGGCACCTAATGGTCGAGACTTATCTCTCCCAACACTCCTGTTTCTGTCTTTTTATAAGCTGGCAAATGTGGGCGGAGCCATTTAAAGGCTATTAGGTGGTCTAAGAAACGGTGCTGCTTATGCTGCTGTAGAGCTCCCTGATGCTCTTTAATTGCCTCAGCAACTTCCGGCTACCACCAAGGCACTGACTTTCGTTGGGGGCACCCTACAGAATGAGGGATCACGTTTTCCGCAGCAGAAATGATCATTGTAGTGACCTGCTCAACCACATGGATGGCACCGTGTGGGGGAGTTTCAATGGTGACAGCAGAGGTGAAGGCTTCCCAGTTTGCCTTGTTGAAAGCCCATCTGGGTAGGTGTCTGTGGGTACAATGCCGGGTGACTGACTGAAAGATGGTGAAGTGGTCACTACCACACAGGTAATCACGTGCTCTCCAGTGGACAGATGGGAGAAGTCCTGGGTTACAGAGGGATAAAACAATGGTCGACCAAGTTTCATGAGCCACACTGAAATGTGTGGGGGCCCCAGTATTTAAGAGGCACAGGTCAAACTGAGACAGTTAAGTTTTGACATCTCTGCCTCGGCCAGTAAGCACGGTGCCACACCACAAGGGGTTACGAGCATTAAACTCTCCCAAAAGTAGGGAAGGTGTAGGGAGTTTATCAATTAATGCAGCCAATGCGTTCAGGGTACTGCACCATCTGGAGGAAGATATATGTTGCAGACAGTTATTTCCTGTGTCGACCTTATCCTGACAGCCACAGCTTCAAGAGGGGTGTAAAGGGGCACAGGTTCACTGCACACCGAGTTCAGGACATTGGCACAAACTCCACCTGACTCACTATTATAGCCGCTACTGTTCTTGTAACATCCCTTATAGCTGTGGAGGGCAGGGGTTCGCTACATTGCCAGGAACCAGGTTTCCTGCAGGGCAATGCAGAGAGCAGGTGTCAAGCTCATGAGTTGCTGTAAGTAGCTCAGGCGGTGGTGGAAAAAACTGCCACAATTCCACTGGAGGATGATGTGCCCATGAGATTAGGCAGGCATAAAACACTCAATGAGGCTGTTTACACCTCAAGGTCACCTGCTGCCACCAGATGAGTAACTGTGTGATCAACATCAATTGTGTCTGAGGGCCCAGAGAGATCTAGGTCCTCAGCAGACACCAGAATCTCCACTTCATCCTCCGACGCACAGCTTGTAGGTAGTGCTGGTATGGGTGTCTAGGTTTTTGGGGGTCTTCTTCTTTTTGGTTTTCTCTTGCTGCATCTTTGGCTGTTCTGGCCGGGAGGGCTTCACTGAGTCAGTTTTGGGGTCTGAGGAGGACCGTGAAGCCCTACGACCAGGTACCTGTGGTTGCTTCATCCACTGGCAGGTGTCTGCTTTTCTTTGCTTTGCTACTGGTAGGAACGTGGGAAGGGAGTGACCCAAGGGACCCCTTTCTAGCGAGAGGAACCAAAGAAGAATCATGCTTCTCCGGTTGGGAAGTGGGAACTAATGTCCCCGAAGGTTGGAGGGGGAGGGGGGTGTTTCTCCCTAAGTAGGAGGTGCAGGAGCAACAGGGATGGATGTGTCCCCACCATCAACAGCGCAGTTGGAGTCTGACAGCTCAGAGACAACTGTATGCGGCAAAACGGAAGGTGCTAGAGCCGTTGTCGCAGTGGCAGCATAAGTGGATGTCGTACGCACAGAATGTAGCTTCTCATATTTTCGCTTAGCCTCAGTGGAGGTAAGTTGGTCCAGAGTCTTTTATTCCACGATTTTCCTCTCTTTCTGTAAGATCCTGCAATCTGGAGAGCAAGGTCAATTATCCTCTCCGCAGTAGACACAGATGGGAGGTGGGGCACATCGATTATTGGGATGTGATTGAAGTCCACACTCTCGACACGGAAACTGGAAGTACTGTGGCAAGACATATGGCCGAACTTCCAGCACTTAAAGCACCGCATCAGGGGAGGGATATATGGCTTGACATCACAGCGGTAGGCCATCACCTTGACCTTTCTGGGTAATGTGTCGCCCTTGAAGGCCAAGATGAAGGCACTGGTGGCAACCTGATTATCCCTTGGACCCTGATGGATGTGCCTGGACCATATTTATGCTCTTACAGGTGTGATGGTAACAGATACATCCCCCAACTTGTCAGAAGTGAGTAATGCCCATGACTGGGCAGAGGATGCTGTTTTTATAAAGACTGACCCTGACCACATTTTGGACAAGCCCTCCGCCTCCCTAAACTTGTCCTCTAAATGCTCCACAAAGAACTGAGGCTTCATTGACATGAAAGGTTCCCCATCAACTCTCGTACAGACGAGGTATCGGGGTGAATAAGCTTCACTGCCATCCTTAACCTGGCATTCCTCCCATGGTGTGGCCAGGGAGGCGAACAATTTGGAGTCTTGTTTCTTAGCAATGAAGTAAGACTTTGACCGCTTAGAGACAGCTGGTGGTGGACCACCACCAAGAGATGACATACTACGCTTCATGGCTTTTCACTCTGACCAAGGCCATCTCTACATGTGCCACTAGCCTCAGCAAGGGCCACCTGGCAGGATGGCCACTGCCGGGAGTCCCGATGCCCCAGGGAGATGGGCACCTACTCCTGGGCATACATGGAGAGTTAATGGCACAGGTATCAGCACAGCGATCCCTGTGCAGTCGGGGGGCTACAACCAACAGGGTACAGGGCGACCCCACCACAACGGACTGGCTACTGTGCTGGATATGAGGTGCAAAGTAGTCCACAGCCATCGTCGGTGCAGAAAACAACACTGCATAGTGGATGGAGAAAAATGCACCCAGGAAGGTGTCCTTGCCCAAAGAGATGTAGAATGAGCGGGACTGCAATGCCACAATGAGAAAGTGGGCTAAACATCTCAATGCATCATGGACACTATGCACCATATAAGGTGCCCTTCCCCAACCAAGTTGCTCTTCAGGAAAATTTTGAAAAATGGAGGTCAAACCCTACAGTGGACCGTCACAATAAAGGCCAAAATGTGAGAGTCTCCTTTTAGTCACCTCTTACGGCAGGCAGGAATACCTTGGGCCTATTCTAACCCCAGGGCCCACAGGTGGCCTCTCAGTGAGAAATTTCAGTACAATGACACTTGTAAAATACAACTTCACATCCTGCGGCTGCACGTGAGCACGCGCATGCATGTACAACTTTACTTTTGTCTGTCAGACTTTTTGTATTCTTTCCTAACTGACTCATTTCTGGTATTGTCTTTCTACATACTTTTATTTTATTCCTGCACTATCAATATATATTTTTCTTGTTTCCTACGATTCATTTTCATACATCAATATTAGGAGTTTATCCATCTCATAAAATTTTATGTTCGTCTCCATTGGCAAATTGTCAACGTAACCAACCCTCATGTGGGGGACCCAGATTTGATTCTCTGCACTGGCAGGGACTTTTCCCTGATGGGCTGACTGGGCTGGGGTGCATTCAGCCTTGTGATGCCAACTGAGGAGCTAGCTGACAGAGAGGTAGTGGCTCTAGAGTTGGAATGTTGACAATGGCCGGGAGTGTGGTGTGCTGACACCATGTCCCTCTATATTGCATCCGACAATTAATTATTGAGGATGACATAACAGTCTGTCAACTATCACATGCTCTTTGGGGCCCAACTGCATGGTTTTCTTTCCTTTTAATAAAATTTTATTCATGTTTCCTCCACATTTTAACTTTTAGGAGCCTTTCGATTGTTCCAGGTTTTCTGCTACATTTGTTTACTTATTTTGTGTATTGGCATTAAAGTCATTATTTTAAGTAACAACCAAACTAAATGGTCTGCTGGTCCATTATTTGTTCAAAAGGAAAATTCACTTCAGAAAACAGAATTTACAGGGAGAAAAAGTAGTAGGTTGGTATTTACTTTCAGGAGCAAAAAAATTACAAGTACTACTAATAGACATTTAAAAGTAGGAAAAAAACTAAATCTAGCTTACAGAATTGATAAGAGAGGTTGGAAAAGTGGGAGCAAGGTCTCTCAGACCACAAGCTGTGAGGAACCCATCTGTAGTCAAGATGAGGGGAGACAAAGATGAAGGGGGAGGCTTTGGGGAGACAAAGATGAAGGGGGAGGCTTTGGGGAGGCAAAGAGGAGGAGGAGGAGGAGGAGGAGGAGACAGGGAATCATATGAGTGAGAGAGAGAGAGAGTGAGAGAGAGAGAGAGAGAGAGAGAGAGAGAGAGAGAGAGAGAGAGAGAGACTGTACACTGCAAGTACTTCCTCAACACTGACACATCTAAATAGCTTTGTAACTTACCAGCAGAGGCTTCAATGTCATCTTTCTTGCGGTTCTTCTTATCTTTACGTGAATATGCTTGTTCCCATTCACCTAGAACAAAGCAGCCATGAGATTAGATACATAATAGTTGTCCAACAAATATCCCAAAAGTTTATCACCAGCAACATGAGTGAGGACTATCATTAAGTGATGACATTGTGATTATACATTTTGTATAGCATTTAACATTAATTAAGAAACTGTTCTGTGTGTACTACAACAAACAATTGGTACATTACATCGTGTAATGTTACTTTTTAAGTAGAAATGTAAGTACAGTAACCCAGTCTCTTCTTGAATTTACACATACTTTAAGAGGTCTTGCATATGAAAAGTCATTATGTAACCCACCTTCTTCTTTAATAATAGACGTTTTAGAGCAGTTGATAGCAATACTTTTATTTACTTATTTATTTATTTATTGTGAATTATTTTCCTTTCAGTAGCAACGTAGGAAATACTGTGCTTTGATGCTAGTTAAATTAACCATAAGCCAAGTACATCATCATTTATGCATATTCCTGTGACAGGAGCCATCTGGTCACATACTGAAACAGTTAAGATGTTCTATGAAAATTCCACTTCTACTCCTATCACATGCACCCGCACCTTTTTGTATTTGACTTTGTATTTCAGATGTTCTACATATTACATTTATTAGTCAATGTTCTGATGATAATGTTTTCTAATGCAAAGCAGGCTTTATTCACTGCCTTAGTGAAACTGATTCTGGGACTAACATCTATCATCTCAGACATTTGTTGGCCTAATCTCTCTCTCTCTCTCTCTCTCTCTCTCTCTCTCTCTCTCTCTCTCTCTGTGCGTGCGTGCGTGTGTGTGTGTGGCCAAAGCCTTTACAATTTTTGAAGCAGTCACCATCAGTATTGAACCAAGTATTCGTCTATTCCATAGGCGAGTTTCTGTTTCAGAACTGGTAAAAAAAGTACCTCCAAATGTACAAATGTACTTGCGTGCGTAGAACTAAAAATTTCAGTAATATCATGATAGAAATCTGCCAAGGACAGTACTTCTACTTATGGCATGTATTGGTTACAAAAATGCACCGATGATGACCAATATCAGTCAAAATCGATTGGCAAGATAAATAAATTAGTTTCTGTGATTGGTTGCTACATTCTTCATAATTTTATATCTTAATGTCACCCACCACATTACCTTCTTAATTGTTAAGAGTGATTCTGCTGCAAACTTGTCTGAACAGGACTCTCTTCAGAAATTTGGATTTTCAATAGACGATTCATTGAATTTGGTATCTGAAGATGAACCACGCTCAGACCTAGAGACACTTTTGCAAGATTATGAGGACCTGTTCACCCTGGAACTTTGTTCTACAAAGGATTTTAAGGTGCACATCGCACTGAAACATAATGCATGGCCTCGGTGCTTTCGAGTCCGCGCCATTCCGTTAGATCTCCTGAGACCAAGTAAAGGAAGAACTGGATTACCTAGCTCCAATTGGAGTTCTAGATCCTATTCCTTCTAGTCAATGGGCCACCCTATTAGTTAGTGTGAAAGCCATTGGGGAAGATCCACCTGTGCGGCAATTTTAGAGGAACTGTCAACAAATCAGAGATTGTGACATATACTATTCCTAAGCTGGAAGAATTACTGCCAAAATTAAAAGGTGGAACCTACTTCTTTTAAATAAACCTAGTGGATGGATACCTCCAAGTTCCCCTTGACACAGAATCTCAACAGTTCCGTAACCTTAATATGCTGCATGGCTTTATCATTTGAAACGCCACATCATTACCAGCTTAGGCATTCATCCACTGGATAAACATGTCAAAGCCATACACAAACTTCCCAGACCAAAAACGCTTAAGCAGCTTCGACCGTTTCTTGGGAAGATATCAGATTACTGAACACACTTACCTACAGCAGCAACAGAAACTGCCCACTGGCCCAGTTATGCAAAAAAGGGGTGCCTTTCCACTGGGCACCAGCTTCCGAGTGTGCCTTCCACAGGTTGAAATTCTAGTTGTTGATGGCCCCATGCCTCACATGTTTTGATCCAACAAAGCAGATAGTTACTGCAATGGAGGCATCTGATACAGGTGTTGCAGTGGTCCTGGCACTCAGGGAGGCGGATGGCTCCAAGCACTCTGTGGCCTATGCATTGAAAATATTGACTGACATGCAAGTACTCTCAAATAGAAAATGAAGCACTGGCTATCATCTTCGTGTCAAAGAAATTCCACGTTTTTGTTTATAGCACAAAGTTTCACCTCATCACAGACCTTAAACTGCTGATCTCTTTATTCAATCCAGCAGCAAAGATTTCAAACCACACTGCGCACCGCCTCCAGCATTGGGCTTTATTTTGAGTGCACTACCAGTAAGAGATTCACTTCCGTAACACGACTGAGCATGCTATCACCGTTGCCCTCTCCCACCTTCCATGGGGACCCAATCCAGAGTTTGACAAAGAAGAAATTCTGTGTTTTCACATCGATGAAGAAGCAGAATTCACCATAGATTCTTTTCTCATTACCAGACCACGGGCCACAGATGCAACCAGTGGCAACAAGGTACTCCAACAAGTCCAGAGTCACATACTTCATGGATGGTCCCAATGACAACTTCCCAAGACTTCCGTGGCACACTGTCAGTTCTTTAATGCCCACCATCACCTCATGTTGATCAACTGAGTAATTCTACTCATTTCCGATGAGGGACATCCCCAAGTAGTAATTCCTTATTCTTTACATCAGCATGTCCTGCAACTATTGCACCAAGGTCAATGGGGAGGGGCTATCCTGAACTAAACTCCTGGCTCGCAGGTTCACTTACTGGCCGGGCATGAACCAAGAGATTGAACGACTCACCTGAATGTGTCCATCCTGCCAAAACCAGCAGGCAGCCCCATGACATTCGTTTGCATCTTGGCCCCCAAGTGCTTGCCCTTGGGAGTGGGTACACATTGATTTTGCCAAGCCCCTGTTTAACACAGTGTTGTTGATAGTGGATGATGCTTACTCCAGATTTCCATACATTGTCCGATGCAATGCCAAATCAACCACCAACACCATCACAGGCTTAAAATATTTTTTTTGATTGAATGTCTGCCAGAAGTGCTCTTAACTGACAAGGGTCCACAATTCCGTAATGAGAAATTTTGAGTTTTCTGTGGCCAGCATGGCATTCGCCACATTTCAGTGCCCCTCTTCCATCCACAATCTAATGGAGAAGCCAAGAGGATGGTCCACACTTTCAAAACTCAGATGAAGAAATATCTCCAGGATCACTCCACTGATGCATCCCCAACTTTATGAGCAGTTACAGATCCACACCCATGGGAGACTAAAGTCCAGCAGAACTACTTTTCCACGGATGGCAGACCTGGACCCATTTGAGCCCGCTCATGTCGAAGTCATGGCCAGCACCACCACTACCTACTTCCAAGGAACCTTGGTATGGGTGAAAGGATTTTGCTGGCAACCAGCCTGGATTCTGGGAACAACCATTCAGCACCAGGGCCAGAAGGTCTTCTGGGTGCAGCGTCTGAAGCATCTGAACCGGGAGCTTCCGCGACATGCCAACCAAATTTGTCTCTCACTAGTTTCCCAACAACTTTTTCTGCCCCACTCTCCACACCACTGTTGCCAGTCCCCTAGTTCCCAAGCCACCCAGCCAGTGTAACACCAGACTTATACATGCCTTTTGTCCACAGCCAGCTGACCAGCACCACACCCCAACAAGAGAGATTTACCCCAGACATCACCCAGCCCCAGAGGCTATCCTTCCCAGGCTACAAGATGTCACCCAGTCACCAACCACAAGTAATTCCGCATGAAGATGAAGACATGCAGCTGGCTCCTCCTGTTCCACTGCTGAGGTCCACACCACACAACCTTCGTCTCCAACCAGGGCTTCTTCATCCATATGCTCCTATGCCCTAAGTTGCTAACAACCCTGAGCACCCTGAGGTGGACCCCATGGACGTGTCATTCATTCGCAGCAGATGCTTCCCCACTTCCCTAAGGGGAAAGGGGTGTGGCATCCACCGCTATTTAATCTCCTCACCAAACAGCAGTGTTGCAAAACAATGCATTGTTGGCCGCACTTCTCCTTGCGCAGCCCACTGCAAGCATCACAGCAATTGGCCACCCGTAACACTCAGCAACTGTCTGTCCAGAATATACAGTGACCCCAGCCACCAGCTCTGTTAACTATGGAGCCTTATTTAACACTGCTACTGACAACTACAAGCCAGTCCTCATCATGATATGTTCTACTCCACAACCAGGAAGTTCTACACTGCGGTGTAACAGCTCTTCAATGTTGATTTGGCTGCTCTCTGGAGTCAGAATCTAAATGCTTTACTGGAACTTGGACTTCAATATTCACTAGGCTTATTATGTCAATGGACTTGTGATTTTTACCAGAATTCTGAATTTCACTACTTCCTCCTGGACACTGGTTTAACCACCATCAATTTATATAATTTCGGTAAGTGTTCATTTACAACTTGATGCCTGGTAACAGTGTTGTGTCAATAAATCATAGAATGGTGATATGTTTATCATATTATTCCTGGTTATGACATTCTGCAATGTATTTCAAATAGTTTGAACTCGTTGTTGTTGTTGTTGTTGTTGTTGTTGTCTTCAGGCCAGAGACTGGTTTGATGCAGCTCTCCATGCTACTCTATCCTGTGAAAGCTGCTTCATCTCCCAGTACCTACTGCAACCTACATCCTTCTGAATCTGTTTAGCGTATTCATCTCTTTGTCTCCCTCTACGATTTTTACCCTCCACGCTGCCCTCCAATACTAAATCGGTGATCCCTTGATACCTCAGAATATGTCCTGCCAACCGATCCCTTCTTCTGGTCAAGTTGTGCCACAAATTTCTCTTTTCCCCAATTCTATTCAATACCTCCTCATTAGTTATGTGATCTACCTATCTAATCTTCAGCATACTTCTGTAGCAACACATTTTGAAAGCTTCTATTCTCTTCTTGTCCAAACTATTTATCATCCACGTTTCACTTCCATACATGGCTACACTCCATACAAATACTTTCAGAAACGACTTCCTGACACTTAAATCTATACTCAATGTTAACAAATTTCTCTTTTTCAGAAATGCTTTCCTCGCCATTGCCAGTCTACATTTTATATCCTCTCTACTTCGACCATCATCAGTTATTTTGCTCCCCAAATAGCAAAACTCATTTACTACTTTAAGCGTCTTATTTCCTACTCTAATACCCTCAGCATCACCCGATTTAATTCTATTACATTCCACTATCCTCGTTTTGCTTTTGTTGATGTTCATCTTATATCCTCCTTTCAAGACACTGTAAATTCCATTCAGCTGCTCTTCCAGGTCCTTTGCTGTCTCTGAGAGAATTACAATGTCGGCGGCGAACCTCAAAGTTTTTATTTCTTTCCAGGGATTTTAATTTCTATTCTGATTTTTTCTTTTGTTCCCTTTACTGCTTGCTCAACATACAGATTGAATAACATTGGGGACCTGCTACAACCCTGTCTCACTCCCTTCCCAACCACTGCTTCCCTTTCATGCCCCTCGACTCATAGCTGCCATCTGGTTTCTGTACAAATTGTAAATAGCCACCTCAACAAGATCAAAATATTTAAATAAATCTGCCTTTACAACATCATATAAAACTGAATACTCAGCAGTCAGCAGCAGACTTATGTATACAGTGAACTGATTGACAGTCACATGTCAAACCCAAAGGTCCTAATAGAGTAACCAGAGGTCAATTCATTGTGTAGAGCTAGTTACTTCTCTGCAGGTACACAAAGAATAGAGTTATAGTAACAGGAAATTATCTGACTCCTTTAAATTTAGGAAACTAATCTGATCATATGAGTAACAGAGGTCTAAAAGTCTGTTACATGCAGTTTATCAGAGATGCCATTGTTTCATATATGCACTGCTGTACTGTAATTTTGTATTTTTCTTGTTGAGTTAATGTGAAAAGGAGCATCTGAATATGGGGCAAATGGTCCTGAATTTGATAATACAATATAGAAATTTAAAAACATGCTTGCAGTCAGAGGTTAATTTATTTATAATTTCAACCTTTGATTATACTGAAGCTTACTGGAGTAGCAATTGACAAGAATATCACTAAGTCTGCCACATTTTGGGAGTGGATATCATTGTGTAGCCACTGAAGTTTTGATAAGCAGGGATCCTTTTATATTTTTTTCCAGTGTGGCTATCTCACTAAATTTATCCTTAATATATTTGAGGAAGTAATGGTTTTGTTGCTACAAAGGCATCTCGATGCATTCTAGTACATTCTAGGTATTGAGTGAGTCTGAACTATTTTACTGTTCTTCTTGCTCACCCTTTGGCATGGTCAGGAGTAGGAACACAATGGGGTTATACATTCCTTCATTAAAGAATTTATTTCTATTCACTGAGACAAGCAGGTCATTACAGCCATTGTTTTAGGTCAATTTGGTTCATTTCATCTGCAAAACCTCTGTTCCACAAAGGGTTCTCCCCAGGGTCACCACCCAGCTGCAGCAAAGGTCATCTGCCACGATAGCCATTTCCAAGAGTCCTGGCACCCTCTGAAGACAGGTGTCTACTCCTAAGTGTGGATGGGGAATTAACAGCTCTCAATTACAAGTTATATACTGTGTTTTGGAGGGACTCCAGTAAGATGGTACAAGATGAACCCACCACAACTGACTGGATACAGCATAGGCTGTAACAGCACTTCTGTGTGTTTAGTGTTATTAGGTAAGTTGGTACTATCTAGGTGTCCTTTGCCAACTGATCCCATTGCAGGAAAAAAAAAATTAGACAAATGGAGGTCAGATCCAAAAGGGAACTTAAACTTGCTTCAGCCACAAGATTATAACAAAAAAATGACACAAGAAAGTTGTAAACAAAAGAAAGAACAACCTACAGAAACAGCTAGGTCAGCTTCAAGGACTTTCACCATGGTTTTGAAAGTAAGGCAATTACAGATAATTGGAGATCAGAGATTACAGCACAAAAAACTGAAGCAGTGCTGCAAAAGTTTAGAGCTCTGTGCTCACCACACATATATTCACAAAAGAATCTTAAACCTCTATCGGCTGGTAATGTGAAGAGGGCCATTTTAGACAAAATACATAAGGCAACTGAGCTGAACAGTTGCGTTCTACAAGCCCTTACTTTTTCAGATTTCAATAATATTGTAGGTGGTGATACAATCTCTAAAAAAGGTGGTTTATCGATAGTGATTGGCTCTACCGATCTGTTATAGGAATAGCGAGATAGCACAAACTTAACTAGGATTCAGTGGACCCTTTTAACTAAATTATTACCTTCATCAAAATCCAATGGTTTTTCCACAGATTTTTTCAGTTTGGCAAGATTTTTTTCATTCTTCTTGTTTTTTATCTCTTCGACTTTATTTTCTTTTCCCTTATTAGTTACCTTCTTTGCTGTTATATTACTGTCATTCTTAGCTACAATTTTGTTTGTCTCTTTTTCCTTTAATTTTTGCAAATTCTCTGTTTCATTTTCCCTCTCTTTCTGAATGAGTTTCTGTTCCTTGTTGGTTGTCCTATTAACATTTTCTTTCAAAGAAGGTTCACTTTTGTTTGACTTTGCCTGTCTTTCTGCTTTCAACAATTTTTCTGACTCTGCCTTATTGTCTTTTGGTTGCTTTGGCACTTTAACAGTTTTACCCAACTCTGATTTATGTTTACTTTCGACTGGCTCTTCATTCAAAACTGTTGCTGGCCCATTTGGTTGTGATTTCTGAAACAAAGCAAATTACACGAGTCTATAAAATGTAGACTCTGAAAATATTATACTACAATCATAACCAACAATGTAACCACACGAATTGCACAAAATAAATTAACACTACATGAATGACCAGTTGCTCACACATTATAAAAGTGTACGGAATGTGTATTTTATGCTACTAAAACGGTTATGCAGTTTCATAGTGCAAATTAGGAACCTCTAGATGGCAACTACACTCAGAAGCAATTTAATTAATTAATCTTATCAGTTTCTATGGGGTAATATGAGCCACAGCTAGTTGGCCACAGAAAGAGTCGGTACATAGTTTACAGAAGGCTGATTAGAATATTTGTAAATGAAAGAATTTATAAAACACCAAGAAACTGTGAGAGTATATGAATAAATAACACTTACAGAAAAACATTTTCAACTTCTGTGAAGAACTCCTGTACAGAGTAGGAGTGTGCTGCAAGGAAACCGTTGAACTTTGATTTGAATACTTGTGATTTCTCATTCAATTTTTTTAGTTCTACTGGAAGACTACTGAAAATTACGCTTACTGAATAGCACAATTTTTTCTGTGTGATGCTAAAAGAAGTGTTATCTAGACGAACAACATTTGCCTGTCTAGTGTTCACATAACAAAAGTTGCAGTTTCTTCTGGATGAGTTAATATTGTCAGCAACAAATCACATGATGGAGTGTATGCACAGGAATGGCAGAGTTAGAATTCTGAGACATCTGAAAAATGGCCTGCTACAGTTAGCGATTTGAAACCAACGATCACATTGACTGCTCTTTTCTGAGCTAAAAATGTTGTTGGTGAATGCACAAAGTTGCCCCAAAATGTAATACACAGCTGCTGACTTTAAGAGACAGTATTTCTGTAGGCTGGTAAATGGATGTTCTCCACATGCCATATGACCTACACTGACCGTCAGCATGATAGTCGAGCGCAGGACGAGCAATAAAAATTAATAAGAATACAGAACACACAGACGATAGGAAAAGATTACCTGGAGTGATGAGGTAGTACAGATTGGTATATGCAGATGCCAGGGTAAGAGCACTCAGGAAAACATGAGGCAATGAATCCTGATTGCTAATGTGACATCATTTAGGCATGTGGTGGAGATGTGCACCTACAGCACCCTGAAGGTTACCTGCGCCTTTAGCAACACCATGTTCCAAGTCACTGTTTCAAAATTGGACTGGAACAGTTTGACGAGCACCCTAAAGACCTGAAGGTAACAGTGTGCAGCCACCTGATCAAATGACTTCACATTCCTATAAAGCAAGATGTACAAACTATATATTGTGAACACTCCATTGATTGATGATGGTTGGTTGGTTGGTTGGTTTGTTTGGGGTATAAAGGGACCAAACTACAAGGTCATCAGTCCCTTTTCCCTGAAGCAAGCAAGGCTCAAGGTACAAAAACAGCCAACACTGCACCTAAAAAGAAAACGAATGGAATGAACAAAAAACGGAGGAAACATACACCACAAGGAAAAGTAGAAGTGGGTATTAAAACCACAGTGCAGATGGTCTGGGCTGGCTGATCACAACAATAAAAAAAGAGGATGACCCAGCCACTCTGTAACACGTTAAAATGTCAAAGACGGCCAACAGGACAAACAATTGCAAAGAAAGTGCGACAGTTAAAATGGAGGGAGGGTGGCGACCTCTGAGAGAAGGCTAAATGCCCACCCTTAGATGGTACAATAAAAATAAATAAATAAATAAAAAAAACCTCACGAATAAAACATACATCTAAATCTGCTGTTGAGGCATTGTTGCCCAACACTGAAGGTAGGGTGCCGAGGAGGTTAAAACTCCACCAAAGAGCAGCTAAAAATGGGCAGTCCAGAAAGATGTGGATGACAGTCATATGTGAGCCACAGTGACATCGAGGTGGGTCCTCACGATGGAGAAGGTAGCCATGTATCATTCACGTATGGCCAATGCGGAGCTGGCAGACAACCACAGAGTCCCTGCGAGAGGCCCGCAAGGAGATCTTCCACACATTCATAGTCTACTTAATGGCATGCAGTTTGTTGTACGTATTGAGATTATGCCATACTGTCTCCCAAAGCTGAAAAATCTTGCGGCATAATAATGATCGCAAGTCAGTTACAGGGATGCCGATCTCCACAAGCAGTTTCTGTGTAGCCTGTTTGGCCAGCCTTTCGGCAAGTTCATTTATTGGGATTCTGACGTGGCCTGGGGTCCACACAAACACTATGGAACAACTGGACCGTTCCAGCACAAAGGTGGACTCCTGGATGATCGCTACCAAAGGATGGTGGAGGTAGTAACACTTGTTGGAGTCTGGTACCCAAAAACATGTCTGATTTTCATGAAGACTTGGGAAGGTGACGTATGGCACCCAATGGTCAAGGCTTATCTCTCCCAACATTTCTGTTTCTGTCTTTTTATAAGCTGGCGAATGTGGGCCTTTAGGTGCTTTAGGGAAGGATGCTGCTTATGATGCTGTAGAGCTCGCCAGCACTCTTTAATGGCCTCAATGATTTCTGGTGACCACCAAGGTACTGATTTTTGCAAGGGCACCCTGAAGAACAAGGGATTGTGTTTTCCACCCCATAAACGATCGTTCTAGTGACCTTGTCAACTACCACATCGATGGTGCCTTGTGGGGGAGATTCAACGGTGACAGCAGAGGTGAAAGCTTCCCAGTCTGCCTTGTTTAAAGCCGATCTTGGTAGAGGTCCAGGGGAATGGCGTTTGGCGAGTGACAGGAAGATTGGAAAGTGGTCACTACCACACAAGTCATCATGGGCTCTCCAGTGGACAGATGGGAGAAGTCCTGGGCTGCAGAGGGATAAATCAATGACCGAGTAAGTGCCATGAGCCACACTGAAATGTGTGGGGGCCCCAGTATTCAAGAGGAGGAGGAGGCGGTTAGTGTTTAACATCCCGTCGACAACGAGGTCATTAGAGACGGAGCAGAAGCTCGGGTTAGGGAAGGATGGGGAAGGAAGTCGGCCGTGTCCTTTCAAAGGAACCATCCCGGCATTTGCCTGAAATGATTTAGGGAAATCACGGAAAACCTAAATCAGGATGGCTGGAGATGGGATTGAACCGTCGTCCTCCCGAATGCGAGTCCAGTGTTATTCAAGAGGCAGAGGTCGAGTTGAGACAGGAAAGTTTCGACATCTCTACCTCGGCCAGTAAGCACGATGCCACCCCACAAGGGGTTATGGGCTTTAAAACCTCCCAAAAGTAGGAAGGGTTTAGGGAGTTGATGAATCAGTGCAGCCAATGTGTTCAGGGGTACTGCACCATCTGGATGAAGATATATGTCGCAGACAGTTATTTCCTGCATCGTCCTTATTCTAACAGCCACAGCTTCAAGACGGGTTTGAAGGGGCACAGGTTTACTGCATACTGAGTTCAGGGCAGACACAAACTCCATCTGACACACTTTTATAGTCACTATGTTTTGTGTAATATCCCCTATAGCCATGGAGGGCAGGGGTCCGCATTGCCAGGAACCAGTTTCCCTGGAGGGCAATGCAGAAAGCAGGTGTAAAGCTTAACGACTGCTGTAACTCAGCCAGGTGGTGGAAAAAAAAAAAGTAGCAATTCCACAGGACAACAACATTACTGTGAGGCTAGGAAGCCATGAAGCATGCAAGATGGCAGGTTACACCTCAGAGTCACCTGCTGCCACCGATTGGGTATTTGTATCCATTCCTACTGTGGATGAGGCATCAGTGACATCCAGGTCCTCAGGGGACGCCGAGATCTCCACCTCACCTGCAGGTGCAGAATTGGTAGGGAATGGTGGTGTTGGGGTCACAAGAGGGTCCTTCTTCTTAGCAGACTTCTTTGTTTGCTTGCTCTCTCACTTCTCTTTAGGGGCTTGCTGGGAGGACTTCTCCAAAGTAACTTCAGGCTCGGAGGAAGACTGAAGCTCTTTGTCCAGCAGCTTTTGGCTCCATTAGCCACTGGCGAGTGTCTGCTGTAGCATTACTGGAGACCTCGGGAGATAGGGTCCCAAGGGACCCCTTCCACACAAGAGGAGCCGGAGGAGGCGGTTGCTTCTCCAGCTGGGGGGAGGGGACCAATGTCCCCTGCTTTTGGGGGGACCTTGCTCCCAAAGTAGGTGCTTTGGGAGTAATGGAAGGAGATTTTCCCCCTACCACCAAGGGGGCGGATGCATTCTGGAGGCCTGGAGGGCCCACTGTTTGTGGCACAGAGTGTGGTACAACTGGTGCTTGTGATGGTGATGGTAATGTAGCTGCAGCGTATGTGGATGTCAACCGAATGGGGTGTAATCGTTCAAATTTACATTTAGCCCCTTGGCAAGTCAACCGGTCCAGGGTCTTGTACTCCATGGTAAGAAGGAAGATTAGAGTTTAACATCCGCTCGCCAGTGAGGTCATTATAGGCAGAACACAAGCATGGAAGGATGGGGAAAGAAGTTGGCTGTGCCCTTATGAAAGGAGACATAGGATGGGTGATCATGCACGGCAGACAAACGGCATGCACATCTGCTGAGTAGAAAGTCATGGCAGTAGGACAGTGGTATTTCAGCAGCTTCAGCATACAGACTCTCAACCGACCTAGGGTAAAAGGCGCCAAACATATGCCACGATGGTGGATGGTGTTGAGATGGTGTAAGAGGGATAGACGTGCAGACACTTTAACAAAGCATTCTTAATCGAGTTTCGAATGGACAAGGGACCAGTACAAACAGAGGAGGGTGGTTCGATTGGCACCCCAGAAAGTACCATTGAGGACATGTAGGACACTGAAGAACTGCATACAGCGGGCTGCCAAGTAAGACACATGGGAGGATCAAGAGAATTTCCTGTCGAGCATGAGCCCCAGTTTCAACAAATGGAAGGCCAACAGGCACAAGATGTAAAGATGGTGGGAGAAACCAACTGCATTGCCAGAAATTCATACAGACGGTTGTGTCAGTCGAAAAACGAAAGCCATTGTCGATGCTCGAGGAGTAAAGATGATCAAGACATCACTTAAGACACCGCTCAGTGAGGCAGATCCGTGGAGTACTGTAACAGATGGCAAGTTCGTCAACAAAAAGGAAGCCAGAGATGCCCGGTGAGAGACATGCCATTATAGGGTTAATGGCAATTGCAAAGATGACAATGCTCAAAATGGAACCCTGAGGCACACAGTTTTCCTGGATAAAGGTCTCCAACAAGGCAGAGCCCACACATACCTTGAAAACTCTGTCTTTTAAAAATTCCTGAAGGAAACAGGGCAGGTGGCCGTGGAAGCCTCCAGTGTAAAGAGTACGGAGGATACCAGTTCTTCTGCAGGCGTCTTAGGCCTTCTCCAAATCTAAAAACGTGGCCACAGTCTGCGATTTCCGCAGACACAGTTGGACAAAGTAATGAGATAGTCAACAGCAGAACGCTGCGCTCAAAATCCACACTGTGCATTCGTCAGTAAATTGTGTGACTCGAGCCACAATACCAGCCGGGCATGAATCACATGTTCCATCACCTTGCAAACACAGCTGGTAAGAGAGATGGGGGCAGTATCTAGAAGGAAGGTTTTTGTCCTTACCAGGCTTAGGTATGGGTATGATGGTGGCTTCACATCCGGGAAATGTGCCCTCCGCCCAGATGTGGTTGCACGTGTTAAGCAAAAAGTGCTTGACCGCAAGAGAAAGGTGCTGCAACATCTGAATGTGGGTGGCGTCTGGCCTTGGGGCAGAGGATTGGGATGAACTGAGAGCATGATCTATCTCCCTCATAGTAAAGGCAGCATTGTAGCACTGACAATTTGGAGAAGAGAAGGTTATCGCCCGAGCCTTTTCCACTCGTTTCCAATGGAGGAAGGCAGGGTGATAGTGGGAAGAGCTTGAAACTTCCACAAAATGATGGCCCAAGGTGTTTGAGATAGCAATAGGGTTCACAATGACATCGTCTGCTACTGTCAGGCCAGAAATTGGGGAATATATCTTGGTCCCAGAGAGCCATTAGAGGTTGACCCACACAACAGAGGAAGGGGTGCAACTGTTAAAAGAACCAGTGAATGAAATACAGCAACCTCTTTCGCTATCCCAAAGAACTCTATGACACTTACCACGCATCTATTAATAACGAATGCAGTTTGCCATTGTAGGATAGCAGTTAAAAATGTGGAGAGCACGTCCCTGTGTGTGAACTGCAATGTGGCATGCCTCAGTCCACCAAGGGACTGGGACACGGCGTGGTAAAGAGGAATGCGAGAAATTGAATGTTCTTCAGCAGTAAGGATAACTTTTGTGAGATAATCCACCTGGTCATACCAACTGGGGAAATCTTGTTCTTTGAAGGTCACCAAGGAGGAGTAAAGCTGCCAGTCAGCCTTAGTACGCTGTCATTTGGGCATGCACGCGGATGGGGTAGGATCAGCAAATGGACAGCACATGGGAAATGGTTGCTCGATTAGGTACCCGACAGAATGGATCACTCAAGGTTATGGGCAGGCTCGGCAGTGCAGAAGGATAGGTCCAAATGGGAATAGGTGTGTGAGGAGTCAGAAAGGAAAGTGGGTGCTCCAGTATTAAGGCAGAAGAGGTTGAGTTGATTAAAAATATCAGCCAAGAGGGCACCTCTCTGACAGGTTCTGGGAGAATGTCAAAGTGGATGATGCACATTAAAGTCACCAAGTAGCAAAAAATGGGGAAGGTAGCTGCCCCATAAGCTGAAGGAAGTCTGCCCTGATGACATCGAATGATGGAGCGACATAAATGATGCAGAGGGAAAAAGTCAGGTGGGGAAGGAAAAGGCAAGCTGCAACAGCTTGAAGATGAGTAGTCAAGGAGGTGGGTTGACTATGACTGTCATCCTGTATGAGCAGTATGACGTCCCCACTAGACGGAATGCTGACCTCAGGGGGAAAGTCAAAATGAATTGGTAAGAAATGTGAAATCTCAAAGCTGTTGTGAGGGAGCACTTTCGTTTTCTGAAGGCAGAGTATAAGGGGATGCTGTGATGCTAAAAACAGCCATAAATCCTCTTTGTGGGACCGAACACCATGAGCGTTCCATTGGAGGAGAGTCATGATGAGGAAGAGATGTAGGGGTGTCACCTCAGCAGCTGCCAAGTTACAGCTGGTGAAGAGTCACTACCACAGGGCACAGAAAGACGACGATTCTGCTCCATGGGGTCCACAGAAGCATTGGCTTGCTTGTGCAGTCAGTCTGTGGAGTTCAACACCGAGAAACGGTTGGTGGTGCGCACCGGCGACATGGAGACCAGCCAGGCTAAGGTATCATGTGGCAACACCGGCAAAGAGGATTTTTGAGTTACGGAAGAGAAGACCATTTGCCTGTGGTGGACTTCTTTGAGCCTTTCCGATTAAAGGAAGACCGGGTGTCGTTTGGCTGGGGAGACGGAGGAAGTCTTCACGGGAGTACTCCCTCTGTCCTTTCTGGCCTACCAGATGGTAGCTGGTGGCTTCGCCCCTTGAGGCTAGAGTTTGATGGCTTGTTGCACAGCTGTACAGGGGGATGGAGACACTACCTTGACACTGGGCGATTTCACAACAAAGTCAGAGCTGAATTGGGCGTCACATGTCTGCGTGGCCATGTCCTTCATGGAGCAAGGGGTAACAAGAACAGAACTATTGGTGCCATACAGGAGAATGCAGGGTTTGAGACTAGCCAGTAACTTGCGAGCAACTGGTAAGGCAATTTTTCCTTTACCCAGTTCTCTTGGACAGACCGCTCACCAACATACATGGGACAATCCCGAGAGGCGGCGGCATGGCTGCCATTGTAGTTGATGCATCGGCATCTACATGGATACTCTGCAAATTACATTTAAGTGCCTGGCAGAGGGTTCATCGCACTACCTTCACAATTCTCTATTATTCCAATCTTGTATAGTGTGCGAAAAGAATGAACACCTATATAATTTTGTACGAGCTCTGATTTCCGTTATTTTATCGTTGTGGTTGTTTCTCCCTATGTAGGTCAGTGTCAACAAATTATTTTCGCATTTGGAGGAGAAAGCTGGTGACTGGAATTTCATGAGGAGATCATGTCGCAACGAAAAACTTTATTTTAATTGTGTCCAGCCCAAACCCTGTATCAGTTCAGTGTCATTCTCTCCTGTATTTCGCGATAATACAAAACGTGCTGCCCTTCTTTGAACTTTTTTGATGTACTTTGTCAGTCCTACCTGGTAAGGATCCCACACAGCACAGCAGTATTTTAAAAGAGGACAGACAAGCGTAGTGTAGGCAGTCTCCTTAGTAGATCTGTTAAATTTTCTAAGTGTCCTGCCAATAAAACGCAGTCTTTGGTTAGTCTTCCCCACAACATTTTCTATGTGTTCATTCCAATTTAAGTTGTTTGTAATTGTAATTCCTAGGTATTCAGTTGAATATACAGCCTTAAGATTCGACTGATTTATCGTGTAACCAAAGTTTAACGAATTCCTTTTAGCACTCATGTAGATGACCTCACACTATTCATTATTTTGTATCAACTGCCAATTTTTGCACCATTCAGTTACCTTTTCTAAATCGTTTTGCAATTTGTTTTGATCTTCTGATGACTTTATTAGTCAATAAACGACAGCGTCATCTGCAAACAACCTAAGACGGCTGCTCAGATTGTCTCCCAAATCGTTTATATAGATAAGGAACAGCAAAGGGCCTGTAACACTACAGCACTGAGAAGGAGGCGGACAATCGCCCTTGTGTGCATCCCTACCACAGGTTACACATTTGGCTGGGTGTCGACAAAGACATTCTAGTGTAGTTGGAACGATAACACTGGTAGCAGCGCACTGGGTTCGGAAAGTACAGCCGGATGGTGATAATTTCATAGCCTGCTTTGATCTTGGGACAGAAGAACCACTATATCAAATGTGAGAAGAAGAATGTGGGTGGGCACTGAGGAGCAATCTATCTTTTTCCTTACACGATGGACGGCAATGACACCCTGATCGGAGAGGTGAGATTGGATTTCGGCCTTTGTTATACTATGGAGCAGCCAGGTGTGAATTACACCATGGGAAAAATTCAAAGTTCTGTGGGCCTCAACATGAACAGGGTAGCCATGGAGAAGCGATGAGGCAGCAAGCAGTTGTTGTGCTTGAGAATCAGAAGTAGTCTCCAAGAGCAAAGTGTCGTCCTGTAAACGAGAGCAGGATTTCACAGGGCCGGTAATTGCATCAACACCTTCCTGAATAATAAATGGATTTACTGTGGCTAAGGACTGCCCGTCTTCAGTAGGTGAGACCATGAGGAACTGTGGTGCAGCAAGAAGGGTCTTTTAATCATTAGCCTCATTACGTTTATGTTTCATAGACGTTGGTTGGGAAGATGATTGACACATTGCGAGAAAATCCCCCATGACTGCCAATGTTTCCAGATGGCATGCTCCTTCCAACTCCTAGTTGAGTCTTAACTTTATCTTCGGTGAGGATAGAAGCTTACGAATTTGTGCCAAGGCCACGCCTTAAACCCAGGTCTCCTGCTTAGCAGGCACATGTGCTAACCGCTATACCATCATAGCATCGTGATTACAAAATCTGTACGGACTACCCTGGTCCATTTCCCTCCATAACACAAACTAAAGTCGTGAATTGAAGTCTGTGTTAGGAAGGGTATCGGAATTGTGTAGTCTATTCATCTGCAGTAGACACATTGCCATTGTGGTGTAGTGGTCAGCCTATCTACCTGCTAAGCATGCGAACTGGGCCCAAGTCCGGAACTTGGGGCAACTTTTAATTCATTGCTTTTGCTTCCATCCTAATTCTCTAACAATAAATTCTAAATTTGAAATTTTGAACTAAAAGTACTCAAAAAGAGGTGCACCCATCTTAGGTGATACCTCCCGAACACCTGATAGAGGGACCAACTGGCAATTTGGGAAGGTTGCAGCTCAGGCATCATCCCTCCCTGAGCCTACCCTGTACCAGGGATACGTGTGAAGCCTACTGTCGACCTGGAGCTGGGGGCTGGTACTTATGGATTAACCAGTCACCTGTTATGTGTGAGATGCATGGGCTGGCATTCACGAGCACACAGGTAGGAAGAAGAAAAAGAGGAACCTCAAACGCTGAAGCATATGAATGAGAGGAGAAGGGAAACAAAGAAAGGAAAAGGGAGCAAAAAACAAAGGTGAGACTGTTCTTACGACACCAACAGACAATGCAGAACATTCCCAATAACACCTCAGATATGTTCCCCAAGGGGAAAAATAATAGCAAGTCCACCCTGCTTCATGATATTCCGCCATATGCCTGAAGGCCACATGTCACAAGCCACTAACGTACGATTTTTTGTCAAGGTCAGACAATGGATGGGTATTTCAATTGTGACAAGTTTTATATAGAATCTTATATAGGTAATATGGTGTCGTATATAGTTAAATCCATATACATTATAAATGTGTGGTTATGTATGTATATGCATCTCCTCCTAAATCACTGGATCGATTTCAACCAAACTTGGTACACATATCACTTATTGTCTGGATAGTACCATTGGAGGGAGGAAGGGGATAAGAACCATGTTTCTCTCAAAGGGGTGGGGGTGACAAGTATCGTAGCTCACAATGCATGGGAATTGCCAGACAATATTCATCCAGTATGTAATGAGAGCACTTGACGGCTTGCAACAAACTTTGCACATAATTTCAGACCTTAATGAGACTTTTTCTTGCCAACAACCCCCTCCCCCCCCCCCCCAATAAAAATAGGAAAGGAGAAAAGTTTATCACTTACTATATTTTCACTGTTCATGCAGTAAAACTACCACACCATGCATTGTATTTTACTTTGTTAGTTGTTTACTATTAACTATTTGCAACACATTTTGCAGACAGTATTCACATATACCACTGAATGTATCCATTAACACTGAGTGAAAACGAAACTGGTGGATGAAATTCACAGAGGTGCAGATGAAATGTGTGTACAAATATAAGTGAAATATGTGAGAGTAGCATCAAGAGCTGCGTCGAACAAGTCTTTGGATTGAAAACCACAACAGCAACATCTAAATATATGTGATAAGTGCACATGTGGGCAAAGCCACAGGTAAAAAGCTCCTACTAAACTCCTGGTTCAATTTCTACCAAACTTTGTACATATTACTAACAACCTGGAAAGAAATACTTGGGGATAAGAACCATCAACCTCCTATTGCAGTGAAGGTGAGAATGTGGAGAGAGATGGGGGTAGAGGAGATAGATTAACAGAAGACTGGAATAAGTACATATCCAGGCAACGCCAAGTATGCAGCTTGTAGCCATTTATTAATGAGTTCGTGTAGAATATTAACACACATGAATTTACTTTCTTGGGTCCCTGAATTCTGTCAGTACTATGTGGCTGGCAGTAATGTCTGCCTGTAGCCAACAGCCATATGTCCTGCAGAACTGCTTATGAGATAGATGTAAAAAGGAATCTTTTAGACCTTAGCAAGTGATCAGAATTTTCATGTCACACTTCTAAAGGGAGGAAGTTCTATGTCACCCAAGGGCACAAAAAGACCTACTCCAAACTTAAAGACAATGGTCTTACTATTGATGATGGTCACTAGAATTGTCAGCTGTTTGGAACATGATCTGAGTTAGAGCTGGGAGAAGATTCTAACTTAGGAACTTAAACAAATCACAGAAGATGTACAGACATCTATCTGATCTGTATGCAACCACAGCAATTTGAGTTACAGTTGCACACATTTTCAAGTTTGCCCTATGCTGGAGAAGTTTCCCTATGAATCCATTACACACCATTCATCCAGTCTCAATATCACCTTAAATGATACCTATGCTTTTGGAGCCCTGAAAAACAACATCCGTGACTGCAGATTTGCTTCAGATAAAGAAGTGCATGCCTGAGTACAATCTTGGTTCCATTAGCAGCAGAAAACAGTTTTCATTAAGGCATTGACCACCTTGTCTCACAGTGGGATAAATGTGTTAACACTTTTTGTGATTACTTTTGAAATAATAAATAGTTTACTTACTTTTACCATCTACCTTATTTTCATTTGACGGCCCCTTATAATTATAATATCAGAAGAAAACATGGCATTCCTTACACCATATGAAGTTTATCTTTACCACAAGAAGGGGTGCACAATGCTGGAATCAAAGGTTTTGATCACTTTCCCAATGATATAAAATGCCTGACAGACAGAAAAGTAAAATTTGAAAACAAACAGAAAAAGTTTCTCCTCAATAACTCTTATTCTGTAGACTAACTTCTATCATCGTAATTTGTAAAAGAGAGTGGGAAGAAATTACTAACTCGCATCTGTAGTTCTTACTGATTTGTAAATGATCAGCATGTAGCCATATTTACAAAATAATTGGTGATGTTAATATAAAAGGCTCCTTGCACATCATTATGGTTTATCATGCATGGGATCCATGGATGATGAAACCAACCAATGAACCAACCCCAAAATTCCAAGCATCCATTCTTCCTTCTACCTTCACACTTCCCTTATAAGCATGCAGCGGTATTATCAGAATCATTTCCCCTCACTTTCATCGGGTATCCAACAGCGAGATATGAAGCCCTTGCCTCCCAAGTACCTGATGGGAGTGAGGCATATCAAAGTCCATCCGTGAGACAGAGAACGAAGACATATAAAACCTTCTGCATATTAGGTGAGTACAAGCATAACAGCTCTGAGATACAACGACAGTGTAGTTCAGGGCTTAACATCAATGTCGATGGACAATAGAATGTGTTGGGAGAGGCTCGTACCTGCATACACACAATTACGTGCAAGCTCAGTTACAAAGCACTTGTCATGGCTCAGTCTATTTTACAGCTCCATCAAACGCAGCAGCTCCATTCAAACATACCACTGTAGGTCTACTGTGATATTTCAGCTAGATCATTTACGTAAAATGTGAACTTCAACAGCCAGAATTGTCACAATTAATAACATATTCCAGGCTATTATGCTGTGGTCTAAGGGATTTCACTTCAAAACATAATGTTTTGTCCCCATCCACGCATGACATTTTCAAGGGGATCATAGGTTTGTTGAATGTCCAATTCACACCCTGGCTCGCTACTCACTGACAGTAGTGAGTCAAGGTGTGAATCAGACGTTCAACAAAGCTGTGATCCCTCTTGAAAATGTCCTCCGCAGATGGGGACAAAACAGAAAGTACGGTACTCAGGACAGTAGTTATGTACAACAACAACTAACAGGTCATACGATTCCATTCAAATATATTTTATTGTCCTACAATGTAGAAAGCATGTTGTCACAAACATTGATCAGAGTGAACTAACTGCCAGTCCAGAGAGGTTAGTTGTGCTGCCTCAGAACAGTGATATTGTTCTGTGTGACTCCACTGAGTTGTCCCTCCACAAAATTTTGTCAACAGGCAATCTCATTGGTATATAATTTGTCTCCTTCCAGAGATCGCACAGTAAAGCTTTTCGGCACTAGTATGTGACATGTAAATTTAATAAGATAACGTGCCATCTCATTATACCTCTTGATATGTTTGACCTACCCAACCTATGGTTTGAACATATCCACATCAACAATGTGAACGTATCAATATTGACAATATTATGCAAAGGAAAGGTGCTGCTCACCATATAGCAGAGATGCTGAGTCGCAGATAGGCACAACAAAAAGACTGAAGCTTTCAGCCAGTAAGGTCTTCGCCAAAAACAGATGACAGAGACAGACAGACACACCCACCCACCCACCCACGCAAATGCAACTATCATACACGACTGCTGTCTCAGGCAACTGAAACCACTGTCATTTCACTTGCCTGAAACTGTAGCGCTGTGTGTGTGTGTGTGTGTGTGTGTGTGTGTGTGTGTGTGTGTGTGTTTTTTTGACAAAGGCCTTACTGGCCGAAAGCTTTATTTGCGACAGTCTTTTCGTCGTGCCTGGTCGCAACTCAGCATGTCCGCTGTATGGTGAGTAGCAACTTTCCTTTTCATAATATTGTTACATTCCATCCTGGATTTTCCGTATCAACATTGAAATTGTTCAACTTTTGAACACCCAAATGACATGACTACTGCCTAGCTGCCAGCAACTGCCTCAGCCACTGACCTGAAGTTTTTCCTACGGTTGAAGCCACAGCTGACATCACTGCCACCATGACTCTTTGCTGATGGAATGCTTGTTTTGGAGTGCCTCTCTCTATCATCACTAAACAAGGCAAGCAGGCAAAGTGTTCCCTATTCCAACCAATCACTGTTTTGTTAGGCATTAACCATATTTAAGCTGTAACCCATTAAACAGCAAATGGCTTAGTTAAGTGTTTTCAAAAACTATTAATGGTCTTTATGGTGCCAAGAATAGCAACATTGGAGACCAACATTACTCATTTTCCTAAGTCTCCATCCTACCATCTATTAATATTTTAAAGCTACAGCAGTAGAACTGGTCTACTGCCAAGCAATTTGGTATCCTGGTTAATTCCATAGTAATACCTCTAAAGATCTCAATGAGTTGTCAGACTTTACAACTGTGTTCAAGCATTAATCAACTTTGGTCCGTCACACTGAGAGAAACTTAGACTTGTTTACCTTTGGACACATGAACAGGCTCTACAACTACTGTATGAGGGCTCATGTACATCCCTTAGTTAGAAATTCTAGAAAATTGGGGTCAGTGTCAATGGCACCCAAAATACGATTTCCACCTATCACCTCGAACTGACATTCTGCATTTCCAATGCTAGTATCTGCAAACTGGACAATGGGCAGTGAATCCCTGACAAGAAACCTGGCAATGCCAGAACAGACTATTCATATATCGCTCCATTGATCATCACACATTCTGGAAGCCAGATCCATCCAAACATGAGGGGGGGGGGGGGGGGGGAGGAGAGATGAAGACCAATTAAGTAGCTATTTTATTATGAGCTGCATGTGAATGTTTATGTCTGAATGTTCTTTACTCTTAAATATAATTAAGTTAAGGCCTGTGTATGTTACTAGGTTAGCTCAACATTGTTCATAGTTTTACATTACATTACACCTGAGTGTCAAACAATGGAAACTCTAGGTCGGAATATCAATGAATGTGTGCCTTGCCTTTTCTAAAGGAGGTTTTGGCCAAAAGCTAAAATAGTAACAGTGCTTTTGTTGTGCCTGTTTGCAACTCTGTGTGTCATCTTTACAGTGGTAATAGCAATCAATCTTTTCCCTAAGACTGTTACTCTTGAGTGGTGTATTAATGTTGCACTTTACTTTAAATTCTTTATTCAACAACAATTTTTGAAGTTATAACTAGACAATAATAATCTTTTATCATTATTTAACAAAATCAGTCTTGATTGCAAATGATGTCTATTTTCCAGGGATCTGGTTTCAGACATATAAAGAACATGTTCGTAATTCTGAAATTATGAAAGCAGGCCAAGAATAGCACAGTTACTCAACTTATGGAACATTAACTAAGTAATACAGAACAAAATAACAATGCAGCATGTCTACAGCAATCGGTTACATGTGGAGCATGTCTGTACTAGCTAGCAGTTGATGACAGGGGCCTCCTAGCACATAGAGTGGCTCTGCACATCACCTCCATGCATCACCCATAAGCATGTACAGGTTGCATAAGGTGAATAGCTGTATTTCTCCTGGCCTACTTTGTTCATTTCAGAGTTACTTCCTGGTCTGAAGATGGTCTTGCTATGACAAACTGGTTACCAGAAGAATAAACACGATTTGTGATGTAGACATTGTTTTAGTTAAAATGCAACACTCAGAGAAATACTTTACAATATTGCTAACATGGATAAATGGATTATATAAAAAAATACAATCCTCTGGGAAGGTAAACTCAATCAGGAACTTTGATGTCTATTCATCATATAATAATTTACAGGTTATGAGATACCTAAAGCAGAGCAAGAAGTACTCATTTTTACGGTACAGTGAAATAGGCAAATTTCAGTGAGCAAATCGCTTACAACACATACCACCTGCTAGATTTCTCCACTAACATTAGAAAAATTAAAACACTAATTATAATTACACTACATCAACAAAACAGATATAAAATAAATAGACAGGAAATTAAATTGCCATTACAAAGTTGTATTATGGTGTAATTACAGAAGAATGGCTCCTCACAGTTTCTCTCATTGTAGTGCCTGTCCACTTCGGATGTGCAAATGGTGCAATATATTCTCTTTTTTTTTTTTTATCAGAACCACTAAAAAGCATACAAAAATACGCTTACAATGGGGAGTGTGGGAGACTGTTTCCATTCATAATCACAAAGTGTACACAGACTGACAAATACTGAAATCTCTCGTTGCAGAAATCTTCATAAATAGCTATACTTGCAGACAGGCGACTGTGAGGTCACAAGGAATAATGCAATTTCATTTTTGGCTAGAAATCTACACAATAAAAGAGCCACATTGCTTTGCTAGACACAACCATATTGCAACGTGGAAAGTAGTTACTCTTTTCAAAGCAGCAAATCAGTTTAATAAAGATGAAGTGTAGGTCTATCAATGACATGCAAGTATTAAATTAAGTAATAATGAAACGGCACCTTGTCCTTTGGCTTCTTTTTCTTGCCAGATGGTTTTCGCTCATCGATAATATGGGAGAGCTGATCAAAATTTGGTTGCTCAGCTGACTTAAATCCGAAAGCAAACACTAAAACAGCACAAAGCAACACAAACCCGACAGGGATGGCATACTGTGTATTTAATACTTCGGAAAGCTCCATCGCATTGGCTCTCTTCGCTACACAACAACGCTTCTCCACGCGTCCACTGTGCCAACTACTCTACATACAGATGTTATGACGCGTTCTGACGTACCCTTCTGGTGTTGACGTAGCAAACAAAGATCTTACTGAAGCGTACATTGGTCTCAGGTCTCAGAAGTTCAATGTGCTACACGACTATAAGCTACATAAAATTTGTTTTCTTATAGCTGCTTTGGAAACAGAGCGCAAGGTAAATCTGCTAAAATGTTTTCCGTAGAATTCGTAACAGTAGGAAGGGAAAGTTCTGTATTACAGCTCATCACTATTTATGTAGACGAAATGTTAATTATCTTTTTTACCATTTTAAATGAGATTATTTTACCTGTCAGTGTACAGAATAAATTATAGCTCATTCAGAACTGTATATAGACCCAAACATGTTTACCATCGATGTATTCTGCTGACCATGGATCGATAGTTGCCTCTTGCTGTATCGCAACATATCCTGTGTTGATTGATTAGAATAATGGCGTTGTGGACGGATGGGAGTGTGTGTTGTTGACGCGCAGAATGTAGTTAGTGAACGTGTACATAACGATGCAAAAGAATTTAAAAACGAAGGAAATGTTCATTGTGCGAGCCTTGGAAAAGATCCTGAGCGACAAGGATATAAAGCGGTCGCACCACTCTCAGTTGAAACGAGCTTGTGAGGTGGCATTAGGTAAAAATGCATATTTATTTAACGTAGACATCACATACACAGTTTGTTTCTATAAGTATACTCGCAGGTGCTGCATAATTATGTACAGTTTTGCGTTTCTTCGGTATAAATTGCTAAATGAGTTGGGTTAACCAGATTGTTGTATCCAGTTCGTGTTTACGCTGAAATTTTGTAGAAGACGGCATTCTCCGTATTTCCCTTCAAAGTCTTTTCAAATATTTCTTCATCTGTAGTGCATATCACTTTATGAAGTCTTTTGAAATTACAGAAGAAATAAAGAACGAGCTGAAAGATGGTGGTCAAGTGGACCCCACTTCTTCTTCGGCACTCCCATTACCAAAGAATGATGCCGCTAATGTTATTACAGCTGAGAAGTATTTCCTCCCATTCGAACTGGCATGCCAAAGCAAAGCTTCAAGGATTATTGTGACAGCCCTTGATTGCCTTCAGGTAAGTGTGGAGTGTTCATCCTTATTTATATAATTAATTTCATCGAGAGTTGATTTTATGTGTACTTTACTTTAAAGCACCAACACATCTTGAGACAAATTCATGATTTCATGATAAAGTAGGCCTACACTGTTACCCTTATATGTTGTAATTGTAGCCTAATGTATAGACGCCCCAGTGGTGAAACACTACTGTGATTAATCTTATTTAAATAACCTCCAAGGAATATTAGGAACTTGGCTGCTTAGTTTACAGTACAAGTTTTCAAAGAACTTTAGGCAAACGGGACTGGTAAGACTAGATTTCACCATAACATGCAACATGTAAGTAATAAAATAGAGCCCATGTTTTAGAGTGTATGAGGAAGCAGAGCATGAAGTACTTCTTCCGAAATGTAACTTTGTTGCAATCAGTGGTGGCTGTTGTTTAAGAGCACTTGAACACCCTAACTGTTGACACCTTGCAGTTTATTTGGTCATTTTTCTTGGAATGCTGTCAAACATAATGTAAATGTGGTAATCTGAAATACACGGTGCTAAATCTACCAGGCTGTGTTACATTGCTCTTCTAGACTCTGTGAAACTTGGCATCATGGTCGCAAGCACAGTTTAAGTTGTCCATGGTTTAAGGGGTCTATTCCATGTGCACAACTCTCTTGACATAATTGCCTTTCAGGACAAACAGTAATGGATTTCATTAACAACATGCACGGTTTGTGGCATGCACAGCTAGCGTTTACCACTTAACTGCAAGTTTACGTCAATGCCACTGGGTGGTAGCACACTGCAGCAGACTTTTATCTCCGTTCACTTGGCATAAATCCTGCTAGATGCTAGCACGTTCCTCAGATATGCCAATTCACTCACAGACCTGTTTTGTGGGGTTGTGAATGAGATTCAGTACATCAAGTTTTGGATTTTATCATACAATAATTCATTTGATGCGCTGAGAACCATACAGCACATCATTGTTGATTGTGAGACTGTAGCATTTATTCATGCTTCTGACATGTGGTGGTCTTTTGGTTTATCTGCTTTATTTGTAGTGTAGGACAAAATTGTATGTGTTTATGAACATTTACGAAAAGCTCTCTCACTTGTTTCTCTGATACCCACTTGAATGTTTGCTTGAAGACTGTGTACTTTTGACCCCTATGGTCCTCAGCACTTCATTTGTATTCTAGTCAAGTGACCTTGTTGGTAGGTAGTACTACTAGAATTTAATCATTTCCGCAAGCAGCAGTTTGTATTTGGAGTTGGTTGTTTACTGTCAGGAATTGGCTTTGTTGAACAATGTCTACGTGAACTCTGTTGTATCTTTTTTTATGTGCTTGCAACAAAGAAAATTACCAGGAAAAGTTTGCTGCAAATGAATTAGGACCGGCCAGATCAGTTGTCTAAGAAAGTGACAAAAGCAGATAAGCTTGACTACAAGCGATCGTTTAAGTGTATAATAAGCATAAGTTGTTGTGTGAGTGCAACACAAGAATGTCTGATTTTCAGCCCAGAAGTTAATTCCTTAATTAATGCAGGTGGGCCTTGTAGACATCTTGTATACTTTCTCGACAAAATAAAAAGCACGAAAACTCCCACTTAACCCTTTAACTGCCCTGGACGTGTTAACACACACGCCTTTGTACCTGGTACTCTGAATGTGTCTACGCATAGACGCATTCAGAGTACCAGGTAAAAGGACGGGTGGCACGCATAAACACATTCAGAGCCGTTAAAGGGTTAAACAAAAATGCAAAACAGAGAGTAGTGAAAGCTTAAAAATTATTTTGTTCTTGCCAGAATCTGTCCTTAATTATGTACAAAACAAGAAAATTCCACGAAAACTATTCTTTCTTTTTTCAGGCAAGCTATACTTATTATTATTGAATTTAAAAATATGTGAACACCCAGACCGTATACTTATGCGAGCGTCACTGGCTGCAGTGTTTGAGAATGTATTAGTAACATTGTATCAAAGCTGTTCAGAAAAGCCTGATTCACATTTAGCTGTTACTATTCTGTATTGTACAAAACAAACTTTGACAATATCACAGATTTGATTGCAGAATCAGTTTTGTTCATAAAAAACTGGATTCATCTATGTAACAAAATTTACAAGTGTGAAATACGTAGAGCAAATTTGGTTACTTACAACTTGCATAGAAGCTAGACATCAATTATATGAGTTGGATATGAATGGGAGACAGTGCAGCAGGTTTGTGGCCCATCCCTCATTTTATTCAATTTGATCATAGTGCAAGTAATAAAGGAAACCATGACGAACTTCAAAAAGGGAATTAAAGTTCAGGAAGAAGAAATAAAAACTTTTAAGGTTTGCTGATAGTGTGGTAACTCTTTGAGACAACAAACGACTTGTGCACACTCCCATCACATTGATGTGACCACAGCCTATGTTCGATGTCAACACGCAGTAACCACTCACAGACGGCAGCATCGGCATTGGAGGGTATGTAAAGCTTATCAAGGGGAAAATTGAGCTATTTATCTGACGTCCAAAATGGCTTGATTATTATCTTTTGGGCCATTGAGGGCATTTCAGAGATGCCTAAGTTCATGCGCTACTGTGGTTAAAGGGTACCGAAAACCAGCGCCTAGGCAATTTTGGTGCACCATTCGCCATAGATCACAGGGTTAAGCAATGGCTGCATAGATATGTTTGTGTGAATAAATGTGCAACTGTTGAGAATTTGACCATCCTAGTGAAGCAAAGGACTACCAACAGTGTCTCCTAAGCTACCATTCAGCAAATACCACTGCGTATGGGCGTCCTCAGCAGGTACCTGGGGTCACACACGTGTTTATTGGACGACGAAGGCTGAAATTTGCATGCCAGTACTGCAATTGTACATCCACTTAGTATTGACAGGAGGCCTTTTCAGATGACTCACATTTTATGCTCTATTGGACAGATGGTCATTGACATGTATGGCCTGAAACATTGGAAAGCAAACACCTTACAACAGGTATGGTCTGGGGAATATTTTCATGGCATTCCATGGGTGACCTCGTCATTCTGGAAGGCAAAATGGATCAGCACAAGTATGCATCTATTCTGGAGGTCCATGTCTACTTCTACATGCAGTTTGCTTTACCTTGGCATGATACTATATACCAGCAGGATACTGCTACGTGTCACACAGCTCACAGTGTACGTGTCTGGATCGAAGAGCACCAGAAAGAGTTTACTGCACCCCACTGATCGCAAAATTCTATGCATTTAAACCCAATCTAGAATCTGTGGGGCCATCTTGATTTCAAGATGTTTGTGCCATGAAACCTCAGTTAAGAACCTTAGTGCAGCTGCCCATGGCACTGGAGTCAGTGTGGCTCCACATTCCTGTAGGTACCTCTCAAAGCCTCGTTTGACTGTCTTCCTTTATGACTGGCAGCGGTTAGGGTTGCAAAGGGTGGATATTAGGCTTTTTACAAGTGGTCAGAGTAATGTGTGAGGACAGTGTACATGATCGGTTGAATGGAATGTATAGTGTCTTGAAGAAAGGTTGTAAAAAGAACATCAGCAACATTAAAAAAAGTAACTGAATGTAGTTACGGTAAATCAGTTGATGCTGATGGCATTAGATTAGCAAGGTCAGCTGAACCTTTCAGTACAGGATGTTGGCTTGGCTTCATCATTCAGTGATGATATGACATCACATATTTGAAAACAGTGAGAGAACACAACATTGGCAATATTTCTTTTAGATCTGTATTAAGTCTTGTGGTGTAGGTTGGGATGCAGGCTGATCTGTAGCAGAGGTTGAGGTTAGGTTGGAAGGTGACTGGTTATGAGATGAAGCTAACAAATCTTAATACAGAAGCTTATATATGATGACATACTTACGTATAAAGTAGCCCGAGGTGTAAATTATATTGAAAGGTGACAGTTTGCTTGAAAGTTCATAAAGCTGTATCAAATGCTTCACTTATCCAATTTGCAGATGAAGTATAATACAGAGCGGCGCATAAAAAACGGCCCCTGCACTAAAAGGAATATGAATGAAGAAAATCAACGTACATCATCGCTTTCTTACATTTTTATTGTACAGTTTCGTTATTAACTATGTAATTAACAGTTTAAGTAACAGATTTACTTTTATTAGTTTAATAAGCATATTTTAGAAAGGAATTTAAAGTCTGTGTTCAAATGTTCTCCGCCAACATCCAAGCAAATTCGTGCACGTCAAAACATGTTAAGGAAAACACTTTTCAGTACTCTTTGAGGAATGTTCGAAGTTTCTTCACATATGTTATTTTTTAATGTGTCAAGTGTTCTGGGATTGTTGCGGTAGACTCTAGCCTTTAGAAATCCTCAGAGGTAAATGTCACTTGGTGACAAATTGAGACAGTGGGGTGGCCATAAGTTCTTACTAATGGTCCTCTCTTTTGCAAAATCAGTTTGTATATGAGCTAAGGACAAATCCGACGTATGAGAAGTTGTCCCATCTTGCTGGAAATATGCACAACATTTTTTGTTTGGAGTTAAGAGCCGAAAATTCATTGTAGAGTTGGAAGTAAACATGTGTGTTGATAGTTTCATTGAAGAACAATGGCCTGATAATTCTGTTACCAGATTGAGCACACCATACACCAATTTTTAAATCATGTAATGGCTTTTGCAGTATGCCATGGGGATTCTCTGTTGCCCAGTGTCTTGTGTTTTGTGAATTAATCTAACCCAACAGATGAAACCAAGCTTCATCCATCAGAAAAAGGAGGAAGGGATCAAGATGTCTCCCAGCGACATTTTCCAGCAACGGAGTAAGGCATGGCATGGTTTATAATGACTAGTTTCCGTATGAACTACTCACATGCTACTGCTGTTGGAAGGTGGCAAAGAAACTGACAAGCTAGTAATGCTACTCACGCATGTTCGCAGTCCGGTTCAGTTTTGTGTGTGCCACTCTGTATTAGAAGAGTTTTGTTGTTTGGGTAGCAAAACAGGTCTAGAATGAGATTTTTCACTCTGCAGCGGAGTGTGCACTGATATGAAACTTCCTGTCAGATTAAAACTGCGTGCCCGACCGAGACTCGAACTCGGGACCTGTGCCTTTCGCGGGCAAGTGCTCTACCATCTGAGCTACCGAAGCACGACTCACGCCCAGTCTCACAGCTTTACTTCTGCCAGTATCTCGTCTCCTACCTTCCAACAGGTCTAACTTTGAAGGCAGAAGTAAACAGATATAAGTTGAGGATTGCTAATAGCAAGGATACATTAAGATCGAGTATAAATTTTGGCATTGAGATATCTTTTCTGAAAGTATTTACCTGGAATGTAGCCTTATGTCCAAATGAAATGTAGAGAACAAAAGGATATGTGAAGTTTCTGAAAAATTTTGATTACAGGAGAATGCTGACACCATTCTGTATCACATGAAGAATTCATAAGAACCTTATATAAAGATATTAGAGTGCATACAGAGACTTGTGCACAGCAAGTTTTGGTAAAAGTCTAGAAGAAGGCCAGTGGTGTACTTCAGTGTTTCATGCAGGAATGTTGTCAGAGCATGCCATGAGGTGTGGTGGGAACAGATGATGTGTCAGCTGTAAGTGTTACGCAGACAATGAGAGAGCAGCAGGCAGGCGACTTGTTTCAAAGTAGTACATTCGGAAGAAAGGGTGAAACACTGCTGTAAAACTGGATGACAAATTTAATTGTTCCTTGTTTGAGCCTCATCTATTTAAACTGTGCTAGTATCTGCAAGCCAAGGAGAGCATCGCAACCCATGATGTATTTGAAAAAGGAGTTAAATATTTTTCTGCTCTGCGTTGCTACACAATGGATCTGTGCAAGCACACTGTGTAAGTGGATCAATGTTCTTTAATGAAATCATGGGAGAAGGTAGGTGGAGCAGTGTTTTTTAGTTAAATCATGGGAGAAGGTAGATGGATCAATGTTTATCGAACATGTGACTATGTTAATAAACATTGATCCACCTACGTTCTTCCATGATTTTTTAAAAAAAAAAAAAAAAAAAAAAAAAAAAAAAAAAAAAAAAAAAAATAAAAAAAAAAAAAAAAATAAATTGATCTACTTAGTGTGCTCATGCATACCGATTGCACAGTCATTTCACCACCAAATTTGATACATTTTCACATCCTTGCAATTATTCCTTGAGACATGCACCAACAGATGATGTCACCACGCGGAACTAAATCACTTAAATCAGTCCACTTTATAGCACTCGCTGCCATACTCATAAAATATTTCTCTTCAAACTCCTTAATACACTGAAAACAGTAAACAAGACAATGAGTTAAATTTCGGTGCTAAAAATATATTACCTCTCTTCTCACCTCACATTCCTTATGTCAAAGAATCATCCCACTGGCCACGTAAAAGTGACGTGTTGCCAGCCTTTGAGCAATAGATAAGCACCACCATAAATGTTGCTGGCCCTGATCTAGATTTTAACCCACTTTTTCCCTCACTCAACATATCATAGAACAGGAAATCATTAATATTGGTACCCAGTACCCTTATCAAACACACTGTTCAGTGGCTTTGAGAGGATATATGTATGCAAAAATTAGACCATTACAGCAGATAACCATTGAAGAGATACTGAATTAAATCAAGGAGAAACAAGCTTTATGGCAAAACATCGGAAGGTGTCAAGAAATATTTATTTGGTAATGCATGGAAGTGTGGGGCTAAAAATTGTAAAGTGAGACTAAGGCCCGAATATGATAATTAGGTTCACATGAATGTAGGTTGTTGTATCTATGCAGAAATACAGAGACATGCATGATGTAGATCAATGTGGAGAACTGCAACAAACCAGCTTTTGGACTGAAAACGACAGTAATGCTGTTGGCAAAAGCCAGTTGCTAGCACATACTGGAAAAAAAGTCAGTCACACTACATGTATCCCTGCTGTAAGCTAAGCAGTTGCTTTATGTCTTATTATCCAACAAAAGCCCAATGATTTCTCTCCTCGGGTGGCAATGCTGTCTATTCTACGCCTGGAGAAGCCAGAGATGCAACTAACACCATATGCTTCTGTGTTAAAAGTGGAGAATATTAGTGTAACAAATGTTTAGCATCAATCAGAGATGTTGTGTATTGGCATTTATCTCAGGGTCTTCAGCCAGTGGTCATTTAATGATTTTTCTTTCACCAACTCAAGGGGTCTAGCAGTTTCTCCAACAGAATCTGTGACAATACTGGTTACTGATGCTAGTGAAATATCGGAAAAACCACTAAATGACCAGTGGTTGAAAGTTCCAAGACAAACGTCAACAGGCAACATCTTAATAAGTGATCACAAAAGCCTCTGCAATTTCAGGCAATCAGATGTTGATAAGCACTAATGTTTAGCAGTACTACTGACTACTGATTCTTTTCGAACAGTCTGATGCTTCCAAATACACATTTTGTGAATGAAAACACTTACATTAAGAAATCAAGCCTAACATTAATTGAAATGTTGAAAACCATTTTGACAACTCATAACCAGACTTGTCATCTGTCAACCTAACGTAGACCTAGTCTTACACTACAGATCAGTATGTCACCACAACCCATGTTATAAAATAGACACAAAAGAAATATTGTCAGTGTTCTGTTCTTGTATCTGTTTGTGCAAGTATAATGGCCTTTCTCATTGGGAGCTGGATTTGGCATTGCCTGTGGTTTGTGCCACATAACCTAGTCACAGTAGGGTTGACCCAAGCCTGTTATGGCATTTTACAAGATAAGACATCTGCCGCGATAGCTGAGTGGTCAGCGTGATGGAATTCCACACAAAGGGGCCCAGGTTCGATCCCAACTGGGTCGGAAATTTTCTCTGCTCAGGTACTGGGTGTTGTGTTATCATCATCATCATCATCATCATCATCATCATCATCATGTCATCCCCATCGACACGCAAGTCGCCAAAGTAGCGTCAAGTAAAAAGACTTGCACCAGGTGACCGGTATACCCGATGGGAGGCCCTAGCCACATGACATTTCATTTCACATGGAGAGACTAAGTGAAATGGCATAGTTGTATGATGCCAGACTCCTATTCAGGGGTCAGATCCCTTCAGGCCATACAAATTTAAATTTTTTGTGATTTCCCCAAATTTTCCATCTCTGATGAACTCATTGTATACTGCACATTAAACCTAAACCTTTTTCCCTTTCTTTTCACATAGAGAAGTTACGAAAATAAAGTATTCTCATTCATTTGGGCATCATCAACAATTTCCTGACTCGTAAAGAGAAGTAATTTTAATTCATGAATGCCAAAATAGTTATTGTTGTGGTGTCTCCATCAGATACGTAGAAAAGAGCTTGGAATGGATGGTCACCTGCTGCATTGTTTGGAACTTAAAATCCAGACACCTCTTTATCACTTTTCAGTGCAGATGGAGGAGATATTGCTCCATCTGTGATTACCTAGCCCTCCTGTAAGTACAATCATTCATTACCTTGCAGAATCCCCCCCGGCCTTACAACAACAACCTGGCAGTTGCAACAAAAATGAAATTAAATGATCGTATGGCATTTATTGGCCTGGGATATCCCCTTTGGCCTTCGGCCGCCGTATTGAAAGTCTTTCTAGTTGATGCCACTTAGGCAACTATGATGAAAATGATGATGATGAACACACAACACCCAGTCCCCTGCCGAGAATCGAACCCGGGCCCCCTTGCGTGGTAGGCGGTAACACTACTGCTGCGCTATGGAGGCAGACTAACAAACAATTACATAGAGGAAAAATGCTTTTTTTTTCTCAGATATCTATGTTCTTTTTAATGAGTCTTGTACTCATTTTAACTTTCCTGGAATCATAAGGAGGGACACTGTTCTTAATTTTAAACAAATCCTTCAGTTTCTAGCCTCTCAGTTTATTTTAAGCCTACATGATTGTCATACTTTATGTGGACCTGAAAGCATGGTTACTGAAGGCACTAAATATTTAGGATGTATTAGTTATAGTTCATAGGAGGAAGCAGACCAAACCTGTCTGCTGCAATTTTACAGGAGTCTTTGTGAAATCTTGGTTTGAGTATGGCTGCACAGAGTTTGGTTCTGCAATATCTTCACATGTAAAACTTTCCCCCCCAGGGGGTCCACAACTCTTTTGTGGACACGTGCGTAGCGAGCACGGGACCCCGAGCTAATGTGGCCCTCCTTCCTTTCCGGGCTGCATACCTTCCCTTCCCTTTCCGCATCCCTCCCCGTCCCCCATCTTCGCCCCCCCCCCCCCCCCCCCTCACCTCTGGCTCTTTCCTTCCCTTTCTCCCCTTCTGGGAGTATGGTTTGTGCCTACGTCCGGAGACGGACGCTCGAAACTGTTCCAAATTCCTTGCTTTTACACTTGCAAGTCCTCGTCCTTCCTCTGTCCTTCTCTTTTCCTTCCCTCTTCTCCTTGCCCTTTTCTCCGCTGCGGCGTTTGAGACCCCCTTTTCTTTCCTTTCCCTTTCTCTTTTTTCCTCCCTGTGCGTGTCTGAAGGCCGACCCACGCACTTCCATGCGTAGCCGGTGACGGGGTAACGCGTAATTCCCCGCCCCGGGTAGACAGGTAGGACACGTACGTACCCCCTGGTAACGGCCAGGCCCAGGGAGGGGTGATTACCCGAGCTGATACCTTCCGAAAGTGCCGATTGGTCCCTCCGTCCGTTTGTCGGGAGGTGTGACCTGAGGTGTGAACAATCACCTAAGGCGGGTGTGCCCTCGGTGAGGGCCCCCACAAGGGAGGAGCGCGCCATCGGAGACGCCGGTAATCATGGGGGATTCTTCCGCAATGGTTTCCTCACCTTCCACTATGTCTGCTCACAAACATAAGTTCACTGAGTCTCAGCCACAGACGGTTCTTCCATCGTTGCCACAGTTCCTTGTTGTTTCTCGGTCTGACGACGGTCACGACTTTTCCACGGTCAACCCTTTCATTATTCAGAAAGGTGTCGACGCAATTGCGGGTCCTGTAAAGTCTTGTTCCAGATTACGGAATGGCACCCTGTTGTTAGAAACACACAGTGCCCTCCAGGCTCAAAAATTGCTGCGTACTTCTCTGCTCCACACCTTCCCTGTCCGGGTGGAACCGCACCGTACCTTAAATTCCTCGCGTGGAGTCGTTTATACACGCTCCCTCGATGGATTGTCTGACGAAGAAATTCAGCACTACCTGTCTGACCAGGGCGTCACAGCTGTTCATCGGGTTATGAAAAGGGTTGACTCGAACAACATTCCAACCCGCACTGTCTTCTTGACATTTGATAAAGTTCAACTCCCATCAAAAATCAAAGCAGGCTATGAGATAATTTCCGTTCGCCCTTATGTCCCAAACCCTACGCGTTGCTATCGATGTCAGCGGTTCAATCACACCAGCCAGTCCTGTTCCAATCCGGCCAAATGTGTTACGTGTGGCAAGGATGCCCATGAGGGTGCTTGTCCACCTCCATCCCCTCGCTGCATCAACTGTATGGGTGACCACGCTGCTTCCTCTCGAGATTGCCCCGTTTTTAAGGACGAAAAGCTCATCCAGGAAATAAGAGTGAAGGAAAAGGTGTCGACCTTTGCTGCTCGAAAGTTACTCGCCAGTCGACAGCCCACCGTACCTCAGAAAGGAAAATACAGCACTGTCCTTGCTTCTCCTCGGCCAACAAAGGAGGCGGCCACGCAGACTTGCGACCTCACATTTAGTACCACTGTCGTCAGATCGGCCAGCGCAAAGATCGCCCGTTCAACCTCACCACTTTCGCCTGCCCACTCTATGGCTCACCCTTCATCGGGTTCTGCTAAATCTCGAGCCCAAAAGTCAGACGCCAAGTCTTCGAAAAAAGAGCATTCTCGTGAAGAGTTTTTACGTACTGCAACTTCACAACCATCGGTTCCTCCTTCATCTAAACATCATACCTCCAAGAAGGCTACGAAGAAACACAGTTCCTCTCCTTCTCCGCCAAGGCGTGTCCCATCTACAGCACCACCTGGCGGAAATCGCCCTCGGCCATCTTCTGTGTCGCCGAGGCGCACTGCTGGTGGCCGGTCAACTGGCCGATCGTTGGTGGCAGGAGCTGCTCCTGACCAACCTATGGATCAGGATCTTCTGCCTTCGACTGAATGCCATTCCATGCTGTCGATCGCAAGCTCTGAGCAGTCGTTGAGTTGACAGCACCCTTCGTCACGTTCCTCCATTTTCTGTTCACCCTATGTCCATTATCCACTGGAATATCCGCGGCATTCGCGCCAATCGGGATGAATTGTCGATCCTCTTACGATCCTACTCGCCGGTCATCTTCTGTCTTCAGGAAACAAAGCTGCGTCCCCATGACCGCTTTGTTCTCCCTCATTTTCAGTCTGTCCGATATGACCTCCCCTCTGTTGAAGGCACTCCAGCCCATGGAGGACTCATGATTCTGCTCCATGATACTCTCCATTATCACCCAATCCCCTTAAACACTTCCTTCCAAGCTGTCGCCGTCCGTCTTTCCCTTTCTGGATACACGTTCTCTCTTTGTACGGTATACATTCCATCGTCTACACCAATGGCACGAGCTGATCTCCTTCATCTTCTTGATCAGCTTCCACCCCCCTATTTGCTGGTTGGGGACTTCAATGCCCACCACCCGCTTTGGGGATCTCCACATCCTTGTCCACGTGGCTCACTATTGCTAGACGTCTTCCACCAAGCGGATCTAGTCTGCCTCAACACTGGGGTCCCCACATTTTTGTCTGCCTCCACGGCAAATTTATCTCATTTGGACCTTGCGGTCGGTACTGTTCCGCTAGCTCGGCGCTTCGAATGGTTCGCCCTTGATGATACACACTCGAGTGACCACTTTCCATGTGTTCTTCGACTGCAGCCTCAACTGCCATATATGCGCTCGCGACGCTGGAAGTTTGCCCAAGCCGATTGGACACTTTTTTCGTCTCTAGCGACATTCGATGACCGTCGCTTTCCCAGCGTCGACGATGAGGTCACACATTTTACCGACGTTATTCTCACAGCTGCTGAACGTTCAATACCACGCACCTCCGAATTGCCCCGGCGCCCTCCAGTTCCTTGGTGGAACGAGGCATGCCGTGATGCAATACGTGAGCGGCGACGTGCTCTTCGCATTTTCCGTCACCATCCAACTTTGGCCAACTGTATCCGATATAAGCAGCTCCGTGCGCGATGCCGTCGCGTCATCCGCGATAGCAAGAAGGCAAGCTGGAAATTCTTTATTAGCTCATTTAACACCTTCACTCCCTCCTTGGAAGTTTGGAGTCGGCTTCGACGGTTCTCAGGCGCGCCTAGTTTCTCCCCGGTCTCTGGGCTCACTGTCGCGCATGATACCTTAGTGGACCCCGTCGCAATTTCTAACTCATTGGGTCAGCACTTTGCTGAGATTTCTAGCTCTTCAAATTACCCACCAGCGTTTCTCCCGAAGAAACGTGCAGCGGAAGTGCGACATCTTGCTTTCTCCTCTCAAAATCGCGAAAGCTACAATACTGTTTTCTCCATGCGCGAACTCCAACATGCACTCTCTTCTTCTCGCTCCTCCGCCCCAGGACCGGATGGTATCCATGTCCAAATGTTGCTGCATTTATCAACCCATAGCCTGCGTTACCTCCTTCGCCTTTATAATCGAATTTGGACCGACAGTACCTTTCCCAGGCGATGGCGGGAAGCTATTGTCGTTCCCGTTCCGAAACCTGGAAAGGACAAACATCTCCCCTCTAGCTATCGCCCCATTTCTCTCACGAGTAGTGTCTGTAAGGTTTTGGAGCGTATGGTGAATTACCGTCTAGCTTGGTGGCTGGAATCCCGCAGTCTTTTAACACCAGCCCAATGCGGATTCCGAAAGCATCGTTCTGCCGTTGACCATCTTGTTGCTCTCTCCACTTATATCATGAACAATTTTCTCCGGAAACGCCAAACGGTAGCAATATTTTTTGATCTGGAGAGAGCATACGATACCTGTTGGAGGACAGGCATCCTCCGCACACTGTTCTCTTGGGGCTTTCGAGGCCGGCTGCCCCTTTTTCTTCGCGAATTTATGGCAGAGCGCACATTTAGGGTGCGGGTGAACACTACTCTCTCCCGTACTTTCTCCCAAGAAAACGGGGTACCCCAGGGCTCCGTGCTGAGTGTTGTACTGTTTGCCATTGCCATTAATCCAATTATGGATTGTCTCCTTCCTGATGTCTCGGGCTCCCTCTTTGTGGACGATTTTGCGATCTACTACAGCTCTCAACGGACCAGCCTTCTTGAAAGACGTCTTCAAGGATGTCTCGATCGCCCCCACTCGTGGAGCATCGAAACCGGCTTCCATTTCTCACCCAGTAAGACCGTTTGTGTTAATTTTTGGCAACGTAAGGAGTTTCTTCTGCCCTCCTTACATCTAGGTCCTGTCAACCTTCCGTTTTCCGACGTCGCTAAATTCTTGGGTCTTATGTTTGACAGAAAACTGTGCTGGTCCTCCCACGTTTCCTATCTTTCGGCTCGCTGTCTGCGTTCCCTTAACACCCTCCGTGTCCTGAATGGTACCTCTTGGGGAGCGGACCGAGTGGTCCTTCTCCGCCTCTATCACGCCTTAGTGCGCTCGAAATTGGATTATGGAAGCATAGTCTACTCCTCTGCTCGGACGTCTATTCTTCGGCGTCTCGACTCTATCCTCCACCGTGGATTACGTTTAGTGTCTGGAGCTTTTTACACCAGCCCTGTGGAAAGCCTTTATGCTGAGACTGCTGAACCTCCGCTGTCCAATCAGCGGGCAGTCCTTCTGAGTCGTTATGCTAGCCATCTGTCTTCCATGCCCGCTAATCCAGCCCATGACCTTTTTTTTGACGCCTCCTTTGATGTCGGGTATGCAGGCCGCTCCTCCTCCCTACTACCCCCGGGAGTCCGCTTCCGTCAACTGCTCCATTGTCTTTCCTTCCGCTTTCCTAAAACCTTCTTGACAACTTGGGGTACAGCACCGCCTTGGCTCCGTCCCCGGATCGACTTGCTCAGAGACCTATGTCAATTTCCCAAGGATGGTACCCCTACACTTGTTTACCGTCGGGCATTTGCGGCTCTATGTGCACGAATGACGGAAGCCACATTTATTTACACCGATGGCTCGAAAACATCGTTAGGTGTAGGGAGTGCCTATATTGTTGGCGACACCCCAAATCACTTTCGGCTTCCCGACCAGTGTTCGGTTTATACTGCGGAACTTTACGCTGTTCTCCAGGCTGTCCACTACATCCGCCGCCATCAGCGGATACAGTACGTAATCTGCTCAGATTCTCTCAGCTCTCTCCTAAGTCTCCAAGCTCTTTACCCTGTGCACCCTCTGGTCCACCGGATTCAGGACTGTCTGCGCTTGCTCCACGTGGGGGGCATCTCAGTGGCGTTCCTCTGGCTCCCGGGACACGCTGGTATCTGTGGAAATGAGGCGGCCGATATAGCGGCCAAGGCTGCAGTCTCTCTTCCTCGGCCAGCTATTCAGTCTCTTCCGTTTACCGATCTACGGAGCAGTTTATGTCGCCAAGTTGCTCATTTATGGCATGCGCATTGGTCAACACTTCCCCATAATAAATTGCGGGAAGTGAAAGCCCTTCCTTGCGCTTGGACCTCTTCCTCCCGAACGCGTCGTCGGGAGGAGGTAATTTTAGCTAGACTCCGGATAGGGCACTGTCTTTTTAGTCATCGACATCTTTTAAGCGGTGATCCTCCCCCACTCTGTCCCCACTGCTCTCAGCTGTGGATGGTCAGACACCTTTTAATTGAATGCCCCTATTTTAATCCGTTACGCTCCTGTCTACAGCTATCGCCTGATCTATCGTCGATTTTAGCAGATGACACGCGCTCAGCTGACCGCGTTCTACAGTTTATTAGTGACAGTGAAATGACGTCAGTCATTTGAAGCTTTTTTTGGGGGACAACCAACCCCTTTCTATAGTGGATTTTTAAGCATTCCTTCTGCCTTTAGTTTCTCAAATTTTATGACTTTGTTCCCATTGCTGCTGATTTAAAATTTCGTTTTTTTCCTGTTTTCTACGTCACGGGCTGGGCGCTAATGACCATAGAAGTTTTGCGCCCTAAAACCACAAAAAAAAAAAAAAAAAAAAAAAAAAAAAAAAAAAAAAAAAAAAAAAAATATGTAAAACTTTCGGGTGTGGTGGAGTGTGAAGGAATTAGGCTGAGCAGCATGCCTTTTAGAATGAGCCTCGTAACATGCCTCTGCACGAAAGTTGGTGAGCCACTGCTTAACATCACATGATGACTTCTCGTGGTGATACAAGCCTGTAAGACAATATCCATACCACATGTGCCAGCATGCCATGCCATACCATATCGTACCATTGCTCTCCCCAATGAAATAACTTTTCAGTAATAGACTGAGCACTGAAAGTTTGTAGGCTCTGTGCCATCTGAAAGATGGGTGTTGCCTACTTGACAGTTTTACACCAAAGTTAGTTCTTTAACTTATCTTCTTAAGAGAACCAGAATAACATTAACTCCTTGTTTTAGGCATCAAAATTATAATACAGTTTACACTGATAGCTCAAAGCATTGTCATCCATGGATGTTCTCTGTTTTCTCTGACTGTCTTCGAGCTTCATTTTTTCAGTGCATACATTGTCTATAGACCTCAAGTGAATGGTACTGGAGCAAAGGAGATGTTTTTTAAGGAAAAAATATCTGTCGCTCTGACTCTCTTAATGATCTAGCATTGCAGCAAATGCACCCAGCAGAGAAAATGGTTCAAACAATATTAGACAAACTGCTGCTCACACAACAGTTGTGCGAGCTGGAGCATTCGGTAATCGGGGGACATGAGCAAGTAGTCAAGGAGACTTATAGAGGACACAACATGACACAAAGCACCATTCTCATGCAGGCTGTCATCTTCCTGTTGCCACAGGGATCCATGTAACTTGGAGAAGAGGAGGGGCAGGTAGCTAGAAATTATAAATTGCAACTGTTTGAGCCAATTACCCAGCCACAGCATTCCTCATAGCGGGCGCACCTACAGGTTGAAGTCACCCTGATCCACCTCAGATTGTGATACTTCCATTAACACACAGCTTCATATGTTGGCTGGAGGCCCTTCCGGTATGTGATCTCCATAGCATGCAAAACAGTTTTTTCAAACAAGTATTTTGACAAAAGGGAAGAAACAGATTTAAGTAAGGTCCCACCCTCCGTTTTAGTTCTCCCCAGTGGTCTCGCAGTTCTTTCAAGTGTTCGTATCTGGCACACACGGGGCCCTGATCTATTGTGGCCCACCATCTGGTTTTTGTATTCCTTCCAGTTTTTGTTCCCCTTGCCTTTTTCTTTTCGTCATTCCTTTTTGACTTTTTCCCCCTTTGAGGTTTGACCTCCACTTCTAAATTTTTTCTCCATAGTATGAGCCATTTGGGAAATAACTCCGTCCTTGGTATCTATGGTGTGGATTCCTTTCGCCTCTTCCTTTCTTGCCGTGGCCCACCCTCCCCCCACCCACACCACTAGGTCACCAGTACATGTAGCCAGTCCATGTGGTGGAGATATTGTGTACCCGTGTCGTTGAGCCCTCTGACAACACATAGATCACACTTTTGATATCTGAGCTATAACCCCTCCCCCATGTATGGCTAGGAACGGTTGCTTGTCATTCTGGAGCATCAGAACGCCTGGCAGTGGCTGCCCAGCCAAGCAGCCCTTACAGTGGCTGAGTGGCGCCCATGGGGAGAGCCCCTAATTGGAGTGGGTGATATCCAGGGTGGATGCTTTGTGTATGAAACATATTAAGCTCCAAAAAAACTGGCCATTCTTCTACAGCCATCTCTTCTGTTGGTGATGGATCATTTAATGCTGCTTTTTATGACTCTGTGGCCTTCCCCGTCCCTCACTGCACCCTGGGAGGAGGACCAGGCTTGTTGTCTTGGGGTGAAACACTTTCCCCCACAACTTGGTCTGCACTAGGACTAACAGGAACATTTCCATTGCCACCAAGCTATTATTTTATGTGGAAATTATTGAATACACGTTTGGTGAAGTGGAATCTCTCAGATGTTGCCAGATTCGCTGTTCACCAAATCTACTACTGCTGTCCAGTCTGCAGCCCTTCGTCCTTGTGACCATTGTGGCGATGTCCCAGTGTCCATTAATCCTCACCAGTCTGAGTACGGTTCAGGGGGTCATTTTTCACAGAGACCTCAGCCTTCAAACTGATGAGGAACTCTGGGCCAGTCTGGAACAACTTTCATTTTGTTCGGTGTGTTCGGTTAGGTGATAAGGACAATCAGATAGATACCCTGTGCCTTTAGCCTGGCATTTGAGGAAGATATCTCCTGGAAAAGATTAATGTTATGTGTTACCGGTGTGACACGAAGCTGTATGTCCTCCACCCACGAGGTGTTTTCTGTGATTGCATTTCGGGTACATGTCCTCCCAAGCTCATTGTACAATGGACCCTCTATACAGTGAATGTAGCATCCACTTTATGAGGGGAGCCCCTGTGTTCCACCACTCATGTGCGTTAATTGTCACATCCATTACTTTCCACGCTCACCATATTGCCCAGCTTATGAGAAGGAAAAGAAAATACAGGAGTATTAGTCCTTTGATCATTACACCCTGTACATATGACCTCTAACTATGCCCCCTCCTTCCTCCTCTTTACTTACAGTCCCATCCTGCTCCCCTTCCCCTTTCCCTGTGGTTCCCACACCCTCCCCTCGAGGTGCCACTCCCTCTACCCAGCTAGAGAAGTGTCCCCCTTCTTTCCTTCTTTGACACCTGCCCCGGTAATGGGGCTCCCTCCCAGGACCCCTTCCCCGCAGCATCTCCTGGGCTGGAGCTTGCTACCACAACTCGACCGCATAGAGTGAAAGTTTGAGAGAGAGAGAGAGAGAGAGAGAGAGAGAGAGAGATGATATGTGTGTATGATCAATCCCTTCTCTCAAAAGTATTTCTCTTCTTCATAACTCCTCTGTGTTACCACAGATAATGTCTCACTGATCTCATTTGTACGAAGATTGCAGTACAGGTGCCTATTTGCTTCCACCTGTGATGAAGCAAGCTGGGATAATTTTTCTTCCCCTGTTGTTTTGTCATCTGCCTCCTTAAAATTCATTTTGTTCTTAACTAATTACCATTAACATACATGTGTATAATCTGCATTTTCATAAAAGAGAAAGGTTGGCCCTCAGATTTAAAGATTATAATACCGGATCTAATTTTGTGCTTAGTTTTATGTGTGATTGATTTTCTAATTTATTTTGACTATTCCTAGTGGGTATCTTTCGTTACAGGGTGAAATCAGTAATTGTTTCGCAACTTAAAAGTCTATTGTTGATGTATAAACAGATGTTAACTCTGTACTAATTATAAACATTTGGAGGAACAGCTAATAGCATCCTCAAAGGATTTATTTGGCTCTATTCAAAATGAATTCCAAAGTAATTAACAGTTTAGTCAAAAGTATTGTTTGCATAACGATATTTGTTAATTTCATGATTTAAGCAAAGAATTCGACCTAACTCTTATAGTAGAAGAAACTGTTAAAAAGGCAGAAGGTCCGATGTATTCATTTAATTTAATGAGTTATGTTTTAATTGTAATTTCTGTAAATTTAACTTCGAACAATCTGTAGTTCCAGTACCAATCATTTTGAGTATATATAAGGGCCTGATTTTTGGTCCTGAGACAGTCAGTCCACGGCCAAGTTTCAGACCGGAAACCTGTGTTGGTTAGAACAGCAACAATGCTTCAACTTAACTGTGAAATAATTGTTAAAAAATTGGGCTGTGTGTTAAAACAACGACAGTGTCTGCTCCATACGTACCCTGCTATTCTTCAAGAACTGTGAACTTTGTGGTTAGGTTTTTACTGCTGATGTTCAATAGTAAACTATTCTAGCAGTATGTGGAGATTTGCCTGCAAACTATTAATGAGGCTTATGGAAAGTTAGAAAAACAGTGCACTGGTCATATATAGCAGTGTATTATTGGTGTGGTTGAGAACAGTGAAAGTAAACTACTGTGAAACACAACTGTGCACCTGTCAGCTTACATTATTTAAAGAAGTCAGTGTTGTACTTCCGCACCCCATTTTTCAGCCAGTATCACAACACAGTACGTCGACATAGAGAACGACAAATGAAGAAATAAAGCGGGCGAACTGTCACACACCACCTAGAGTGGAATGGATAAGTTTTATTAAAAGTTCAACAACCTGCAGTCTTCTATAGTTGTCCCCTCTGCAGATCATCGAAGTGCTTTGTCTGCCTTTTAGTTTTGAATTTGTTTATTATTTTGCTGGTTATTAATACTTGTGAAATAATAGCATGATAGGACACTATTGAGATGCTGTAATATGAAATTCAAGTAGTTTATCTAATATTAATAATAGATTATTACCATTTTGGTACGCAACAGCCAATCACCAAGAAGGACCACAATTTATGCGGTCTTTCTCATGATACCTGTACTGAACAAACCATCTTTGATCAGTACCTCACACCACATTACGTCATCTTGCCACGGCTGCCTTCTCGACTGCTCTAAGAAGAGCTTCTTGTACCTGAATGTGATGGCTGTGTGGGACCCACAGTTCATTATCCACAAGTCACCCGCTCTCTTTCAGTTCCGAACCTCACAGAACCCTGTTCTCTCTCCGTGCCCTGCCCTCACCAATATGTGGAGGAGGAGAAAAAGAAGATAGCCAGCCACCCTTCCCCCCCCCCCCCCCCCCCCCCCCCCCCCCGCCCCACCCTCCACCCTCTCCCGATGGCCCACCTGCGTCTGACCTCTTATTTCTACTCTACATCTGCATGGATACTCTGCGAATCACATTTAAGTGTCTGGCAGAGGGTTTATCGAACCACCTTCACAGTTCTCTATTATTCCAATCTCGTAATGCACGTTGAAAGAACGAACACCTATATCTGTTGGTGTGAGCTCTGATTTCCCTTATTTTATTATGGTGATCTTTTCTCCCTATGTAAGTCGGCATCAGCAAAATATTTTCACATTTAGAGGAGAAAGTTGGTGATTGTAATTTTGTGAGAAGATTCCTCAGCAACGAAAAACTCCTTTGTTTTAATGATGTCCATCCAGAATCCTGTATCATTTCAGTGACACACTCTCCCCTATTTCATGATAATATAAAATGTGCTGCCCTTATTTGAACTTTTTCGATGTACTCCATCAATCTGACCTGGTAAGGATCCCACACCATGCAGCAGTACTCTAAAAGAGGCTGGAGAAGCATAGTGTATTTATTAATTTATTTACATACAAAGTTCCGTAGGACCAAATTGAGGAGCAAATCTCCAAGGTCATGAAACATGTCAGTACATGAAATTACAACATAAAAGTAATAACAGATAAAAATAAAATGTTTATGAACCTGAAAAAAGTCAATCCACAAGTAAATGAAATCAACAATACAACAAGAATCGGCTTAATTTTTCAAGGAATTCCTCGACAGAATAGAAGGACTACCCGTGAAGAAACTCTTCAGTTTCAATTTGAAAGCGTGTGAATTACTGCTAAGATTTTTGAATTCAAGCTGTAGCATATTGAAAAAGGATGCAGCAGTACACTGCACACCTTTCTGCACAAGAGTTAAGGAAGTTCAATCCAAATGTATTTTTTAAGAGGGTAATGTCAAAATACCCAGCCTCACGAACAGGGGTCGACAAGATGTTCGTGAACTTACACCACCTAATTGCCCAAACTGCCCATTTCTGAGCCAAAAATTTCCTTTTGGAATGGGAAGAGTTACCCCAAAATATAATACCATATGACATAAGCGAATGAAAATATGCAAAGTAGGCTAATTTTCGTGTCGAACAATCACTCACTTCAGACACTGTTCGAATAGTAAAAATGGCAGCATTAAGTCTTTGAACAAGATCCTGAATGTGGGCTTTCCCTGACAGTTTACTATGTTTCTGAGCACCTAGAAATTTGAACTGTTCAGTTTCACTAATCATTGTTGTTATTCCTTTACTACCACGCTTGTTTCATCAGCAAACAGAAATATTTTAGAGTTACCCGTAATACTAGAGGGCATATCATTTATATAAATAAGGAACAGGAGCGGCCCCGACACTGATGCCTGGGGCACCCCCCACTTGACTGTACTCCACTCAGACCCCACATCACAGCCATAGCCATTCTCAACATTGTGAATAATGATCTTTTGCTGTCTGTTGCTAAAGTAAGAGGTGAACCAATTGTGACCTACTCCCCACTTTCCGTAATGGTTCAACTTCTGGAGCAATATTTTGTGATCAACACGATCAAACACCTTAGTTAAATCAAAAAATATGTCTAGCATTCAAAACCTTTCGTTTAACTCAACTAGTACTTCAGAGAGAAAAGAGAATATAGCATTTTCAGTTGTTAAATGACTTCTAAAGCCGAACTGTACATTTGATAGCAAATTGTGTGATATAAAATGATCAATTATCCGTACACACACAGGCTTTTCAATAACTTTAGCAAACACTGATGGCATAGAAATAGGTCTAAAATTGTCTACATTATCCTTTTCTCCCTTTTTATAAAGCGGCTTTACTACTGAACACTTAAATTGGCCAGGATACTGGCCATTTCTAAAGGGAAAGTTACAAATAAGGGTAAATACAGGGCTAACAAGTGCAACACAGTACTTTAATATTCTGCTAGGCACACCATCATACCACCGCGCGGGATTAGCCGAGCGGTTTAAGGCACTGCAGTCATGGACTGTGCGGCTGGTCCTGGCGGAGGTTCGAGTCCTCCCTCAGGCATGGGTGTATGTGTTTGTCCTTAGGATAATTAAGGTTAAGTAGTGTGTAAGCTTAGGGACTGATGACCTTAGCAGTTAAGTCCCATAAGATTTCTCTCTCTCTCTCTCTCTCTCTCTCTCTCTCACACACACACACACACACACACACACACACACACACACACACACACACACACACACACACTCCATCATATCCATGATAGTCCTTAGTCTTCAGTGATTTAATTATTGACTCAATCTCCCCCTTGTCTGTATCGCAGTGAAGTATTTCAGATATCAATCTCGGAAAGGCATTTGCAAGAAAGTTATACGATTCCTGTAGAAACTAAATTTTTGTTTAATTCACCAGCAATGCTCAGAAAATGATTGTTAAATACTGTACATATATCTGATTTATCAGTAACAGAAATATTTTTGCTACAAACTGATTTTATATCATTGATCTTGTACTGCTGATCAAACACTTCCTTCACAAGTGACCATATGGTTTTAATTTTATCCTGTGAATTAGCTATTCTATTTGCATATCACATACTCTTTTCCTTCCTAATAACATTTTATTCTATTTGCATATCACATACTCTTTTCCTTCCTAATAACATTTTTAAGCTGTTTGTAATGGGCTACTGTAGCTTGATTGTGACTACTTCTGACATTTTGATATAATTCCTGCTTTGTTATACATCATATCCTTGTCCCACTAGTCAGCCACCCGGGATGCCTATTACTGCAAGTACCCCATGTAGAATGTTCTAATGGAAAGCAATTCTCAAAGAACATGAGAAATGTGTTAAGGAAAGCATTATATTTATCATCTATGTTATCGGAACTATAAACATCGTGTCACTCTTGTACCTTGACAAGATTCAAAAAACTCTCTATTGTAGTTGGATTAACTTCAGTCTCTTTAGTCGATCTGTTAAATTTTCTAAATGTCCTGCCAATAAAATGTAGTCTTTGGTTAGCCCACAACATTTTCTGTGTGTTCCTTCCAATTTAAGTTGTTCGTAATTGTAATTCCTAGGTATTTACTTGAATTTATGCCCTTAAATTTGACTCATTTATCATGTAACCGAAGTTTAATGGATTCTTATCAGCACTTACGTAGATAACCTCAAACTTTTCATTATTTAGAGTCAGGCACCAATTTTTGCACTATACAGATATCTTTTCTTAACTGTTTTGCAATTTGTTTTGATCTTCTGTTTACTTTACTAGTCGATAAACAAGAGCATCATCTGCAGACAACCCCTAGATGGCTGCTCAGATTGTCTCCCAAATTGTTTATATAGATAAGGAACAGCAGAGGGCCTATAACACTACCTTGGGGAACACCAGAAATCACCTCTGTGTTACTCTATTACTTTCCACCAGGTACTTTGAACTGTGACCTCTCTGACAGGAAATCACGAATCCAGTCACAAAATTTCACTACAAGCCACTTGTTTGGTACAGTGTTGGAAGCCTTCCGGAAATCCAGAAATATGGAATCCATTTGAAATCCCCTGTCGATACCACCCAGCACTTCGTGCGAGTAAAGAGCTAATTGTGTTTCACAAGAACGATGCTTTCTAAATCCGTGTTGACTGTGTGTCAATAGACCCTTTCCTTTGAGGTAATTTGTGATTTATGGCTGTCTTCTTGTTGTCGTTGGTGGTGAATGGTGATCTGGCAGCGTGATTGGCTTCAGCTCATTTGCCCTTCATTTTAATTCATGTTCCATGCTTTTTTAATGGAACTGTAATAGATACTACCGTTACCCCATGGAGTTTCATTCCCCTATTTCCTTTTACCCAGCAGCTTGGGTCATTCTTCATGAATATGATTTTATTGATGCTCACTCACTGACCCTTCGTCGGTTCCATCCTTTCTACCAGAACCAGGTTGACCACTTTGAGTGTTTCCGGTGGTGTTTGGATGTTTGTCCATACAGATGTTGGTATGTGGATCTTCCTTTGTAGCACTTCGGAAGTAGTTGGGGTCTACGGTTATGGTTTGCAATCTCTATTTGCCTCCTGACGACCACCTACACCCGCTGCACTGACTGCACTCCTTCAGCAACTCCCCCATCACTTCCTCCTCCCTGTGGATTTTAATGCCTGTCACTCTTTAATAAGTCACAGCTGCAAAATACTAACACGAATTCTTTACAGACGAATGGAAAAACTAGTAGAAGCCAACCTTGGGGAAGATCAGTTTGGATTCCGCAGAAACACTGGAACACGTGAGGCAATACTGACCTTATGACTTATCTTAGAAGAAAGATTAAGGAAAGGCAAACCTACGTTTCTAGCATTTGTAGACTTAGAGAAAGCTTTTGACAATGTTGACTGGAATACTCTCTTTCAAATTCTAAAGGTGGCAGGGGTAAAATACAGGGAGCGAAAATCTATTTACAATTTGTACAGAAACCAGATGGCAGTTATAAGAGTCGAGGGACATGAAAGGGAAGCAGTGGTTGGGAAGGGAGTAAGACAGGGTTGTAGCCTCTCCCCGATGTTGTTCAATCTGTATATTGAGCAAGCAGTAAAGGAAACATAGGAAAAATTCGGAATTCATGGAGAAGAAATAAAAACTTTGAGGTTCGCCGATGACATTGTAATTCTGTCAGAGACAGCAAAGGACTTGGAAGAGCAGTTGAATGGAATGGACAGTGTCTTGAAAGGAGAATATAAGATGAACATCAACAAAAGCAAAACAAGGATAATGGAATGTAGTCTAATTAAGTCAGGTGATGCTGAGGGAATTAGATTAGGAAATGAGACACTTAAAGTAGTAAAGGAGTTTTGCTATTTGGGGAGCAAAATAACTTATGATGGTCGAAGTAGAGAGGATATAAAATGTAGACTGGCAATGGCAAGGAAAGCGTTTCTGAAGAAGAGAAATTTGTTAACATCCAGTATTGATTTAAGTGTCAGGTAGTCATTTCTGAAAGTATTCGTATGGAGTGTAGCCATGTATGGAAGTGAAACATGGACGATAAATAGTTTGGACAATAAGAGAATAGAAGCTTTCGAAATGTGATGCTACAGAAGAATGCTGAAGATTAGATGGGTAGATCACATAACTAATGAGGAAGTATTGAATAGGATTGGGGAGAAGAGAAGTTTGTGGCACAACTTGACCAGAAGAAGGGATCGGTTGGTAGGACATGTTCTGAGGCATCAAGGGATCACCAATTTAGTATTGGAGGGCAGCGTGGAGGGTAAAAATCGTAGAGGGAGACCAAGAGATGAATACACTAAGCAGATTCAGAGGGATGTAGGTTGCAGTAGGTACTGGGAGATGAAAAAGCTTGCACAGGATAGAGTAGCATGGAGAGCTGCATCAAACCAGTCTCAGGACTGAAGACCACAACAACAACAACTCTTTGTGGAGCAGTGCTTTTTCATGTGGTCGGGGCTTTACATTGACCAGTTTCTTGTGGACCACAAACTGTGCGTTCTTAATGGTGGTTCCTTACTCATTTTAGTGCTGTGTGTGAAACTTTCTCTGCCATTGATCTTTCGCTCACTTCCTCTCCACTTCTTCCTTCCTTACACTGGTTGTCACATAATGATCTCAGCATTAGTGACAAATTCCCACCGATTCTCTCTTTCCCTACACATCTCCCAATGGCCAGGTTATCCCAGTGGGCTTTCCATTGTGCTAATTGTCCTCTTTATATCTACCAGGGTTGCCTTTATACCTTCTTTGTCAGGTTGTATTGAGGAAGAAGTTCGTGATCTCCTGGTAAGATAGTTGATGCTGCCAGCATTGTCAGTCCCTGCTCACAAGAGAACCTCCCCATCGCACCCCCCTCAGATTTAGTTATAAGTTGGCACAGTGGATAGGCCTTGATAAACTGAACACAGATCAATTGAGAAAACAGGAAGAAGTTGTGTGGAACTGTGAAAAAATAAGCAAAATATACAAACTGAGTAGTCCATGGGACACATAAGCAACATAATGGACAATATGAGCTTAGGAGCGCCGTGGTCTCGTGGTAGCGTGAGCAGCTGCAGAACGAGATGTCCTTGGTTCAAGTCTTCCCTCGACTGAAAATTTTACTTTCTTTATTTTTGCATAGTTATTATCTGTCCGTTCGTTCATTGACATCTCTATTCACTGTAATAAGTTTAGTGTCTGTGTTTTGCGAGCGCATCGCAAAACCGTGCGATTAGTAGACGAAAGGACGTGCATCTCCAATGGGAACAGAAAACATTTGATCGCAAGGTCATAGGTCAACCGATTCCTCCACAAGAAAACACATCTGATATATTCTATATGACACTGGTGACGGCATGTGCGTCACATGACAGGAATATGTTGTCGACCCACCTAACTTGTACACTTGGCGAATGGGTAAAAAGATTCTTCTACCTTGTTCGATTTAGGTTTTCTTGTGGATGTGATAATCACTCCCAAAAAAGTGATGAAAACATAAGAGTTTGTCACATAAACTGAAAATAAAAAATTAAACTTTTCACTCGACAGAAGATTTGAACCAAGGACCTTTCGTTCCACAGCCGCTCACGTTACCACGAGACCACGGAGCTCCTGCGTTCCCAGCGTCCTTAATGTTGCCTATCTTCCCTTGAACTATTCAGTTTGTATATTTTGTTTATTTTTTCACAGTTCCACACAAGTTCTTCCTGTTTTCGCAATTGATCTGTGTTCAGTTTTTCAAGGCCTATCCACTGTGCCAACTTATAACTAAATCTGAGGGGGGTGCGATGGGGAGGTTCCCTTGTCAGTAGGCCCCATTCACTGTCCACAGTGGAGCATGGCCATTGCCATGACCATCCATGATTGTCATTGTGCCTTGCAACATATTAAGCAGCACCTATCATTCACCAGTCTTATTACCTTTAAACATCTTTGCGCAAAAGGCCTTTACTTAATCAAACGAAGCAAGCTGGTGTGTTGAGAATGCTTTGTCTTCTCCCTACTTCTTCTGTCCCTTCGTCACAGGTGTGGGTTTCGTTCCGCACCTCCAAGGTTGTCAGCTGCACTCTTTTATTTTGGGTCTATCCCTTCCAGGTGGCCTTTGTACAGTTGTTGCAGAACACCTTGCGACCCTTTTTGAGATGGCATCTGTGTCTGCCTACTATCCAGCCACCTCCCTTGTCCAGAAACAGTGGGCTGAAGATTTCAACTTAAATTTTACATCATGTCAGGCAGAATCCTACGGTGAACCATTTACTGAATAGGAACTTATTCTGGTCCTCTCTTCTTCCCACGATTCAGCCCCTGGCCCTGATTCCATCCATTACCAGTTCTTGCAACACCTCAGCTCCTCCAGGTTTTAACTGTATTTGGCTCCAACACATTTTCCCCGCTCGGTGGAGAAACAGTATTGTGCTTCCTGTCCTTAACCTTCCAAGGATCTGTTGTGCCTTGATAGTTACTGGCCCGTCAATCTGATCTATGTCCTTGCAAGTTACTTGAACACCTCGTGTTCATTGTCTCAGATTGGTCCTCAAATCTCAGGACCTTTCACCTGCTTTCCAGTGTAGGTTTTGGGTGGGATGGTCTCTGATGGTTCATCTGATTTGATCGGAAACTGCAGTTTGGCAGACGTTTTTCAGGGCCGCCATCTTGTCACAGTTTTCTTCATTTTTCGCAAGGCCCACGACACAGCTTTGCACCATCACATCCTACTCCATGAGAGGGGCTTTGGGGCCAATTTCTATTCACAAGTTTGTGTCCCATCAGTCTTTCAGAATTTGGGGTTGTGACATCATTCTCAGTCCTCTGCTGACCCAGGAGAATGGCATTCCACAGAACTCCATATTAAGTGTCGTTCTTTTTCTTGTCACTATTAATGGACGGTGGCCTCTTCTGGACCGTTAGTCACACCTGCTCTGTATGTGGATGATTTGTAGCTCCCACTCAGTAGCCTCTGCAGAATGACAGCTTCAGGATGCCATCTGGCGCAGTTCCACCAGGACACTCTCGTGTGCTTTCAGGTCTCTCCCTTTAAATCAAGGGTGGTGCATTTCTGTTGCTGTACCATAGTCCATTCTTATTCAGAGCTCTACCTTGATGCCCATCACCTGACTGTAGTCCCCCAGTTTCATTTATTGGGTCTTCTTTTTAGACAACTAGCTTACTTGGTTGCCCCATGTCCACCTTCTGAAAGTTTGATATTTTCGTAAATTCGGTGTTCTTCGCTTCCTTGTCCACACCTCTCAGGGCGTGGATTGTTCAGCCCTTCTCCACCTTTATCGGACATTAGTTCTGTCTCTTCTGACTATGATTGTCAAGTATATGGATCATCTGAGCCTTCCACACTGCTCTTTGTGGACCCAGTTCACCATTGTGGTATTCGTTTAGCCACTGGCGCCTTTCACACTAGTCCTGTTGATAGTCGCCTGGTTGACACTGGAATCCCTCCCTTTTCAGTTTGTCAGTCCCAGCTCCTGGTTTCCTGTGTCATCACTATTCACCCTTCCCCTGCTCACCACTCCTTTTCTACTCTTTTCATGGCTTTGGGATGTCCTGCATCTGGTGCCCGGCCTTGAGTGGGTTTACTGGCTGGGCTCCTTCTCGCTTCTCTCTGGGCTGCAGATTCCTTGACTTGCCCCATAGGGTGGTGGGGTTTCGGGTTCCACTGGATAGGTCAGGAGTCCACTACACGCAGCAAGCGGCTACACGGGTAGCAGGGGTTGTGTGGCGTGGACTTGGCGGTTTTTTAGGTTATATGGCCTCCGGCAAGTACAGAAAAGGCAGCAGCCTCAAAGGGTGCGGGGAAAAGTCAGGACATGTGGGGGCCAACAAGCAGCAATCGGTCAATCGGTATTGTAATTGTAAACTGTTGAAGCTGCATTGGTAAAGTACCGGAACTTCAAGCATTGATAGAAAGCACTGAAGCTGAAGTCATTATAGGCACAGAAAGCTTGCTGAAGCCAGAGATAAATTCTGCCGAAATTTTTACAAAGGCACAGACGGTGTTTAGAAAGGATAGATTGCATGCAAACGGTGGTGGCGTGTTTGTCGCTGTTAGTAGTAGTTTATCCTGTAGTGAAGTAGAAGTGGATAGTTCCTGTGAATTATTATGGGTGGAGGTTACAGTCAACAACAGAGCTAGGTTAATAGTTGACTCCTTTTACCGACCTCCCGACTCAGCAGCATTAGTGGCAGAACAACTGAGAGAAAATTTGGAATACATTTCACATAAATTTTCTCAGCATGTTACAGTCTTAGGTGGAGATTTCAATTTACCAGATGTAGACTGGGACACTCAGATGTTTAGGATGGGTGGTAGGGACAGAGCATCAAGTGACATTATACTGAGTGCACTATCCGAAAATTACCTCGAGCAATTAAACAGAGAACCGACTCGTGGAGATAACATCTTGGACCTACTGATAACAAACAGACCTGAACTTTTCGACTCTGTAAGTGCAGAACAGGGAATCAGTGATCATAAGGCTGTTGCAGCATCCCTGAATATGGAAGTTAATAGGAATATAAGAAAAGGGAGGAAGGTTTATCTGTTTAGCAAGAGTAATAGAAGGCAGATTTCAGACTACCTAACAGATCAAAACAAAAATTTCTGTTCCGACACTGACAACGTTGAGTGTTTATGGAAAAAGTTCAAGGCAATCGTAAAATGCATTTTAGACAGGTATGTGCCGAGTAAAACTGTGAGGGACGGGAAAAACCCACCGTGGTTCAACAACAAAGTTAGGAAACTACTGCGAAAGCAAAGAGAGCTTAACTCCAAGTGTAAATGCAGCCAAAACATCTCAGACAAACAGAAGCTAAACGATGTCAAAGTTAGCGTAAGGAGGGCTATGCGTGAAGCGTTCAGTGAATTCGAAAGTAAAATTCTGTGTACCGACTTGACAGAAAATCCTAGGAAGTTCTGGTCTTACGTTAAATCAGTAAGTGGCTCGAAACAACATATCCAGACACTCCGGGATGATGATGGCATTGAAACAGAGGATGATTCGCGTAAAGCTGAAATACTAAACACCTTTTTCCAAAGCTGTTTCACAGAGGAAGACCGCACTGCAGTTCCTTCTCTAAATCCTCGCACAAACGAAAAAATGGCTGACATCGAAATAAGTGTCCAAGGAATAGAAAAGCAACTGGAATCACTCAACAGAGGAACGACCACTGGACCTGTTGGGATACCAGTTCAATTGTACACAGAGTACGCGAAAGAACTTGCCCCCCTTCTAACAGCCGTGTACCCCAAGTCTCTAGAGGAACGGAAGGTTCCAAATGATTGGAAAAGAGCACAGGTAGTCGCAGTCTTCAAGAAGGGTTGTCGAGCAGATGCGCAAAACTGTAGACCTATATCTCCGACGTCGATCTGTTGTAGACTTTTAGAACATGTTTTTTGCTCGCGTATCATGTTGTTTTTGGAGACCCAGAATCTACTCTGTAGGAATCAACATGGATTCTGGAAACAGCGATCATGTGAGACCCAACTCGCTTTATTTGTTCATGAGACCCAAAAAATATTAGATACAGGCTCCCAGGTAGATGCTATTTTCCTTGACTTCCGGAAGGCATTCAATACAGTTCCGCACTGTCGCCTGATAAACAAAGTAAGAGCCTATGGAATATCAGACCAGCTGTGTGGCTGGATTGAACAGAACACAGCATGTTGTTCTCAATGGAGAGACGTCTACAGACGTTAAAGTAACCTCTGGCGTGCCACAGGGGAGTGTTATGGGGCCATTGCTTTTCACAATATGTATAAATGACCTAGTAGATAGTGTCGGAAGTTCCATGCGGCTTTTCGTGGATGATGCTGTAGTATACAGAGAAGTTGCAGCATTAGAAATTTGTAGCGGAATGCAGGAAGATCTGCAGCGGATAGGCACTTGGTGCAGGGAGTGGCAACTGACCCTTAACATAGACAAATGTAATGTATTGTGAATACATAGAAAGAAGGATCCTTTATTGTATGATTTATATGATAGCGGAACAAACACTGGTAGCAGTTACTTCTGCAAAATATCTGGGAGTGTGCGTGCGGAACGATTTGAAGTGGAATGATCATATAAAATTAATTGTTGGTAATGTGGGTACCAGGTTGAGATTCATTGGGACAGTCCTTAGAAAATGTAGTCCATCAACAAAGGAGGTGGCTTACCAAACACTCGTTCAACCTATACTTGAGTATTGCTCATCAGTGTGGGATCCGTACCAGATTGGGTTGACGGAGGAGATAGAGAAGATCCAAAGAAGAGCAGCGCGTTTCGTCACAGGGTTATTTGGTAACCGTGATAGCGTTATGGAGATGTTTAACAAACTCAAGTGGCAGACTCTGCAAGAGAGGCGCTCTGCATCGCGGTGTAGCTTGCTCGCCAGGTTTCGAGAGGGTGCGTTTCTGGATGAGGTATCGAATATATTGCTTCCCCCTACTTATACCTCCCGAGGAGATCACGAATGTAAAATTAGAGAGATTCGAGCGTGCGCGGAGGCTTTCAGACATTTGTTCTTCCTGTGAACCATACACGACTGGAAGAAAAAAGGGAGGTAATGACAGTGACACGTAAAGTGCCCTCCGCGACGCACCGTTGGGTGGCTTGCGGAGTATAAATGTAGATGTAGACAGTTTTCGTCTCCATTCCTTGTTCTCGTCTACGTCTACGTCTACATGTACAAAGATACTCCGTAAGCCACTGTATGATGTGTGTTGGAGAATACTGTGCCCCACTAATAGTCATTTCCTTTCCTGTTCCTCTCGCAAATAGAGCGAGGAAAAAACGATTGTCTATATGCCTCTGTTATGAGCTCTAATTTCTCGAATCTTATGTCCATGCTCCTTACACGCAATGTATGTTGGTGTTGGTAGAATCGTTCGGCATTCGGCTACAAATGCGGGCTCTCTAAATTTTCTGAATACCATTTCTTGGGGAAAATAAAGTCACCTACCCTCCAGGGATTCCCATTGGAGTTACATGTTGTTCGAACCCACCAGTAGCAAATCTAGCAGCCTGCCTCTGAATTGATGTCAACCATTCGCCTTCCCTACCACAGTCCTCACATGCTCGTTCAGTTTCATATCACTTTGCAATGTTACACCCACATATTTAAATGACTTGGCTGTGTCAAGCAGGACACTAGTAGTACTGTAACCAAATATTACAGATATGTTCTTCCAACTCATCTGCATTAACTTACATTTTTCCACCCACCTGTCATTCGTCACACCAACCAGAAATTTTGCCCAAGTCATCTTGTATCTTCCTACAGTCACTCAACTTTGTCACCTTGCAGTATACCACAGCATTGTCAGCAAACAACTGCTGATTTCTGCCAACCCGTCTGCCAAATCATTTCTGTATGTAGAGGATAATATCGGTCCTATCACACTTCCGTGGGGCACTTATGGCGATACCCTTGTCCCTGATGAACATTGGCTGTTGAGGACAACATACAGGGTTCTATTACTTATGAAGTCTTCAAGCCATTCCCGCATCTGTGAACTTATTCCATATGCTCGTACCTTCAGTAACAGCGTGCAGGGGCATCATATCAAATGCTCTCAGGGAATCTAGAAATATGGAATCTGCCTGTTGCCCATAGTTATAGTATTTCATTTGAGAAAGGGCAACCCGAGTTTCACACGAGCAATGCCTTCTAAAACCATGATCATTCGTGAACGTTACCTTCTCTGTGTCAAGAAAATTTGTTATATTCAAACTGAGAATATGGTCAAGGATTCTGCAGCAAACCAAAGTTAGGGATAGTGGTTTGTAATTTTGCGGGTATGTTCTTTTATCCGTCATATATACTGGAGTCTCCTGCGCTTCTTTCCAGTCACTTGGGGATTTGCACTTGGTGAGAGATTTATGTTACATGCAAGCCAGGTAAGGGGTCAGTGCCATAGAGTACCCTTTTTTAAAACCAAAGGGGGATTCCATACAGACCTGGTGATTTATTTGCTTTGAAATCTTTCAGTTTCTCTATGCCAGCAATGCTTATTACTATGTTGTTCATATGGGAGTCTGTCTGATGGTCAAATGACAGTATGTTTGTATGATGCCCATCTGTGGACGATTTCTTGAATGTGAAATTTAAAACTTCAGCTTTCATTTTACTATCTTCAACTGCCATAGCAGGTTGGTCAACAAGGGACTGAATAGAAGTGTTAGACCAGCTTAGTGATTTTACATAGGACCAGAATTTTCTTGGGATCTCTGTCGGATATTTTGCTAAAGTGTGACGGTGGTAGTTGTTCTATGCTTTGTGCGTAGATTCTTTCACATATGCACGAATCTCTACTAACCTTCACTTGTGTTCATTTGTGCACTCTCTTTTGAATCAAGAGTGCAACAGCCTCTGCTTCCTCAACATTCTCCAGATTTCATTATTAAACCATGGTGGGTTTTTTCCATCCTTTATCTACTCACTAGGCACATAATTCTCCAGACCATGATTTACAGTCTGCTCAAACTCTGCCCATAATTCGTTTACATCCATCTTACTGGAAATAAGTGATGTCAATTCGCTGTCTAAGTGAGATGCTAACAACTGCTTATCTGCTCTGTCTAGCTGATACACCCTCCTAGCCTTCTTGACTGATTTGTTAACTTTTGTATTCGTAGTTGCTGTAATGACATCATGATCATGTATCCCAGTTCCAAACCGATCGTGTCGATAACGTCCGGCCTATTTGTAGCTATAAGATCTAAGATATTTCCATTGCATCTGGGTTGCCAAGCTAGCTGCTCAAGACACATTTTCTAAAAACATGTTCAAAAGTATTTCGCCTGACTATCTGTACCTCCACGTAATGAATCCATAAACACCCCAATCTATACACAGAAGGTTAAAGTAGCCTCCAACTAGTATTGTATGGTCTGTGTATTTCACGCTACTGACCATATTCTTTCTTTGAGTGGCTCTAGATCTGTCAGAATGGAGTCTGGTGGCTCTTAAAAACATCCAACAATTAACTTGGTGTCACCTACACCTGTTACACACAATTATACGTGACCAGATTACTTCACTATCACGCTTAACTTCAAACTCAATAGAAACAATATTTTTGTCATATGCAATGAGCAATCTCCCTCTTGTGACCTCTGATCCATCTTTTTGATATATGTTCCATGATTCGCTAAAATACCTCAGAGCTTTCCACTTCCAGCTCTTGGTCCGACAAATAATTTGAGTAGGAAAACTTTCCTGGAGGGCAGTAAATTTGGGAACACTCTTACGAATACTTCAACAGTTTACTGATAAAATTTTGACAGCTGAAGTGTCGTCATTCTGGATGCTGCCTGACTTACCTTGCTGTGTATTTACTGGTGCATGTTTATTGGAGCACCTCAAACTACCGTCTAGCCTAAGAAAAACCTTGTGCACTTCACAAGCACTCTGCTACTCGTAGCTGCTTTCTTTGTGTAGTGCACGGCTAACCTATCAAGGGGAGTCCTACAAATTCCCACACGATAATGCAAGTCTAGGAATCTGCAGCCAAGATGGTCACATAGCTAACAAAGCTTTAGGTGAGACCTTCCACTCGGTCTCAAACCAAAGGACCCCGATCAGCTCTGGGAACAACTCCACCAGCCACCTGTCTGAACCGAGGACGGCCGCAGGACCCATGTGACAGGTGTCAGTGGCTGGTGTGAGCCACAACTTCCAGACAATACATGCTGCACACTTGACAGCCACAGGCAAGGCTGCCTCCACATCTCAGATGAGATGCCCTGACAGATGTACTGAGTGCGCAATGGCTTTCTTTCCAGCCCTGAACAGTAGGTGCCTAAGGGGCTCCATAATGTGCCTAACATTAGAGCTCCTGATAACCAGTTAAACCCCCCTCCCAATGTGCCTGCTCGGATCCTGCTGAAAGAGTGGCCACCTGTCAACGCTCAGGATAAATGGGCGAGGCCAGGTGTCCAGTCTCCATGTTCGCCCCCACCTCGTGTGATGTGAATGCATTACCAGCTGCCCGTCACCCTGCTGTGAGGGCAGATCCACCTCGTTGGGTACACTAGGAGATGCCTCAGAAGCAGTGCCCTTGGTCTAAACAAGCAATACCTTTGGTATCCCATTTGACACACCAGAACCTCTGCCATCGTTACACCCCAAGGCAGTACCCGGAAGGTGACTGACCATAGCTAAAAGCGCATTCAGCTGTTCACGAACTGCGACCAGCTCCTCCTGCATCTGTGCATATCCTAACCATCCTAGCATGACTAACTGAAGAAGTAAACTATAAAAGCAGACAGAATACTAGATATGCAACTTGCTGCCCTCCTGATGTGTCTCCAATGGACAGTCTTGATCACCCCCACCTGATAAGTTCCTCAGCCCCAGATTCATACGGATTTCTTCCAGATGTAATCAGCCTCCTCCTTCCTACTTCCATCTATAGTTCACATTACTCAATGTCTTTTATGAAGATTTGAGAGGAGCGAAGATTACAATAAACTTTCTAGATTACTTAGTTTGTCATGTTGAATAGGTTCTAGTTCTTCTAGTATAGGGGTCTGATTCTTGAACCTGACATTGTCACATCAGATCCTCACAGTTGGCTCGAACTAAATAAATAAGATTGTAGTTGCAGCATCTTTTTACGTAAATATATTTTCTCACATTTTAATGTATCATATAGTATTTTGATTTTTCACATTAACAAAGCCAAAATTACTATGTTCGCACAAAAATGCAAAAAATATATATATATCTATTAATGAATTGCTTATGCATGTTGGTGAAGGCGGGTCGCTTTCCAATTGTACCGCCTCCATTTTTCCGTTTGTTTAACAGGTGTACGAAAGCTCTCACGTCCGCACTGATTTTCGACGATGTTATAAGTTGCGCTAGGGACTGCATCTACCTTCTTTCGAAGTTAGCAGGCAATTACGCTGTTATGCGGTGGCTCGTTTCGGCCCATTCAACATCTGTCCTTCAAGTGTAACGAGCAAGTAACGGAGTTTATATTTCATACCTGCCACAGCAAATTTGTGTTCGTGGGGTCTCTATTCTAATTCGAACATTTGACTTACGCTATACGTATTCGTTTGGGAATATCGTTTCTACGTCTTCGTTAACTATATGTGGTTAACATTATGAAGACAATTAATAACATTTGTGAAATACAACTTTGTTTGCCGAAAACATAATGATGTTCGAAGTCGCTAGTTTTTCCACGACAAACGACTTTCAACAACTTATTATATGCATAATTGTTGCAACTGATTGCCGGGAATTTTATATATATAAAAAACAAAGATGATTTGACTTACCAAATGAAAGTGCTGGCAGGTCGACAGACACATAAACAACCACAAACATACACACAAAATTCAAGCTTTCGCAACAAACTGTTGCCTCATCAGGAAAGAGGGAAGGAGAGGGAAAGATGAAAGGATGTGGGTTTTAAGGGAGAGGGTGGAAAGTGTAACATGAGGTTGAAATGAAAATGAAAGATAAAAATATATGGGGAGAGATAAGGGTGAACTAGAAAGTAACTGGAGATCTGGTATGAAAAAAGGCGAAAAAGTGTTGGTTAAGTTGATCCTGTGGTGAACTTGGGTTGGTAGACAGCGATGTGCATGAAGGTTAGGTGGTTGTGTTGCCGCTAAAACACGTTAGAGGACGGAGAAATTTGGGAAAATTTCGAAAAAACGTGTAAATGTATTAAAAGGAATGGTGTTGTGGTGAAAGATTACAAAAATGGGGCTAACAAATGTGAATAATGACGTTAAAACCTGTGGGGAGCGGCTAAAAATGATCAGTGATGTGCGAAAAACGGAAGTGGAAATAAAGTAAAAGTTACTAGAACTAGCCGAAATGGTTGTTTAATACGTGAAAGCAGCTGTTATTGAACTAGAAACGGTGGATTTCATAGCAGCGGTAGTGTTGAAAGCGGAAAATAAAAATTATTTGGTTATGGTTTGGAAGTGGGTTACGTATTATTGAGTATATATAGGCAGGATAAAACTGTATTACGGTAAAAAGGGGAAGGTGAATACAAAGTGAGACTACTGGTAAAAACAGAAAGAGAAAATAAGACGACAGGAAAGATTTCGAAATGTAACAGCGACAATAACAAACGTAATTGTTGGGTTCAAATTAATGATATGGTTATAATAGAGGGAAACATTCCACGTAGGAAATATATATCTAAAAACAAAGATGATTTGACTTACCAAATGAAAGTGCTGGCAGGTCGACAGACACACAAACAACCACAAACATACACACAAAATTCAAGCTTTCGCAACAAACTGTTGCCTCATCAGGAAAGAGGGAAGGAGAGGGAAAGACGAAAGGAAGTGGGTTTTAAGGGAGAGGGTAAGGAGTCATTCCAATCCCGGGAGCAGAAAGACTTACCTTAGGGGGAAAAAAAGGACGGGTGTACACTCGCGCACGCGCACACACATCCATCCACACATATACAGACACAAGCAGACATATTTGAAGACAAAGAGTTTGGGCAGAGATGTCAGTCGAGGCAGAAGTGCAGAGGCAAAGATGTTGTTGAATGACAGGTGAGGTATGAGTGGTAGCAACTTGAAATTAGCGGAGATTGAGGCCTGGTGGATAACGGGAAGAGAGGATATATTGAAGAGCGAGTTCCCATCTCCGGAGTTCGGATAGGTTGGTGTTAGTGGGAAGTATCCAGATAACCCGGATGGTGTAACACTGTGCCAAGATGTGCTGGCCGTGCACCAAGGCATGTTTAGCCACAGGGTGATCCTCATTACCAACAAACACTGTCTGCCTGTGTCCATTCATGCGAATGGACAGTTTGTTGCTGGTCATTCCCACATAGAATGCGTTACAGTGTAGGCAGGTCAGTTGGTAGATCACGTGGGTGCTTTCACACGTGGCTCTGCCTTTGATCGTGTACACCTTCCAGGTTACAGGACTGGAGTAGGTGGTAGTGGGAGGGTGCATGGGACAGGTTTTACACTGGGGGCGGTTACCAGGGTAGGAGCCAGAGGGTAGGGAAGGTGGTTTGGGGATTTCATAGGGATGAACTAAGAGGTTACGAAGGTTAGGTGGACGGCGGAAAGACACTCTTGGTGGAGTGCGGAGGATTTCATGAAGGATGGATCTCATTTCAGAGCAGGATTTGAGGAAGTTGTATCCCTGCTGGAGAGCCACATTCAGAATCTGATCCAGTCCCGGAAAGTATCCTGTCACAAGTGGGGCACTTTTGTGGTTCTTCTGTGGGAGGTTCTGGGTTTGAGAGGATGAGGAAGTGGCTCTGGTTATTTGCTTCTGTACCAGGTCGGGAGGGTAGTTGCGGGATGCGAAAGCTGTTGTCAGGTTGTTGGTGTAATGCTTCAGGGATTCCGGACTGCAGCAGATTCGTTTGCCACGAAGACCTAGGCTGCAGGGAAGGGACCGTTTGATGTGGAATGGGTGGCAGCTGTCGTAATGGAGGTACTGTTGCTTGTTGGTGGGTTTGATGTGGACGGACGTGTGAAACTGGCCATTGGACAGGTGGAGGTCAACATCAAGGAAAGTGGCATGGGATTTGGAGTACGACCAGGTGAATCTGATGGAACCAAAGGAGTTGAGGTTGGAGAGGAAATTCTGGAGTTCTTCTTCACTGTGAGTCCAGATCATGAAGATGTCATCAATAAATCTGTACCAAACTTTGGGTTGGCAGGCCTGGATAACCAAGAAGGCTTCCTCTAAGTGACCCATGAATAGGTTGGCGTACGAAGGGCCATCCTGGTACCCATGGCTGTTCCCTTTAATTGTTGGTATGTCTGGCCTTCAAAAGTGAAGAAGTTGTGGGTCAGGATGAAGCTGGCTAAGGTAATGAGGAAAGAGGTTTTAGGTAGGGTGGCAGGTGATCAGCGTGAAAGGAAGTGCTCCATCGCAGCGAGGCCCTGGACGTGCGGGATATTTGTGTATAAGGAAGTGGCATCAATGGTTACAAGGATGGTTTCTGGGGGTAACGGATTGGGTAAGGATTCCAGGCATTCGAGAAAGTGGTTGGTGTCTTTGATGAAGGATGGGAGACTGCACGTAATGGGTTGAAGGTGTTGATCTACGTAGGCAGAGATACGTTCTGTGGGGGCTTGGTAACCAGCTACAGTGGGGCGGCCCGGATGATTGGGTTTGTTAATTTTAGGAAGAAGGTAGAAGGTAGGGGTGCCGGGTGTCGGTGGGGTCAGGAGGTTGATGGAGTCAGGTGAAAGGTTTTGTAGGGGGCCTAAGGTTCTGAGGATTCCTTGAAGCTCCGCCTGGACATCAGGAATGGGATTACCTTGGCAAACTTTGTATGTGGTGTTGTCTGAAAGCTGACGCAGTCCCTCAGCCACATACTCCCGACGATCAAGTACCACGGTCGTGGAACCCTTGTCCGCCGGAAGAATGATGATGGACCGGTCAGCCTTCAGATCACGGATAGCCTGGGCTTCAGCAGTGGTGATGTTGGGAGTAGGATTAAGGTTTTTTAAGAAGGACTGAGAGGCAAGGCTGGAAGTCAGAAATTCCTGGAAGGTATGGAGAGGGTGATTTTGAGGAAGAGGAGGTGGGTCCCGCTGTGGCGGAGGACGGAACTGTTCCAGGCAGGGTTCAATTTGGATAGTGTCTTGGGGAGTTGGATCATTAGGGGTAGGATTAGGATCATTTTTCTTCGTGGCAAAGTGATACTTCCAGCAGAGAGTACGAGTGTAGGACAGTAAATCTTTGACGAGGGCTGTTTGGTTGAATCTGGGAGTGGGGCTGAAGGTGAGGCCTTTGGATAGGACAGAGGTTCCGGATTGGGAGAGAGGTTTGGAGGAAAGGTTAACTACTGAATTAGGGTGTTGTGGTGCCAGATTGTGTTGCTTGGAATTTTGAGGTTTTGGAGGGAGTGGAGATGGAAGTGGGAGACTGAGTAGATGGGAGAGACTGGGTTTGTGTGCAATGAGAGGTGGTTGAGGTTTGCTGGAAAGGTTGTGAAGGGTGAGACAGTTGCCTTTCCGGATTGGGAAACCAGGAGATTGGATAGTTTTTTGAGGTGAAGGGTGGCATGCTGTTCTAATTTGCGGTTGGCCTGTAGGAGGATGCTCTAAATAGCCGGTGTGGATGTGGGAGAGGAAAGATTGAGGACTTTTATTAAGGATAGGAGTTGACGGGTGTGTTCATTGGCTGAGTTGATGTGTAGGTGAAGGATTAGGTGGGTGAGGGCAATGGATTGTTCAGTTTGGAACTGGTATAGGGACTGATGGAAAGAAGGGTTGCAGCCAGAGATGGGAACTTTAAGTGTGAAGCCTTTGGGGGTTATGCCAAATGTCAGACAAGCCTGAGAAAATAAAATATGCGAGCGTAATCTGGCCAAGGTGAAGGCATGTTTGCGGAGGGAATGTAAATACAACTTAATGGGGTCGTTGTGGTGGTGTTGTGAGGGTGACATGGTATTAGAAGGTGGAAAGTGTAACATGAGGTTGAAATGAAAATGAAAGATAAAAATATATGGGGAGAGATAAGGGTGAACTAGAAAGTAATTGGAGATCTGGTATGAAAAAAGGCGAAAAAGTGTTGGTTAAGTTGATCCTGTGGTGAACTTGGGTTGGTAGACAGCAATGTGCATGAAGGTTAGGTGGTTGTGTTGCCGCTAAAACACGTTAAAGGACAGAGAAATTCGGGCGTGTGGAAAAAAAATCAGTGCGGACGCGAGAGCTTTGGTACACCCTGTTAAACAAATGGAAAAATGGAGGCGGTACAATTGGAGAGCGATCCGCCTTCACCAAGATGCATAAACAATTACAAAAACTAATAATAAAAAAAATTGCATGGCGCGAGATTCGATCCGGTGACCTTCAGATTACGAACCCGAGCGCTTACCGCTGCACCACGACGCTGTAGAAAGTTATTAATCGTAGAGAGTATTTCACCACAACGGTTACTTTTAACTGTTGATTTTCTCGACAACAGCTGAGAAGTGCATCTTGGTGCTTTGCCACATTACACCTCTGGCCATGAGCTTTTATTATGCGCAGTATGAATCGAATCTGAATTTCACAATTGGTGGCCTCCCCTTGTTAGTAAACACTGCTAATACTACCAAATAGCCACAGTATTCTCTCCCTAACAGCATCTACATATGTCTGAAAACTAAATTTAAGACAAACATCAACTGTGTTTTAGTACCTGATGTTTGTTTGTTAGTTACTTGTTCCATGGATCATCTGAATTACTGTTTTATTGAAATGATATGGAATGAGTCAGTTTACAGGATATGTGTGCATGATTACTGTTAAAATTAATGAACACTTTTTTTACTGGATACCATTTTTTTTTTTAGTATAAATTCATCAGTGGAATAGCTGTTGTCCAGGAGAAATGATTTTGAATTAGATTTAGAACTTGCTTACTACCTGCCACATTTTATGTTATTAGGCGTGTGACAAAAAATTTTTATTGCTGTGCATTGAACTCCTCTCTGAGCCACTAAGTCATTTTCCCTCTGGTGTTGCTGGTATGTATGTCACTATTCTTCTCAAATTGTGATCCTAGATTATTTATGACAAATTTCATTAGTGAAAATATGTATTGGGGCAGCAGAGTTAAAATGCCTAGCTCCTTGAAGAGGTACCTATGTGATGTCTGTGGGTGAACACCACATGTTATTCTTGCTGTTCACTTTTGTGCATTTAATACTTTCTTTCTAAGTGATGACTTACCCCAGAAAATTATTCTGTACAACATTATTAAGTGGAAATACATAGAATACGTCAGGAGGTTGATATGTTTATGTCCAAGATTAGCAATTATACAAAGAGCAAAAGTAGCTGAACTTAATTGTTTGAGAAGCTCAGTAATAGGCTACTTCCAGTTCAAGTTTTCATCAAATGTTCACACAAAAATTGGGAGTTTCTACCCTACTTACTGATTCCTGCTCATGTGCTACATCAGTTGTTGGTGTGTCTCTATTTGTTATAGAGAACTGATTGTAGCATTTTTTTTTTTTTTTTTTTTTTTTTTTTTTAAAGGAGAGTCCATTTTTAGAGTAACGCCTAATAAATCTTTGGAAAATATCATTTACCAACTCTTCTGCTGCTTTCTCTCTTAACACTGGTGCTGTTTACAAAAAGTGCTGGTTTTGCTGCTTGAATGTTAAGTGGCAGGTCATTCACATAGATAAGGAATAAGAGTGGATCCTAAATTTAACCCTTTGGGATTCCTTATATTATTTTCACCACAGTCACTGAAATTTTCTACATATCCAACATCGTATGCATTATTCAGCACAGCCTTTTGCATTCTGTTTGTCAAGTATGATTCAAACCAGCTGTGTGTAATGCCATCAGTTCCACAAAACTTGAGCTTTTCTAAGAACCACACGGATTACCTGTCAGAAGGACTCTGCCAGCTGTCATATTCATCCACCTACAAACACTGTCACAGTGACCCCATTCCAGAAGTGCAGTAGGATCCCTAGTCCCTCCTCAAATAGTTAGGCGCATCCCAGAATCTCTCCTTGTGTCCACCTCTCTCCTCACCCTTGCCATTCCCTGCACTCCTAACTTCTACATGCTTCCTAAAGTCCATAAACCCAACCACCCAGGATGCCCCATTGTGGCCGGTTACAGTGCCTCTACTGAGAGTATCTCTGCTCTCGTAGACCAACACTTTCAGCCCATTACCTGCAACCTACCTTCCTACATAAAAGACACCATCCATTTTCTCCACTGACTCTCTACAGTTCCTGACCTTTACCACAAGTGACCCTGATTGTCACTATTCATGCCACCTCTCTTTACACTAACATCCCCAATGCCCATGGCCTTACCACTGTTGAGCACCTTTTCCATACCAACCACCTCTTTCCTTTTCACCATGACCATGACTATATCTTCATCCACAATTACTTCTCCTTTGAAGGTATTACCTACAAACAGATCAGGGTTATGTCTATGGGCAATCACATGGTACCATCGGTGCCAACCTATTCAGTGGCCATTTAGAGGAATCCTTCCTAAACATCCTGAATCCCAAACCCCTCACCTGGATTCACATTTATTGATGACATCTTCGTGATCTGGATCGAGGTTGAGGACACACTATCCACATTCCTCCAGAACCTCAACACACTGTCCCAAATTCGCTTCACCTGGTCCTACTCAACCCAACAAACCACTTTCCTTGATGTTGACCTCCACCTCAAAGATGGCTATATTAGTACCTCCATCCATATTGAACCTGCCAACCACCAGCAATACCTCCACTTAGACAGCTTCCATCCATTCCATACCAAGAAGTTCCTTCCGTACAGCCTAGCCACCCATGACCCTCACATCTTTAGTGATGAGTGGTCCCTCTCAAATTATACTGAGGGCTTTATTGAGGTCTTTACAGACTATAATTACCCTCTCATCCTTGTACAAAAACAGATCTCCCACGCCTTATCTTCAGTCACCCAACATCTCCCAAAGTCCCAGTGTCCAACCAGAGAGGACTCAGTATCCCCCAGGTCTGGAGCCACGGAATTATAGTCTCCACTAGGGTTTCGACTACCTCCCGTCATGCCCTGAAATGAGAAATGTCCTACCCACTATCCTTCCCACCCCTCCCATAGTGGTATTCTGCTGCCCACCAAACTTACACAATATCCTCGTCCATCCCTACACAGCCCCTGCTCCAACCTTGCCTCGTGGCCTGTAGTAGACCTAGATGCAAGACCTGTCCCATACATCCCCCCATCACCACCTACTCCAGTCTGGGTACAAACATCACCTACCCCATCAGGGGCAGGGATGCCTGTGAAATGAGTCATGTGACCTACAAGCTAAGGTGCAACCACTATGCTGCATTCTACATGGGCATGGCAAACAACAAATTGTCTGTCTGTATGAATGTCCACCGATAAACTGTGGCCAAGAAACAGTTGGACTATGCTATTGCTGAGCATGTTGCCAAACACTACATCCTTCATTTTAGTGAATTCTTCACAGCCTGTGCCACGTGGGTCCTTCCCACCAACACCAGCTCTAGTGCACAGATCAGAACTCTCCTTGCAATATAGCCTACATTCCCCTAACCCTCGTGACCTCAACTTTTGTTAGTCATTCTCCTTATCAATCCAGTCCCTTCCCTGTTTCCATTCTAGCACTACCCAGCCCTCTATCCTACCAACGCATCCCCAGTCTTTTTTCTCTCCTTTTCCGCGAACCCCCCTCCCTCCGTCTAACCTCCCAAGTGCCCCTATCTCTCCCGTTTTCCACCTCGTCCCTGCACATTCTCTGCAACACTTTACTGTCCCTGACCCATACCATGCTATCCCTTCCTCTCCCACCCCAGCCCCATCCTTAACTCCATATAGTTGCCTCTCCCATAATGCCCTGCTGCTTGCAGTCTGGCTCTAGGTGCCAGAGACTGTAGTCATGTGTGCGTTAGTTGTGTTTGCGTGAGTGTGTGCATTTGTGTATGTTGTCTACTTTTGACAAAGCAAACTCTCAGACACTCTTTTTGTTGTGTTTTTCTGCGACTCAGCATCTCCGCTATATGGTGAGTAGTAACAATTCTTTTCATATAATGTTACATTCCATCCTGGACATTCCATTGTTGGACTTTGTGATTTTATTCCGTATTTTGTGTATGAACATACCTCAGAGCCTGTGTGCCCATTATAGTAACAGTTTCTGTCTTCTTCGGTGTGTGTCCATTATTTTTGAAATACCAAAACACAGCCTACTTACATTTCTATTATGGAGCCCCTTTTGTTAATAAAATCTCTTATATCATTTCTTTATTAAAGGGCTTACACTCCAAAACTGAAATATGGCACGAGCACATATACTTAAAAATTTGGCTTTCCATTCATATACATTTGCCTGCTTGTTTGTGAAATTCAGAACTCCTTCACACTGTCCAATATCAACATTTCACTTTATTCATACAAACTTAGAAAAGTAGAAACATCCTGGAATCCAAATGATGGTGTGTGATCCGTGCAAAGGCTAATAAAATAAGCCAAAGTGGGAGAAAGTTCACTTATAATGCAGATCTAATAAATGCATATGATAGTAATTTTCTTTAATATATGTACAAGTGACAAATACATACTGTACATAAAAAATTTGATATCCTGTACAAGTTTCTAGATATCTTTGTCAAGATGTATTTGGGTGCAGATATTTGCTACATATGTTATTGACCAGTAAATTTAAGGTGTATCTACATTTTGGCACAACATATTAAATTTATTGATTTTCTGTAACTCAACCAATTCTGGTTGTAAATGCCTTTGTATGAGGGCTATTCAGAAAGTAGGAAATGTTTTGGCATAAAAAAAAGCTAAGTACAAGAAATACATTTTATTATATGCATCTGAAAGAGCGACTGACATAGTACTTTTCTACATAGTCACCCAACACATTGAGGCACTTAACATAGCAGTGGACAAGCTTTTAGAGACCTTCGTCATAAAATTCTACCGCCTGAGACTTCAGCCAGTGAGTCACGCCCACCTGGAGTTCCACATCATCATCAAAGCACTGTGTTGCAAGCCAATTCTTCATCTTGGGAAACCAAGTGGAAGTTTCTTGGTGCAAGGTCAGGGCTGTAGGACAGGCGAGGTAAAATTTCCCATTTGAATGAATTAAGGAGTTCTTTAGTGTGGTTTGCTGTGTGAGATCAGGCATTGTCGTACAGAAACAAAATTTTGGACGTCAGCTTTCCTTAGCATTTGTTTTGAACTGCTCTTCTAAGGCTGTGCCAAGTTTGACAGTACTGGGCAGAATTTATGGTTGCTCCACGTTCGAGAAAATCAATAAGAAGCACACTTTGCCTGTCCCGAAACGCTGTTGCCATCAACTTCCTTGCTGACAAGGTTTGCCAACATTTTATTGGTTTTTGGGGGGACCTTGTGTGCCCCCACTCCATGGACTGTAATTTTGTCTCGCAATTGATGTGTTTCACCCAAGTCTCATCACTGGTTATGATTCCATCCAGTAATGAATCGCCATGTTTGTGGTAGTCCTCCAGAAATGTCAACGTTGCCCCCATTCGCTCTTCTTTATGGTGCTCTGTAAGCATTTTGGGCACCCATTGTGCACAAAATTTGTGGTAGCTTAGCTTTTGAATGACAATTTCAAACAACAAAGTCCATGAAACTTGTGGTAAAGGAAGCGAAAGCTCCGTTGTTGTGAAGCAATGGTTTTCACGAATCATTTCATCAACTTTAGCGACAAGATCATCAGTTAAAATGCTCGGGCGTCCACTCGTCTCTTCATCATGAAACATTGGTTTGGCCATTTTTAAACCAAATGTAACATTTCCAGACAGAACATTCACTCATTACATTGTTTCCCTACAATTTGCACAGTTCACAATAAATTTCTGTAGGTTTTAGGTTTTTTGCCAACAAAACCGTATCACAGACCGCACCTCACAACTGGCGGGATTTTCGATTGCAGTGCACATTTCAAATTCGAATATTGAAAAACCCAGATGCGCAGAGGAGTTCCCGCTGTCATGGATGGATGCCGACTGAGCTGCCAAGCATGCACATACCAAAATATACGCGATTAGGGTGCGCCTAGCAGAGTCAGATGGAATCGTTCTCTACTTTCTGAATAACCCTCCTATTTCATTTCACAATTATGAAAAGGATAGATTACTGCTCATCGTATAGCAGAGACGCTGAGTCGCAGATAGGCACAACAAAAAGAACGTCAAACAAGTAAGCCTTCAGCCACAAAGGGACCTTAATTGAAATCGGACAACATGTATTTCATTTGTATTTTGAGGTCGCATTTGTAAGCCTCACACACCAAAAAAAACATATTGATGTACATTAGTAGTTTTAAAGAGAGGTAGTAGCATCACATACTTGGTAAAGTTATTAAACTGCATTTCAAGCAACCAAACTGTTGATTCATTAAAAGTTACATAACAGTTGGAAGCTTAGAGAAACATCCATTCCTGTTGTTGGAAAAGTAAAACCTTTGGTGCACTCTGTTGCTTTCTTTGTTTCCCAGCTTTCTTGAGGGATGAGCGATGCATTTCATTTGTTCTGGAGCATGTAATTTGGCACTGCAATCATTGTTTATTGTTTATCTAACAGTGAAAGTACATCACCATTTTCCAATCCCTTCCAGGTTGTGGAAAATAGGTGTGAAGTATTTGCAATGAAAGGAAGAGATATAGTACAAAGCAAGTGAAAATGCCATAGAGGTAATGTGTTGTATCAGAGAGTCCTGTGATATGTAGTGTAGATTGCTCAGCACTTTAACACATTGCCGTCTCTGACATTTTCAACTTTATCAAAGTTAACATTTTCAAACAAGGGAAAATCCAGGATAGTATAATGACAGTGTTACGAAAAGGATAGATTGCTACTCACCAAATAACGGAGATGCTGAGTTGCAGATAGGCACAAGAAAAAGGTTGTCAAACAAGAAAGCTTTTGCCCAAAAAGGCATTCTTCCTAATTAGACAACACACTTACACGACCACTGTCTCTGCCTGGCCTCGGCAGCCAGAGGGGTGTGTGTGTGTGTGTGTGTGTGTGTGTGTGTGTGTGTGTGTGTGTGTGTGTGTGTACACATACACGTACACAGGCATGCGTGCGTGTTTATCTAATTCAAAAGAATGTCTCTTTGGCCAAAACTTTACTTGTGTGACAGTCTTTATGGTGTGCCTATCTGCGACTCAACATCTCCACAATATGGTGAGTAGCAATATATCCTTTTCGTAACAGAGTTAATAGTTCGTGTTTTCAGTTTTGTGGTTGAGTGTTCTCCAGCTGTAACGGCATTCACACAATGTGAATGCAAAATTAATACAGATAGTATTAATCTCAAAATCTGTTTATTGTTGGGGGGGGGGGGGGGGGGGCTTTTGGTCAAAATCTGTTTATTGTGTTTATCTCAGTAGTCACTATTATACTGAAAAAATACCACCAACTGCTGATGTATGGAAGCAACATGTACTTTCTCACTATGTTCACACGTTTTCACTTTAATGAATTTTATTTACAGAAAGTAGGAACAAAACTCCACAAAGTTATATGGAACTGTTTGTACTGGGTTATGGGAATGTTTCATTAAAAACAATCAACTTATTGGTAATAGTCAAGAAGTTTACTAACAGATGTGTTCTTGCACTCTCCTGAAAGGCAAAAACAGCAGAGCTCCTGCAATGTGGCATGAAAAGCAACATTTACAAATTAGAGACTTGAACAGTGGAATGAACACACAAGGTCTGCAATTGGTTCTCTTTCAAAAATAATCACCACTAATGGAACATTTGTGGTTAGTCCACAATTTTGCAGCACTAATTTAATTTCTTTTGTGTCAGGTCCCTACTGGACATTTAACACAGAACATAGTATCTGTAGGAAAATACTCATCCTCCTCCACCACCACCATCACTATGATGTTCATCAGTTTTGGTGAAACTTGTCTCATTGTGAGACATGGTTCACAGTTACAAAGAAAAAGTCATATGCTAACAGGTCATTACAAATAGACCCCCAGTAATGTGAACTGCCTTGGTTTTTTTTTTATTTATTTATTTATTTTTTTATTTTTATTTTTATTTTTAGTGACTGTTTAATGAGTACAGGATATGGACTGAGAGTAAACTGAAGGAAGATTAAAGATTAAAGTAATGAGAAGTAGCGGAAGAGAGAACAGCGAGAAACTTAATATCAGGATTGATGGTCACAAAGTAGATGAAGTTAAGGAATTCTGCCACTAGGCAGCAAAATAACCAATGACGGATGGAGCAAGGAGGACATCAGAAGCAGACTAGTGCTGGTGAAAAGGATGTTTCTGGCCAAAAGAAGTCTACTAATATCAAACATAGGCCTTAATTTGAGAAAGAAATATGTGAGAATGTATGTTTGAATCACAGCATTATATGGTAATCAAACATGGACTGCAGGAAAACTGGAACAGAAAAGAATCGAAGCATTTGAGATGTGGTGCTACAGATGAATATTGAAAATTAGGCGGACTGTTTAAGGTAAGGAATCGGAAGGTTCTGTGCAGAATCGGAGAGAAAAGGAATATGTGGAAAACACCGACAAGAAGAAAGGACAGGATGATAGGACATCAGTTAAGATGTCAGGGAATGACTTCCATGGTGCTAGAGGTAGCCTAGAGGGCAAAAACTGTAGACAAAAACAGAGATTGGAATACATCCAGCAAATAATTGAGGATGTAGGTTGCAAGTGCAACTCTGAGATGAAGAAGTTGGCACAGGAGAGGCATTCGTGGCAGCCCATGTCAAACCGGTCAGAATCGATGGCAGATACATATGGGAGACGCACGGGGCACCCCCATCTCCCTCGTGGGGCTGCCCACATTGCGACCCGTACTGCCCCAGCCAGTCGGCACACGTGCTATTCGTTCGTTTCTTTCGTCAGTCGACAGTGGAGGAGGATCGACTTATTGGCTTAGCTCTGTCGAACACTCGCCCTGACATTGATTGTCCTATTGGCAATGTAATTAACCAATTTGCCAGGAAGAATAGGCACATAGAATTCATCATTTAAGGAAGAGAACCACAGTTGTAACTTTTTTATTTCGTAAGATGGCATTATAAAAAAAAAAAGTTACAATTGTGGTCCTCTTCCTTAAATGATGAATTCTATGTGCCTATTCTTCCTGGCCAAGCAGATTCAGAAGGATGTAAGTTGCAGTAAGTACTGGGAGATGAAGCAGCTTGCACAGGATAGAGTAGCATTGAGAGCTGCATCAAACCAGTCTCAGGACTGAAGACAACAACAACAACAACAACAACAAGATGATGGCATTGTCTTGTATACATGTATAATCACTTTAAATAAACCTTTCTTAAACGTTGCGTGTGACCTGATTATTTTTTATTATGGTAAAAGTAAAGGTAGCTCAAGATATATTTAGCACCCCTCCTTGAGGTTTTTCTGTATCTGCCCCTGGTCAGAAGACTGATGACTCAAAAAGTCTTCATTTTGTAGTACTAATGTTTCCTTTAGATAGTAAGCCACCTGCTAATTCTCATAAGGATGAATTCTTGTAAATTAACTTCATATACTAAATTAGGTCTTAATTCGTAACACTCCAGGTTTATTTTCAGAAATAATATTAAATAAAATGCTGCTACAGGTATTAAGTGGAATGAATAAGTGTATGCACATTATTAAGTAGTGAATGTTGTGTTGCAGAAACTTATTGCGTACGGTCATTTAACTGGAAATATACCAGATTCCACAACACCTGGGAAGTACCTTATAGATAGAATAGTGGAAACTATTTGTGGATGCTTCAGTGGGCCACAGACTGATGAAGGTGTTCAGCTACAGATTATTAAGGTAAGTCTGTTACATTCATTCTGTTGTCAGCTTTTTTATTTATTTTGTATTTTGCTCTTCTAGTAAAAGAAATAAAGATAGCTGCATTTTTAAAGTAGTTAATTAACATAACAGAGAGAATCTTCTGTGCTCAGTTCTCCCTAGCTTGTATGTTTTCTTTAAAAAATACACTGTTGTACACCATAAGTTGTGCATAAAGATATTTTACAGACTGGTATTCTGGCATGTACCACACCAGCATTGGCATCTGATACAGAGAATAAAGAAATAAATATATAGATATTGATGTTTGTAACATAAGAAGATATTGTATACTTTACTGCAGAAATGAAGTAGAAGGTTTCTTACATATTGTGTCATAAATATATAGGAAAGTTCTGATAGAAAATAAATAGTTTAGCAATAAAGGGGACCACTCACTCAGTCACAAAAGTGTTGTGTCAGTGAGAGACACACACAAAACAGAAACAAAACTCACTAATGTTCAGACCCAGTCCAAGTCAGAAGGGACACACACACACACACACACACACACACACACACACACACACACACACATTCCCCTACATTAGGCTGGCTGGATACTCTAGCTTGACAAAGGATTTATTTTGAAAGCTAGCATGTTTCCTTTCTCTTTTGCGTGTGCTTTTCGACAACTCAATACTTCTGCAATTTGGAAAGTGGTCTCCTTTACTCCTTAATTATTAACTTTGTAAAAATTTTATACTTGCAAACACATTGTTTGATATAGACATACACTATATGTAGGGAACAGCACATTTCCTCTATAATGCGTACAAAATGTTCTTATTTTACAGGCATTTATATGTTTACATTTATTTCTTTGTTCTCTGTATCAGATGCCATTGATTATGGGCTGTACACCTGAAAACTGGTCTGGCAATCAAATATTTTTACATGCAGCTCATGGTGTACAGCAAGATGTCTTTTTAACAAGTAGCAGAGAGGGGTAATTTTTCCACCCATAGTCAAAACTACTTGTGTACCATTGATTTATATCATTACTAAGAAAGCAAACAAGGAAATAAAATTGTTACTTCACTTAAATATCTTCGGTTGATGGGTACATCACTGCAGATGGAGATGTCACACTACTGAATTGTGCTATCACTAAACCATCAGATTCTTGTAATTTTTATTTAATTGTCTGCTTTCTGCCATGCAATAGCTATCTTCAGATGCTACAATAAAAGTCTGTATCATCTGAAGATGGCTATTGCATAGCCAAAACTGGTGATTCTATTCAAAAAGCTGTTCAATAAAGACAGTTAATTAAAAATATTGTACTCAAAATCACTCTCCAGATGGTGATTTTATGCCAAATTCTGTTCATCAGATTCTTATTCAAAGGGCTTCAATGTCCCACCTTGTCACACAGATTTAAGTTTTGTATGGTTTCCTTAAATCAAATGGGACGCTACACCCCAGTCTTTCTCCCTACCTCGTTTCCTAGGTCTGGCTCCACACATTGAAGTGGTCTTGAATGCCTCAAGCATAAATAGTGTACCTTTATTCAGCCTGTTTTACAAAGTCAGTCTGATATTTATTTACACAAAATTGCAGTGCTGGTATCTGATTTGGTGGATGTTCACTTGTTAGATGTTCACTAAAATACATCTCCAAATCCAGAACGAGGTTTTTTCCAAAGTTTCATGCCAGATGTAGGTGGTCGTCTTGCATTGATGGCATAGGATGTGACAGTTTTCTTTTCTTTAGCAAATAGAGCTTCAAGCTTCCATTAAGCTTTAACTCTACTCTCTGCCACACCTACCACTTTAACCTCAAATTACTTAAGATTTGCTGATCTTCATTTCCCCTCATCTGGTCTGGAGGTCACACTACCAGACTCATCTGGTCCAGGCCAGATGAGAGAAAACAAAGATAAGCAAATTGTAAGTAATTACTTTTTTACATAAAAAATCACAGCGTAAACTATTTAATAATCTAAAACTAACAAAACTGTATCATTATCAATCTCCTTGATGATGCCTTAGAACAAGAAAAAGGCGAAACGCATCTGGTATACATAGAGTGGCTGCAGAAAAAGGCAGTTTTGTTTACAAAACATGTATGAAAAAATATGTTTCACTGTTTTTGGAAATTCATTCCCTGAGGGGAATAGGGTCAGAATGATTCACTGACTGGCTGTCACCTAAGTGTCGCTATTAAGGGAATTTTTAAGCTAGGACTGTGAAAACCAGTATTTGGTTTATCAGTCAGAAAATAAAGAAAATGTGTGTTTCAGCGTTTTTGGAAATTCAACCACTAAGAGGGTAAAATAGTGGGTGAAAGTTTTTTTTTAAATATATATGGAAGAACTACTAAAGGATCTTTAAGGCTACATCTATGACAATTGGTATTTGACCTCTCAGTTAGAAATTTTAAAAAAATGTTTCATTGTTTTTGGAAATTCAACTTCTAAGGGAGTGCAATAGGGGATAAAGGTTTTTAAGAAAATATTTCGCTACATTAAAAAAATTTTAAAGCTAAATTTACGAAAATTGCTATTTTACTTCTCAGTTATATATAAAGAAATTCTTGTTAGATGATGAAAGTTGCTATGTAAATATCTCCACGAGAATGCTAAAGGCATGAAAATTTGGACACTAGCTACCAGGATCGCTTTTTGGTCAGAAGTACATTCAGAGAAGACCATGCTTATATAACCTTAATTAGCATGAAAAGCGTAGGTGTTACAATTTGTTAACAACACAAAAATTTGTTTAAATAAAAACAAAATAATCTCTGAAGCCATACAGTTTATACGAGCAAAGCAGCAGATGCTAATCTAGTCAGCTATAATTTGGAGTTTATGGAAGCACATGCTGTTAAATTCCAGGGGAGATTTCTTGAAAAAAAATATAATTTTTTACTTACACTACACTGTATTCACATTGACAATTTGATCTGTGCAAATGAGATGGAGACACAAAAATGTTTATTACCGCTACTTTGAGCTTGTTATAAGATATAGAATTATATTTTAGAAGAAACAAGTAATAGTGTAAACAGAATCGTGGTTTTGAAATATATATGATATTTGTCTTGACACTAAAGTTCACTAGTGAGAGTTTACTTTTTGTTTCCACGTTTACTTCAACAGCTAAACATGTTATGAAAGGATTACGCCTTTAGCAAAAGCTATTGTCGTCTTTTTTGACCAATCCGTGGCTTCAGTGATGTTTCACCATCATCAGTTGGTTTCTTTTATCTTTCTAAATAGCACACACTGTTGTTCTTCCAGCTGTCTATCATCTGCTGCGCAACTTGTATTTCAGTACACTGTATCAAGGGTGTCATCTGAAATTTTTGTGGTTTCCACTGTTTACAAAAAACTGAGTACAACATTTTGTATCTGTGTTGTTCTTTCCTTATACATGTTCCAAGAATGTGTATTGTGTTAACAAATGACATAACTGAAGGTGGTCTTTAATGCCTTGTATAAGCTTCCTAATTCAGTTAATAAGTACCAGTTTGGCTTCTGATGTTAACAAGAAAACATTTTAGTAGTGTGGAGTCTGTTTTAAACTCTTTGGTACCTTCGTAGGCTAAATTATTTTGACAGCTTTGAAGCTGCCATAAAACATGATATTACTCAGTAGTTTTAATTACTCTCTCTCTCTCTCTCTCTCTCTCTCTCTCTCTGTGTGTGTGTGTGTGTGTGTGTGTGTGTGTGTGTGTGTGTGTGTGAGAGAGAGAGAGAGAGAGAGAGAGAGAGAGAGAGAGGGGGGGGGGGGCACAGTGAACCACCCCTTTTGCTCCTGTTTTGCTGATTGGCGTGTGACATGTAAGGTTTGGCATTCTGTTGAAAATTATTCCAGTAAGTTTCTAATGTAAATAAATATTTCTATGGAGAAAGAATAAGATACAAAATTTTTGAGTAACAACTGAATTATTGTAAAAACTTGTCATTTCTACTATTAGTTTACAAAAGTTCTTAACAACAAAGTATCAACAATCAGAATGTATGATAAGTAATTACTTGGTCCTCATTAATGCTACTTTTGACTTTCAGGCACTCTTGACAGTCGTTACTAGTCAGCATGTTGAGGTCCATGAGGGAACAGTCCTGCTTGCTGTCAGGACATGCTACAACATTTACTTGGCCAGCAAGAATCTAATCAATCAAACAACAGCCAGAGCAACTTTGACACAGATGTTAAATGTTATTTTTATGCGCATGGAAACCCAAGCTGTAAGTGTAAACAACTCACTACCACATAACTGTAGTGAGTATAAAGGAAATCTTTATAAGAACTCAAGAATTAGTATGGTGGTCATTGTTTGCTAAAATTTTTGTAAAGTTAATTCATAAACATACGGAGTAAGAAAATGTACACTGAGGTGATAAGCCACGTGTATGTACAGATGGCAGTAGTTCTCCATACAGAAGATATAAAAGGGCATTTCATTATGGGACCAGTCATTTGTACTCAGGTGATTCAAGTGAAAAAGTTTCCGACGTGATTATGGCCGCAGTAAAGAAATTAAGTCTTTGATTGCAGAATGGTAGTTAAAGCTAGATGCATGGGACATTCCATTTTGGAAATTGCTAGGGAACTCAGTATTCTGAGATCCAGAGTGTCAAGAGTATGCCAAGAGTAGCAAATTTCGGGCAGTATCTCTCACCAAGGACAATGCAGTGGCTGGTGGCCTTCACTTAATGACAGTGTGTGTTTGCGTAGAGTTGTCAGTGCTAATAGACCTTCAACACTCCATGAAATCAATGTGGGACATGCGACAAACATATCCGGTAGGACAGTGCGACAAAATTTGGCATTAATGGGCTATGGCATCAGATGATAGACTTGAGCATCTTTTAACAGCACAGTATTGCCTGCAGTGCCCCCGTGGGCTCATGACCATATCAGCTGGACCCTAGCTGGTTGGAAACCATAGCCTGGTCAGATGAGTCCGGATTTCAGTTAGTAAGAGCTGATGGTAGGGTTTGGTGTGGCACAGATCACACGAAGCTGTGGCCCAAGTTGTCAACAAGGCATTTTGCAAACTGCTGGTGGCTCCATAGTGGTGTGGGCTGTGTTTACATGGAATGGACTGGGTCCTCTAGTCCAACTGAACCAATCAGTGACTGGAAATGGTTATGTTTGGCTACTTCTAGACCATTTGCAGCCATTCATGGACTTCATGTTCCCAAACAACGATGGAATTTTTGAGGATGACAGTGCACCATGTCACCAGGCCACAATTGTTTGCAGTTGGTTGGACAATTCAAGCGAATGATTTGGCCACCCAGATTGCCCAACATGAATCCTATTGGACATTTATAGGACATAACTAGAGGTCAGTCCATGCAAAATATATGACACCGGCAATACTTTCGCAATTAGAGACTGCTGTACATGCAGCGTGCCTCAGTATTTCTTCAGTATTTCCAACAAGTTGTCGAGTCCATGCCAAGTCGAGTTGCTGTACTATGCTGGGCAGGAGGTGGTCTGACACAATATTAGGAGGTATTCCATGACTTTTGCCAGCTCAGCATAGCTTTATTAGTGACATTGATAATGCAACTTTTTCTTAAAGGAAACTTGTAATAAATTTATTCAGTAACACAGAGGAATTAAATATTCACTAATTAGTGAACATGCGTTGATTGAAAGGGAATATGGAACCAATCAGCATTAGTGAATATTCTGTAAAAATCCAGGATATGGTTTTTGAATTTTTGCAACACATTGTGCTAGTAAACACTTAGTAAAAAATTTAGTACATGTGATTTTTTTCCCCCCAACACATTACAAAACTGTATGAAATCTGTGTTATGACTTTGAATACTATACTGAAATCAATATCACAAAGTCTCTTACATTAAGAGTGAATGAGCTTTAGAAAGCAAAGAACTACAGCAAACGCTGTATGTGTGTTAAAAAAGGATTTAAAACAGTGTGATAAAGAAATTCACTTGCCTTTCAGTAAACTTTTAAATAATGTCAATATAAAGAGAGAACGTTCCTGCGGGACGTGACGGAAAAAGGAATTTATGGACTACATTTGATAGACGCTCTGAAGTGCCGTTACAATGATAACACCAATGCTGGAGGTTTAAATAACTAACACATTCTGTCTGGACAAATAAAGGGCCCAGATGAGTGCAGTGTAATATAGACACTTTTCACATATCTGGTCAATGCAGTATAAGAACGTAAATCCAATCTGATGCAGGTATTTTCATAGATTGACACAACATACTAAATTGTCTCTTATACCACAGTTTTATCAGAGAAAGAGCGTGATTGAAAAAAATATTCTTGTTATGTAGTATATATGGAGGATATAAACTGAATATGTAAATATGAAAACTAAAACTATGGATTTTGAGGGAAAATCCATTAAAATGCAAATTATTGTTTGTAATTAAATATTAGACCAAGTTAAACATTTAGTGAATGAAATTTTCACTCTGGCTCAGAGTGTGTGCGGACATGAAACTTCCTGGCAGATTAAAACTATGTGCTGGATCAAGACTCGAACTCAGGACATTTACCTTTCACAGGCAAGTGCTCTACCGACTGAGGTACCCAAGCACGACTCATAGACCATCCTCACAGCTCTACTTTTGCCAGTACTCATCTCCTACCATACAAACTTCACAGAAGCTTTCCTGAGAAACTTACAGCACTTGCATTTCTGGAAGAGTTTGAGTCTTGGTCCAATATATAGTTTTAACTTGCCAGGAAGTTTCAAATCAGCATACTCACCATTGCAGAGTGAAAATTTCATTCTGAAGACATCCCTCAGACTGTGACTCAGCCATGGCACCACAATATTCTTTCTTCGAAGAGTGCTAATCCTGCAAGTTTTGCAGGAAAGCTTCTATGAAGTTTGGAAGGTAGGAGATGAGCCACTGGCTAGAGCTGTAAGATGGGTCACGAGTCATGCTTGGTTAGCTCAGTCTGTCGAGCAGTTGCCTACAAAAGGCGAAGGTCCTTAGTTAGAGTTTCAATCCGGCATGCAGTTTTAATCTGTGAGGAAGTTTCAAGTTAAACATTTAATTATACAAATTGTGACATTGCCTATGTGAATATGAGTAAGATATTGACAAGAAAGTAGCAAAATTCATGAACACTGGGGACAATAAATAGATGCCTGAAAAACAAAGTGTGGAAGGATATAGACTTGAAATTTTATAAGACTGTTGGTTTTGTTATATTGTTCTATGGCAATGTGGGTCTTGCATTGTCAGTAGAATTTGTACATCATGAATGAGATTTTGTGGAGCAGTGAAAAATGCAGTAGATTACCGTATTTACTCGAATCTAAGCCACACCTGAAAAATGAGACCCGAAATCAAGGGAAAAAAATTTTCTCGAATCTAAGCCGCACCTGAAATTTGAGACTCGAAATTCAAGGAGAGAGAAAGGTTTTAGGCCACACCTCCAAATCGAAACAATGTTGGTCCATTGTAATATGAGACACAATTTAGGTCGAATGAATGACGATAGAGCTACAGTAGTTTGGTTCGAGTCGTAAGCGTAGCAGTTAAGCTATGCCGGGTAGCCATTGCTATGCGTCAGGCACTCTGTCCGTATTTATACGGGTACCCTTCCTTTTTCATGTGCTTCGTCTGGTATGAATTGATTGCTTATTTTTCTTTATGATAAGTGCCATTCTCTTTGTTATAGGTGTTTATGTCTCTCTGAGCTAAAAATGTATTACTATACTGTGTCATGCATTGTTTGTTGCATTCTGTGTTACGGCCTGTCGCCGCTCGCGGCACGGCTTGCTTTTGTGCACACTACCGCCGCATACAATTTAAAAGAGAGAGAGAGAGAGAGAGAGAGAGAGAGAGAGAGAGAGAGAGAGAGAGAGAGAGAGAGAGAGGAATCGTCTCATTAGCGAAACAATGGCAAGAGACTGCTATTTGTTGTTACACTGCTGCTTTCTTTGATAATGATCAACAAGTACCAAATAATAGAATGCGTATGATAGAAGATGTTCTGAACGAGAGTTTAGCGAAAAATTTTCTCCGTTTGAAAATCTTTGCAGACGCCTCTTTAGTACATTACATTCTGCACAGAAATTAGTCATCTTAGATTTAAAAATCTTGTCAATTGCCGTGCTTCATTTCTCACTGTGTCACTATTAGGCACAAGAATAATACGAATATAAACATGACATGATACGTATATTCTTCCGCGTTTGCTGTTGTCTCACTCTAGTTTCATAGTTTATTAGGCAGACAGGTTTTAAAAAACATAGCAGCAAACACGAAAGAATACATGGCAAAATGTTTATATTCGTATTATTCTTATGGTGAAGAGAATATTGCATGTGATTCACAATTCATAAAAGTTTCTATTAGCAACCATCTCTTCTCACAGGTAAGAAAAAATTCAGAACATCCCAAACACTCTTGCCAGTCGGATTTTCGTAGTACATTGAAATGCTGCTAAATTCGAAGATGAACAATACTTAATTTGTATTTACTTCTTTGGATAATGTATGAAAATGCAGTGGTCGAAACTCGGGGCGGAGAAAAAAGCTGGTCTTCCACCTTTTTTTTTTTAATTTATTTACTGACGCAGAGGTTTTGGCGCCAGTATTTATCTTTGTGCCTGCAAAGCATGCCCGTGTAGCACTACATATATTCGACGGCAGAAGTTAGTTGTGGCGGCACCTACCAACATTTTTCAGAACTTCCGCTTTCTTTGCGCTCGATTCTAAGCCGCAGGCGGTTTTTTGGATTACAAAAACCAGAAAAAAAGTGCAGCTTGGATTCGAGTAAATACGGCAGGCAGAATTAGGAATGAACTGAACATCTTTAGATAAATAAATAACAGAACAAAATTGAGAGAAAACATTAACGGAATGATTATGCAAGGATTTTCTCTCAAAATATTAAAGTATGAATCTGAAGGTTAAGGAAACAAGAAACACTGAGGTCAGTATGGTTATTGTAGTAGACATGTGCTTAAGGCTTGAAGTACAGAAGAAAGCTTTGTACATTAATAACAAAACTTAGTTCTAATAAATTGTGCTTCATTGGGTATGTATGTGATGAGACACCATAAAGTTTGAGGGACAAAAATGTTTCTTTTATTGAAATAAAATGCACAGACATTGAGTTGTTCCAGTCCTCATTTTTGTTATTACATTTCTGCCAGACTTAGATAAAAAGTCCTACAGTTAAGAGCATATACCTGTGTAATAACATGTTATAATGTAGCTATGTGTTCTCACATGTGGGAGTTTCCTTCACATTAATTATATTGTCCCTTACATTTTGCAGATACTGCCTTTTTGCTTTTGATGGGAAGGTGTTTACTGCTAACCGTAAATAATTATCAGGACTTGTAGAAAATGTAATGATTGTGAATAATATAGTTTTTCCCATAGTTTAAAATAAAATTGTTGGATCCAGACATCTACATAAGTAAACCAAAAGCAACTGAATAATTATTGGTAGAAGTTACTTTGTGCCATTCTTTGTCTGTTCCTTTCTGGTTTAACTTGCCAATGGATGTGAACTAACTTCTTGAACAAAAAAGTATAATCCTGCTTGGTCAATTATATATATTTTTTCATTTAACTGACAATTGCAGCTTGCAAAACACAATCCATAATTATCAGTTGCTTTGGACTGATGACTTGTGGTAATCCACAATAAACATAATTTGGGAAGGGAGCAAATTTCATAAGGCGTTCAAAACAGTGTAATAGTAAACTAATATCTACATGTCTGGAACATTACAGTTTCAATATTACAGAATAAACATAGGAAATAAACTGATCTGTAGTTTTATTATTAAATAGGATGATGGATTATGAAATAGTCTTAAATTTCTGTTTATTAGACAGATGATGCTGCCAGGTTTAAGACTAGCCTTGAAGTCACAGAACAACTTCAGACAGAGGAAAGGCACACACATGATGATGTTACACAACAACCAGAAGATCAGTTACCCGTAAAAGAACAGGAGAACTTGCAGAATGCTGTGGAGTCAGAAAATACAAATCGTGAAATGGTGCGAAGCATGTTGGACAACATTGTCGATTCTGTAGTCACAGGTGGTAACATTCATTTTTATTGCTACCTCGCGCGCGTGCGTGCGTGCGTGCGTGCGTGCGTGTGTGTGTGTGTGTGTGTGTGTGTAAGCTGTTGCACTTTTTTCAGTACTACCAAAAAATCTTTCTTTCTGTGTGATAAAGTAAATACAAAGTGTTATCAGTAGCCAACAAAACCTGCTTTACAGGATCTCCTCAGCTACAAGGAATTATACTGCACTCACAAAAATGCAAGCAGTTAAAAACAAATTCACCTCCTTTTAGAACCAAGATTTTTCTCTTGAAAGTAAAAACCTAAATTCTAATTTTATTAATAAAAGTTCAACAACTTTGCATTTCAGTTTTATTTAGTACTTACGCATACTCAATGTTGGTGGGCAGTATCTAGCTTACAGATCAGTTGGTATGTTCATCCAACAAACAAAAGTTCAAAAAAGGTATTTTTGCAAAAAAATTATTTGTTTCAGCATTGAACACTCTGGTTCACATTTACCGATCCTGCCTCAGCCATAAGGGAGTTTTAAAAAAGAGAATGATTCAATCTGACACCTCGAAACGTGTCCTGAGACTTTTCGTACAGGAAGAATGCACTGAAAAAAAGTACAGTGTCAAAATTTTAGCTGCTAAGATGCAAGGCAATAATCTTTACAAATGTCTGCTTGTGTCTGTGTATGTGTGTGTGTGTGTGTGTGTGTGTGTGTGTGTGTGTGTGTGCGTGTGTGTGCGAGTGTGTGTGCGAGTGTATACCTGTCCTTTTTTCCCCCTACCACATCTACACTGGCTGTTCAGAGCATCCTCCTACAGGCCAACCGCAAATTGACCTCCATCTGTCCAATGGCCAGCTTCACACATCCGTCCACATCAAACCCACCAACAAGCAACAGTACCTCCATTATCACAGCTGCCACCCATTCCACATCAAACGGTCCCTTCCCTACAGCCTAGGTCTTCGTGGCAAACGAATCTGCTCCAGTCTGGAATCCCTGAATGATTACACCAACAACCTGAAAACAGCTTTCGCATCCCCCAACTACCCTCCCGACCTGGTACAGAAGCAAATTACCAGAGCCACTTCCCCATCCCCTCAAACCCAGAACCTCCCACAGAAGAACCTCAAAAGTGCCCCCCTTGTGACAGGATACTTTCCGGGACGGGCTCAGACTCTGAATGTGGCTCTCCAGCAGGGATACGACTTCCTCAAATCCTGCCCTGAAATGAGATCCATCCTTCATGAAATCCTCCCCACTCCACCAAGAGTGTCTTTCCGCCGTCCACCTAACCTTCGTAACCTCTTGGTTCATCCCTATGAAATCCCCAAACCACCTTCCCTACCCTCTGGCTCCTACCCTGGTAACCGCCCCCAGTGTAAAACCTGTCCCATGCACCCTCCCACTACCACCTACTCCAGTCCTGTAACCTGGAAGGTGTACACGATCAAAGGCAGAGCCACGTGTAAAAGCACCCACGTGATTTACCAACTGACCTGCCTACACTGTGAAGCTTTCTATGTGGGAATGACCAGCAACAAACTGTCCATTCGTATGAATGGACACAGGCAGACAGTGTCTGTTGGTAATGAGGATCACCCTGTGGCTAAACATGCCTTGGTGCACGGCCAGCACATCTTGGCACAGTGTTACACTGTCCGAGTTATCTGGATACTTCCCACTAACACCAACCTGTCAGAACTCCGGAGATGGGAACTTGCCCTTCAGTATATCCTCTCTTCCCGTTACCCACCAGGCCTCAACCTCCACTAATTTCAAGTTGCCGCCGCCATACCTCACCTGTCATTCAACAACATCTTTGCCTCTGTACTTCCGCCTCGACTGACATCTCTGCCCAAACTCTTTGTCTTCAAATATGTCTGCTTGTGTCTGTATATGTGCAGATGGATATGTGTGTGCGCGAGTGTATACCTGTCCTTTTTTCCCCCCAAGGTAAGTCTTTCCTCTCACGGGAGACATCCTTTCATCTTTCCCTCTTTCTTGATGAAGCAACCGTTGGTTGTAAAAGCTTGAATTTTGTGTGTGTGTTTGTGTTTGTTTGTGTGTCTATCGACATGCCAACGCTTTTGTTTGGTAAGTTACATCATCTTTGTTTTTAGATATACAGGGTGATTCAAAAAGAATACCACAACTTTAGGAATTTAAAACTCTGCAACGACAAAAGGCAGAGCTAAGCACTATCTGTCGGCGAATTAAGGGAGCTATAAAGTTTCATTTAGTTGTACATTTGTTCGCTTGAGGCGCTGTTGACTAGGCGTCAGCGTCAGTTGATGCTAAGATGGCGACCGCTCAACAGAAAGCTTTTTGTGTTATTGATTACGGCAGAAGTGAATCGACGACAGTTATGGGGGTATGTTAAGGATTGGTGTTTCGGCCACCTCTCCCAGCCACCATTGATGATTTGAAACGAGAAATAACAGCAGCTATCCAAACTGTTAAGCCTGATATGCTACAGAGAGTGTGGAACGAGTTGGAGTATCGGGTTGATATTGCTCGTGTGTCTGGAGGGGGCCATATTGAACATCTCTGAACTTGTTTTTGAGTAAAAAAAAACCTTTTTAAATACTCTTTGTAATGATGTATAACAGAAGGTTATATTATGTTTCTTTCATTAAATACACATTTTTAAAGTTGTGGTATTCTTTTTGAATCACCCTGTATTTTTCCCAAGTAGAGTGTTTCCCTCTATTTTATATATAATTTACAAATTTGATCAAGTATGCCTGGTACACAGCACAACAAGCGAAACATTGGCCAGGATTCTTTCTTATTCCACTGTAATCCTGACTAAGTAAAACTGTTACTTACCATAAAGTGCCTGAATGCATTAATTTTTCTTTTGTCACATGTGCTTTGTATAAGGAAAATGCTTGTTTTCGTCATTCAATCCACACTTTGAATCATTGTGATGACCAGGGAGAATAAACGAGGAACTATTTTATTGTTAGTACACTATACATTATTCAAAAACTATCATAAGAACTTTGCTATAGGAATTGTTTGAAAATTGCGTTTGGTTGAAAGAAATAATTCATTTCAACAAATGGATGTCCCAATTGATGGAAGTCGCCTTTAATGCAAGATCAAACACGGCCCTGATTAATTTTCTCCCTTAGTCAGCTTTTTAAGAATTACATCTGCAACAGTTTAGCTGTCAATATGAACTGTCAGTTAGTCAAAAAATTAATGATATGCAATGTTTTTTGTATGGTTTAGGTGCTTCAAATTAGTAGTGTGTGTGTGTGTGTGTGTGTGTGTGTGTGTGTGTGTGTGTGTGTGTGTGTGTGTGTGTGTGTGTGCAGTATGTATTTTGTACTATGCTTTCTAGTCATGGCTGCTTCAGCTCATTCACTGATTCATGTGTTAGGCGGTAAAGGCTGCACAAACCACTGTTATAGGCACTTATTCATATGGCAAAAATGAGCAACTTCAGCAGTTTTTGGAAGTAATTGCAGTGAGTCTTAGCAGCTAAAATTTTGACACTGCATTTCCTTCATTGTGTTCTTTGTGTGTAAAAAATTTCAAGATAGATTTCAACATGTCAGATTGGACTATTTCTTTAAAAGTTTTAAAAAGACCAATTCCACGACAAGCACCAGTGCAGTAGAACTCCAAAGCTTGAACCTGCCAATATGAAATTAAAAACTGTGCGCAATATTAGGCACATGGGCAGTATTTGGAACACTCACTGTGTTATGATGGTGCTCAGTCTGGAAGTATATCCCATTTGTATCTTGTGTTTGAAGCATTTTTTGTCACCATTGTTTGACCACATGGTAAGGAAGTTTGTAGTGCATACTTTATAATTGCTAGACTGTTTACAAATATGCAAAGTTAAATTCTAAATACATTTGAAGACAAAAAAATCACCACAAAGGAACTAGGACAGAATTAGAAGCTGTGATGTACATGTACATACAAAGAAATGATTACAGTTTCAGAAAAAATGGATGATTTATTCAAGAGAAAGGGCTTCACAAATTGAGCAAGTTAATAACACATTGGTTCACCTCTGGCCCTTATGCAAGGTGTTAGGTTGATAGTTGCTGGGTCTCCTTCTGAAGGATATTGTGCCAAATACTGCACTCTGTTTTATTGACCTTCATGTCAAGCCATCCTGGGCTTACATTTCAGCAAGATAATGCCTGCCCACACACAGTGACAGTTTTTGCTTGTATTTGTGCTTGCCAAACCCTACTGTGACCAGCAAGCTGGCCGCATCTCCCCCAGTTGAGAACATTTGGAGCATTATGGAAAGGGCTCTCCAACAGCTTGGGCTTTTGATGGTCTAATGCGTGAATTGGACAGAATCTGGCATGATATCCCTCAGGAGGTCACCCAATAACTATCAATTGATGCCAAGCTGAATAACTGCTTGCCTAATGGCCAGAGGTAGATCAACGGAATATTCACTTGTTTAATTTGTGAAGCTCTTTCTCTTCAATAAATCATCCAATTTTTCTGAAATTGTAGTAATTTGTATGTATATGTACACATCTACTGATTTACATCCCATTTGGGTATTTCCTGTGTGGAGCCTTCTTTTTTCTTAGATCATACTTTTCACTGTGTATCGTGGAGTGAGAGAACATGACATTGTAAATGTTGAAGAGGATGTTAAGCTCAGAAGCCTCTTGCTACTATTTGAAAAGAATAGGTTAATGCATTCTAATATTTTAAGTTTCTTCCAAGTTGCCATAGTTTTTAAATATATGAAGGCTAATTGTACTGCCTTGTTGACTTTGTGGTTATGATGTCTGCTGCAGGTTGTGAAGCAGAAAGCCGCAGTAGTACTACAGGTGCAGAAAGTGGAGGTGACTCATCACTGGCAAATGAGTCTCAAAATGAAGGTAGCCAACAGAATCAGAGTGAAACGCCCAGCATCACAAGAGTACCATCACAGGTAGGAGGGGAAAGTGACAGTTACTTCTTGACTTGTGCACACAGAGAGTAGCTATAAAGTTTTAATTATGCTATGCCATGCCACTAGTGGAGCCAAATCACAGTGGTGCAGCCCGTTGAAAAATTGGAGAAGGGCAGCACTGTTTGGTTCTGACCCCTCTAGTGGTGTGTTACAATACTGTGGTATGTGCCAGGATTACAGTCGTGTACCTGCAAAGAAAGAAAAAGTTAAGTAACTTTTTTTAGGTGATAATTAAAACTTTTACTTTCATGAATAAAAAAGCCTCGTTATCTGACAAGCACATTATTTTTTGATTTGTTAATGCTACTGCCATTATTATTTTGAAGCTACATGATTTATATTTTTGTGACTGTTTACGATTTGGAGAATAGTATATAATCTCCCAAGACCCCACCCCAGTTGTAATAACAATAACAGCATGGGCTGTCAAGTGGAAATTGAGATTTCAGGCAATCTAAAGAATTTACAAGTAAAGGTATTATATGCAGGTTCTAAATAGTGACAAGTAACACAGTTTTTAAGTTCTTGCTCATTCATATCAAACCTTATGTCATACATAGCTGTGAAAAAATATGTAAGGGATGCAGTGTATCATTATTGAAATAACAAATGACACAATTGAAGGCTTTCCAAAAACGTCGATAATGATGCGTGAAAATAAGTCAAATGTTTCTACTTCCCAGACAGTTATCAGTTCCAGTTACGTCAGTAGGTAAACAGTACAAAATTCAAATAACCTTTATAGGATAATAAATACGTCCCTAACAAGTTTTTTGGTGCTTATTATGTATATACGAGGGTCGTCCACAAAGTAAGTTCCGTTTCCGTTTCTATCTGTGGCAGCGCTATAATCGCAGTTCTGAGCATGTGCGGCAGTTTCTGACTCAAGGAGAAGACATGTATGCCATTTTCAGATCACTGCTGCCGAAGTGTGATTTGTAGTGCTTCTTTATAATGTCAGCTGTAATTGAAAATGCCACTGCGTGTGAAATGAGATCTGTGATTTGTTTTCTAAATGCAAAGAAAGCTAAACCATGGAAATTCATTGGCAAATCTGCAAGGTTTATGGACAAAATGCTATGAGTGATTCAGTGGTTAGAAGATGGGTCAGACTGTTCAATGAAGGAAATGATCAAGTGCACAATGAAGAACGAAGTGGACACCCGTCTGTGGTTACTGATGAACTGGTTCACACAATTGAAGAGAAGATTAAGCACAGCCCGGACCCCACTTCTAGCGACTTTCATCTCTTCTTACACCTAAAATCTGCTCTTGGTGGTCAACACTTCAACGATGCTGATGAGCTGAAAGAACATGTTACCAAATGGTTGAATACACAGGCGGCAACCTTCTATGAAGAAGGCATACAAAAACTTGTGCCATGCCATGACAAGTGCCTACAAAATTTCGGAAGCTATGTAGAAAAGTAGTTTAACAGTTGTAGATTTTTGTACAATAAATATTTTTTCTGTGTCTATACACATTTGTTTTATATAACCAAACGGAACTTACTTTCTGACATACCTCGTATATCATAAATAAACTACAAAAATGCAATGGGGGATCCTATACATAACTTTTACCACTTAAAAATTCACTTCACTCATTGTTCAGTTTCCTGTATTTTACACTTTTTTTTTAAGCCCCTGAGAAGTGTAAAAGTTTGGTTTCATTGTTGCACATTTGTTTCAAACACCAATTGTATAGGTCAATGGTTTTCTATATGTCTGAGTTTGTGGCTCCCCTGTCCAGCTATGTAGTTTCCATGGCTCCCCTGTGGGATACTTAGTAAAAAATGTAATAATTAATTTAAAAAAGTTACAATTAAAATATTACTCACCTCTGTGTGACACCTGAGCTTGCTTCTCGTTACACAGCTTGTCCAGTCTTGGCACCAAATGACGTAGAGTTACTCTCATTTCCTTCTCCACACAGAACCTTGATTTGCACTTGGTTTTAACTGCAGCCACTGTCAAAAACCAAATCACGCAAAGATATGAGGTTGAAAAAGAAATTAAAACCTTCAGTGCTTGTTTACTCAAGTTCAGAAAGTCTTTTCTTAAGGAATAACAAAATTTTGGCACCGTCATTGATGAAAATTTACTTTTGATGAAGAATCTGATAAAAGTTGTATAAAATCTTCATCTTCTGCAGTACTGAATTCGGAAGGAGAATCGTTACTGAAGGGATTTAAACCTACAGAAGCGTATTGCATTTTTCGGGAAAGTATTTTTCAAAATGAACATGAAGTTCAGATAAATGACCTTCAATTATAGAAAAAATATCTGCAGTAAGGCTCATGTATATCAAATAAGTGATCTTCAATATAAAGTGTGTGCCTATAAAGCACTTGGCACTGATTAGATTTTGTTCTTCCAGGTAATAACGTACTTCTCATTTAAGTTCAAAAATGTGCAGTAATACATTTCTTTTGGAAAGCCAAAAAATGCTGCTATAAAACAGGAGAGATGTATGTTCAGTCCCCATATTGTGACACATTTGTCTAAATAATCTAGCTTTCTGAGGGCAGATTTTAATAAATTTTACCATATGACAGTCTGCGCTACTTGAGTCAGATCAACAGCCAAATGTTGAGAAACAAGTGCTTCTCTATGGGTAATGCAGTGGGTCCACCTAATATCAGGAGGTGTGATTCTTCAATTTCTCCAGGCATATTTTGTGACGAATAAATCTCGGGTAAACAGCCTGGTATGAGTGTGCGTCGGACACAATATTGCGGCAATCAACCACGTTGCCATCATCAGGTGCGCTGATGTACAGTATATCAGCGCACCTGATGATGGCAACGTGGTCGATTGCCGAAATATTATGTCGTATGCACACTCATACCAGGCAGTTTACCCGAGATTTATTTCATTAATATTCGGAGCTTTGCCCTGGGTTAGTACCTGTGGATCACTGTGAAGCCCTGACATGGATCACATACCATCGGTATACCGAACAACACAGTGCGCCCATTTAATTTGATTTTCTGTCATGAAGCTGTCCACTATTTCAAACAAATTGTTTTGTATCATACCATTTCATTACTTCTTTTGTCAACAAATTGCACATAGAAAATTAAATAAGTGTCTATCTTCTTTTTGATGGCTTCATCAAGCTGCAAACCAAACCCTCTTCAAATTTCTTTTTGTAACTTGTTCATGAACATCTCCTAAATCTTGGTTTCAATGACTAATTGTAGTGTCAGACAAAGGAATGGGCAAAAGCTTTTTTGCCAAGGACTCCCCAAGCGTAATGGACACCATATCAGTAACACATGGTAGGATTTGTTCTTCTGCAATCATGCGGGCTTTCTTACATTTTGCTACTGGGTGAGAAGAAACACACTGCGGATACACTTCATTGTTCACAACAGTGCACATGAAACCAAAATCTAAGCAGCTATTGACACATTCTTTCTTCTTGAGTTTCCTGTCTTCATTACCACCTTCCTTGCTCTCCTCAGCAAGTTCATGCTTTTTACATCCACTTGAAAAATTTAATAACTTCACTATAGGTTATTGCCTTTATCATCTTCATAACAACATTACAATATAATAAAAAGTGGTTGATAACACAACAATCACTGCTGGTACTATGTGCAGCACGCAATAGTTCAGCTTCGAGGTTATGACTGCTTATGCGGGCTTGCAAACGTCTGAATTGGAAGTCCTCCGAGGCCACACAGGTTGAAACTGGAAACAAAATTTCCCACAACTGTCTTCTTTGCCACAAATTATAAAACAAATTCACGTTGTCCCATGCAGTCATTCATGACACACCAGGGCGCTGCAGGTGCACATATTGAACATCATTAGTATAGGTGATACATTTGATGATTTGGACAACATACACTGAAGAGCCAAAGAAACTGGTACACTTGCCTAATATTGTGTAGGGCCCCCGCAAGCATGCAGAAGTGCCGCAGCATGATGTGGCATGGACTCAACTAATGTCTGAAGTGATGCTGGAGGGAACTGACATCATGAATCCCGTAGAGCTGTCTGTAAATCCATAAGAGTGTGAGGAGGTGGAGATCTCTTCTGAACAGCACGTTGCAAAGCATTCCAGATATGCTCAATAATGTTCATGTCTGGGGAGTTCGGAGGCCAGCAGAAGTGTTTAAACTCAGAAGAATGTTCCTGGAATTGCCCAAGTCCATCGAACTGCACAATGGACATGAATGGCTGCAAGTGATCAGACAGGGAGATTACGTATATATCACCTGTAAGACTCATATCTAGACATTTCGGGTGTCCTATATCCCTCCAACTGCACACGCCCCACACCATTACAGAGCCTCCACCAGCGTGTACAGTTCGCTGCTGACATGCAGGGTCCACGGATACATCAGGTTGTCTCGATTCCAATACGTGTCCATTCACTCAATACAATTTAAAACGAGACTCATCCGACCAGGCAACATGTTTCCAGTTATCAACAGTCCAATGTCGGCACTGATGGGCTCAGGCAAGGTGCAAATCTTTGTGTTGTGCAGTCATCAAGGGTATATGAGTGGGCCTTCGGCTCCAAAAGCCAATATGAATGATGTTTCATTGAATGGTTCACATGCTAACACTTCTTGATGGCCCAACATTGAAATCTGCAGCAATTTGTGGAAGTGTTGCATTTCTGTCATGTTGAATGATTATCTTCAGTCATTGTTGATCCCGTTCTTGCAGGATCTTTTTCCAGCTGCAGCGATGTTGGAGATTTGTTATTTTACTGGATTCTTGATATTCATGATACACTTGTGAAATGGTTGTATGGGAAAATCCCCACCTCATCGCTACCTCGGAGATGCTGTGTCCCATCGCTCATGTGCTGACTATAACACCACTTTCAGACTCGCTTAAATCTTGATTACCTGGCATTGTAGCAGCAGTAACTGATCTAACAACTGCGCCATACACTTGTTGTCTTATATAGGCATTGCCAGTGGAGCACGGTATTCTGCCTGTTTACATCTCTCTGTATTTGAATACGCATGCCTCTGCCAATTTCTTTGGCACTTCAGTGTATATTTCAGAATCTCCCTCAGTTAAGAACAAATTAACTTTGAGAAATATGACATGTAACCAAGACACGTAAATTTATCTTTTTGAATGTTCACATTAAAACTGTGTCCCTATTCTAAAAAAATTTTTTTTAGGTATTCTCTTTAGAATGTGTTGATCATCTTCCAGTAGGCATAATCCATATCACTTCAGGCAGGGGGGTTACTTTCATAGTCTTGGATGTTATTGAATTTAGCATATGTTAAAATTCAGGAGTAAGTAAGAAACAGGTATTTTTTTGTTTTTTCCAAAAAAAATTCCTGCCCTGAGATACAGGCTTCCAAAGATGACACTGCGAACACCATTTTGAAGATGGGAATTTCGGTAATTTTTAAAAAATACTGTATCTCTGTAATAGTTCTATATATTTTGTTAGTTTTTTTATTTGAAAGATTATTGCTTTATGATTACAATGGTATCATCCATTTGGACATATGTCAGTTCTTTTACTGTCACCTTTTTTTTTTTTTTTTTTAAATTGACACAATTTTTTTTTTCCAAAAATGCCAATCCAGAAAAGTTAGATTTCTTTTCTGTTGATTAGTACCATGTAGTGCTATATTCTCTGTAAAGGAGAGCTTCCTCTATTAAGTTAGACAGGTTTTATTTTAAAAAATCTTTTTTTTTTAACTTTCAGGGATAATGTATGTCTTCACTGAAGTTGTTTATTACTAATGTCTTTGTTACAATGTTTATTACTATTGTCTTTGTTGCAATTAGTTCTTATCACTTTCATTGTGGCAGATATTTCTTACACTTTATTGTAGTTTCTTGTCAGTTTCTTTGTCATGATTATTCATTGCAGGTTTTTGTATTGTAGTTGTTCAGTGCTAATTTGTTTACTGAAGAGACTTCTATGAAATCTGAGACCATCCAGTGAGTTATGTGTTTTCGTGAGGAATTTGCCAGTTGACGCAGTTGCGGTGTGTTTTGGGAAAAGGACTGTTTGAAATGTCATCTGACTGGGACCACAGGAGAGTGAAATGTGCTGACTATTTACATATCTATAAAAGAGTGATGTATAAAAAAAAACTAAAAGATTTTGTTCAGGTTGGGACTGAGAGTTCTCATTTGAAGACTGTTTCAAAGTGAAGTTGTTTTCAGTGACGACTTTGTGTGCTCTGAATGTTTTGGCAGAATAACAACAATGATAGTATCTGAATAAGGTGAAGCCTCCCATGGTGCACATGATGCAGATTTTGCGTCAGTAGAGGAAGAATTAAATACCCTGAATCAGTCAACTACAGAGGGAGGTGTTAGTCCTGTTAAGAAACTGTGGTCAGTGGAGTCATAAGTTCTATGCATCAAGAAAGCACAGAGAAATTACTAAAGCTATGGATGAATACACTGCAGCAAAACTGACCACACTCTTCAAAGTAGAAATAATTCCATCTTCAGAAGAAAATGAACCTAAGCACTCCTGCACCTCTTGCCAGGAATTTTTCCCAAATATCAATTCAGCTATTGAATATTTTGCATCCTGCAGTGAGAAGTTGCAAGTCTTAACTATTATTCCAGTGACATTTTCAAAGAAAACAATTTTGAACCACATTCCATTAGTATCAAAGTACATGGTAGACAAATCAAGAAATGTGAGATCTATAAAAGGAGTCTTTGGAAGAGCAGATCCCTATTATGGTCATCCTGTAGAAGTGGCTCAAGTTCAAACAGTGCACTCATTTTATCTGGAAGATAAATGGACTGTTCTCGCCAGAGTGCCAACAAAAAAGACACCATAAATGTAACAGTTGAAGTTCAAAAAGTTATGAAAGTGAAGAGGTACATGACTCACAGTATTAAAGAAAATTTTGCAATTTATAAGAGCAACTATTCAACTTCACACATTGGAAGATCAAAATTTTATGCACTACGACCTAAGTGGGTAATTCCACACCTAGAAATGTCTGTCTGTGTGTGTACTGCATGAATTTTGAACTTTGTGTGGTAACTTTAAAGAACTTACTGGAGCACATGACATATGACACTTTGGTTGGGCGTGTGAAGTCATTAGTAGTCTGTGATGTAAAGAGAGAGACCTGTTTGTTTAAAGGTTGTGGTGACTGCCCTAGGAAGGGAGGACTGTCTTTACAGACATTTGGCCTGAAGACATAGCAGATAACTCTGCAGACATTATATATGCAACATGGGAGAAAAAAAAACTAATTAAGAAAACTGTTGCCTTTGACAGTTTCATTGATAAACTTGGTAAATGGTCAGTGAAAGCAGTAACACACCAGCATCTGAAGAAATTGCACCACATTGCAGAAGTGAGATGGTGTGTACAGGCTGAAGTACTATGTTTAGTCTGTAATTCCCCCACAAGAAGTACAAGGGTATCATTGGAGTAATGACCAGGTTTCAGTTTTTACAGGAGTGACATATTTTCAAAACAAGACCACAAATGTTGCAGTTATAAGTGAGGACAAAGGACATGACTCAGCACATGCTTTGCTAGCAATGCACAAAATTATTCAACTGCAAACTTGGGCAGAAAAGATAATCATTATTTCTGATGGTGCTCCTATTCATTTTAAAAATCGTTACCAGTTGTTTGAATTGAGAAAGTCGCTTGTGCCAACTGACGTGGTATACAGTGCTACTGGTCATGGGAAGGGGCCTTGTGATGGTGTAGAAGGCCTTCTGAAGCACCATGCTACAAGAAAATAATCTTTCCAGACCAAATACAGATGTGATTCAGAATGCTGAGGATTTTGCAAGAGTCGTGATATCTTACAAATCCACAGCCTTCATTCTTTTGTCCAAAGAGGAAATCGAAGAATTTCGTGAGCAGAAAAAAGAAGAATGGTCCAAACAAGCTACTCCTGTGAAAGAAATTCAGAACACGCATTTTTGGACTCGCTGATGGGCGAACTCATATTGCATGCACTTTGAAGAGCAAGAAAGAAGAAATTTCGTTCGTTCGGCCAACACCTCAGAAACTGCAGGATAATATTCAAATTCATGACCTGAGAAGGGGGATGTTTGTGGCATTTGTGTATGACTGTGAGTGGTGGACTGCAGAGATTTTAGACGCCAGCTATGAGTTAAACGAAATACACTCCTGGAAATTGAAATAAGAACACCGTGAATTCATTGTCCCAGGAAGGGGAAACTTTATTGACACATTCCTGGGGTCAGATACATCACATGATCACACTGACAGAACCACAGGCGCATAGACACAGAGCATGCACAATGTCGGCACTAGTACAGTGTATATCCACCTTTCGCAGCAATGCAGGCTGCTATTCTCCCATGGAGACGATCGTAGAGATGCTGGATGTAGTCCTGTGGAACGGCTTGCCATGCCATTTCCACCTGGCGCCTCAGTTGGACCAGCGTTCGTGCTGGACGTGCAGACCGCGTGAGACGACGCTTCATCCAGTCCCAAACATGCTCAATGGGGGACAGATCCGGAGACCTTGCTGGCCAGGGTAGTTGACTTACACCTTCTAGAGCACGTTGGGTGGCACGGGATACATGCGGACGTGCATTGTCCTGTTGGAACAGCAAGTTCCCTTGCCGGTCTAGGAATGGTAGAACGATGGGTTCGATGACGGTTTGGATGTACCGTGCACTATTCAGTGTCCCCTCGACGATCACCAGTGGTGTACGGCCAGTGTAGGAGATCGCTCCCCACACCATGATGCCGGGTGTTGGCCCTGTGTGCCTCGGTCGTATGCAGTCCTGATTGTGGCGCTCACCTGCACGGCGCCAAACACGCATACGACCATCATTGGCACCATGGCAGAAGCGACTCTCATCGCTGAAGACGACACGTCTCCATTCGTCCCTCCATTCACACCTGTCGCGACACCACTGGAGGCGGGCTGCACGATGTTGGGGCGTGAGCGGAAGACGGCCTAACGGTGTGCGGGACCGTAGCCCAGCTTCATGGAGACGGTTGCGAATGGTCCTCGCCGATACCCCAGGAGCAACAGTGTCCCTAATTTGCTGGGAAGTGGCGGTGCGGTCCCCTACGGCACTGCGTAGGATCCTACGGTCTTGGCGTGCATCCGTGCGTCGCTGCGGTCCGGTCCCAGGTCGATGGGCACGTGCACCTTCCGCCGACCACTGGCGACAACATCGATGTACTGTGGAGACCTCATGCCCCACGTGTTGAGCAATTCGGCAGTACGTCCACCCGGCCTCCCGCATGCCCACTATACGCCCTCGCTCAAAGTCCGTCAACTGCACATACGGTTCACGTCCACGCTGTCGCGGCATGCTACCAGTGTTAAAGACTGCGATGGAGCTCCGTATGCCACGGCAAACTGGCTGACACTGACGGCGGCGGTGCACAAATGCTGCGCAGCTAGCGCCATTCGACGGCCAACACCGCGGTTCCTGGTGTGTCCGCTGTGCCGTGCGTGTGATCATTGCTTGTACAGCCTTCTCGCAGTGTCCGGAGCAAGTATGGTGGGTCTGACACACCGGTGTCAACGTGTTCTTTTTTCCATTTCCAGGAGTGTACATAGTGAACTTTATGTTACTACATGGACCAGCTGCTGGATACAGGTTTCCAGCTGAAGGACAGCAAGAACGCCATCAGTGCTCACTTCCTGTTCACAATGTTATGAAGACTGTAAGTGCTCCAGTTCTTATTGGTTCCCAGCAAGAAGGCATCACTCTATATCAAAGGAAGATACTGAAGCAGTGGAACACATTTTTAGTTAATTGACTAGCTAATTTCAGTATTAAACGGAGTGCACAGAAGTTGTATAAATTGAAACCTTTAAGTCTTTGAACCTTTCACATACATTTTGGAACCAATTAAAATGCTTGAAAAATGAGTCTCTTACTCATCTTTCGAAACTAAAATTATGTTAAATAAGGCTAGGTTTTGATTTTTATGAGCCTGTTATGTGATAATGTGGTAATAAAACAGGTTTTTGGTATGGCAAAAATTTCAATTGTTTATAAAACCTGTTCAACCTAAGAGTGGAAGCTCTCCTTTTCAGGAAATGCAGAACTATATGGTACTAACCAACACAAAAAAATCAATTTTATGGATTGGCAATGTTTATATTTTTTTTCTTTAGTTATAAAAAAGTTAAGAATGCTATAGTAAACGAACTTTGACAGGTAAGTCCAAATAGAGCACTTCTTTGTAATCATAAAGCAGTTATCTTTCAAATTAAAAAAACAACAGAATATCTAGAACTGTTCCAGAGATACAGCATTTTAAATTTTTTTCCAAATTTCGCATCTTCAATGTGGTGTGTGCAGTGTCTGTCGTCTTTGGAGGGCTGTACTTCGGAGCAGTATTGTTTGGAGGAAACAAAAAACTACATATTCCTTATTTAGTCCTTCATTTTAACATATGCTAAATTCAATAACATATGAGACTATGAAGGTAAGATTTTTTCCTAGCCTGCCTAAACTGATATGGACTATGCCAGTAGGATTACAATATTTTCGTCTGAGTTCTAATTAATTTTGTTCATTTCTCTACTAATGCGCCAGAAAAGTCATTAGCATAATGCGTACACCTGCTCTTGTTTTTTATTCCAACTTCTGTAGTGGTGCCCCTCCCCTTTTCCTCCCCCCCCCTTCCCCCCCCCCCCCCTTTTTCTTCCCCCCCCCCCCCCAACCTAGAATTAATTTAATTTGTTAATATGAAAAACGGCATCTGTAGTCATCTTTGCAGATTTGCTCTCTGATCATCTCTAGTCATATTTAACTGTTCCGTGATCGCTTCTGCAAAAATTTCTTTTCTGAATTATATTAACTATTATTATTATTATACAGGATTAATTAACACAAGATCAATTAATAACAATTTGGCTGTAAACCTGTTATCTTTCACCAAGCCTCTCTCTTCAGGGCATCATCCTTGCATATGCCACAATGCCTCATTAGTTCGCTGGTATCATCTTTTCAAGATTTTTGTGGTCTGCATCATTTCCATTGCCAGGCAGTTTCCGTTCAAAAATTTTCTTTGCATACCAGTGATCTGGCATTCTCAAAAAGTGTCTATGCCAATTTGTCATCATCCAGTCATATGTATCCCTGCTTGGTTTGTCCTCATTTTAGATCTTACGTCATCATTACTTTTTTTTCTCTCAACCTTTAAAGTCAGCATTTAAAATCCATAGTTCTGATCCATAGCACATAACAGATTTCATCATTAGCTCTTTTCTTTTTGTTGTTGGGATGTTCTTGTTCCACCAGAAAATAACATACGTTCTGTTACTTTTTTATCTTGTTGCATTGTTATCTTACATCTGTATTACTCAATTGACTTTTGTCGGTATATACCCCCAGATATTTAAATTTTGCTACCTCTCTCACAGCTGTTCAGTCATTGATGTGAATTTCAAATCTGGTTTGTTACTAGATGTTTGGTTTTTGTTAGACTCATCTGTAGTCACCATTTCATCATATTCATGATATAAATTTTATATCGTAAACTCGAGATTGTTTTCATCTTGTGTTAGAATGTCTAGTTCATCAGAAAAACTTAATGGAAACACCTATACACCATTAACAATAATACCTCTTCCTTCACAGCTGTTCTTTTGTCATTGGAGAGGCAGTTCTACCTATAAATGGAACAAACTGGGTGACACAAAACAACCTTATCTCAGCCATTTTCTGACATTAATAGGTTTCAATAACCTTTACCTTCTTCATCTGTACTTACCTATACTTACCTCTGTAAAAGATTCTCATTTGTACCTATATTTTTTAGAGTCTCCCACAGTATTGTTCTAAGCACCATCTCATAATATTTTGCTAAATCTACAAAGGTAGTGTGTAACTCTGTCCCTACTGCTATAAATTTCTCTATTAACTTTTGTAAAATATAGAGAATACCTGTACAGGATCTGTCCTGTTGCTCTGGTCTTCCCCAGTATGGGGAACAACAACAACTTTATTTTGTCATTCATAGTTTTGCCTGATAGGCGACTCATTGTGCCATTCACACATTTGCCTGTGTAGAAGTCAGTATCTCTTCTCTTTCCCTTCTTGAAAACAGAAACCATATGAAAAGCTGATCCAGGAAGTGTGCACTGTTTGAATATTAAAAAGGATTAACGATTTGTTGCAAATTGTATTTTATTACAGAAACGTCTATACACATTAAACTACTTTTTGACGTATTCACCATGCAAATCAAGTCGTATGTCATACCTTGGCACTAATTGCAATATACCCACTTTATAGAATTTGGCTACCTGTGATATGATCCAGTTTTGGACATTTACCTTGATCTCATCATCACTTGCAAACTACTGGCCAACAAGAAATTTTGGGAGATGAAAAAACAAATGAAAGTTGGATGGAATTAGGTCTGGACTGCAAAGAGGGTGACAGAATTGTTCCCAGTGAAATGAATCAAGCAGCTTGTTTGTTATGGGTGTTGTATATGGTTGTGCATTATTATGCGCAAACATAATACCACTTGGCCAGAAATTCAGTATAGAATCTGACAAGGATTCCATATGGGCCCTGGAGCTTTGTTCAGTATTAATGATTTCAGGTGGTTCTGAACACCATTGGCATTAATACTTATTTCATTCATCTTTTAAGTGTACGAGGTTTAAATTGGGGCAATTCTCCTGGCTTTTCCTTTGGAAAGGAACGTTTGAAAACAGAGTTAAACATCTCAATTTTGCTTTGCTACCATCAGTTTCTGTCTCATTCACTAGAGACTGGACACTAACTTTGGTGCCTTTACATATGATCAGAATTTCTTGGGGTTTTTTGGAATACCATTTGACAATATCGTGCTATGGTAGTCATTGAAGGTATCACACATTGCCCTCTTGACAGCCAAATGTGTTTCATTCAACATCTCTCTATCTATAGCCCTACACTTATGTTTTTCACCTATTATGCAGTAATCTCTGTATCTTTAGAAGTTTCCTTCCATCACATAGCGCTACAAAAACTCTAAGGCTCCTCCCATGCTTGATTGTCAGTGTTTTCGATGCCTTATCATACAAACAGTTTTTTGTAGTGCAATGATCCAGTTACAGTTTTCTGTAATAAAGATTGTGAAATGTTTTGAAAATTCTTTGAGTAGCCAAAAAATTGTTCCTTGCTCATTGGAATAAACTTGTTCATCAGTGTTGTGCATCAGTTCTTCGGTAATCAGTGACAGGCGTCTCTGTGCTCCTCATCGTGGACATTTTCGCTTCCTTCGCTAAACGTCCTAAGCCACCTTCACAGTGTCCCTTCTCTCATCACATTCTATCTTTAAGTTTCACTTATCTGATGATAGATTTTACAAGGTCGAACTTTCCTTAAATTCAAAATCTTCATAACAGCTCTTATTTCACAGCTGGTAGGCCAATCAGTTGTTTTAAAGATGATGACGATAAATAATGACTTCAGATGTTAACATAATGAAACAAAATGGCTAGGCTACAGTTGAGAACAGTTGTTAATAAGATGCTTTATTCTTTTCTTCAAATGGTGTCCTTAGTAATTCAGCAGAAATATTTCAAGGACCAAGTGTCTGACTGTACTTAATTTCAGCAAGTGCACTATTCACCTCCTATATCATAATGATCATGCTTCAAACAGTTTCTGTAGTCTTACCATTTTATCTTTTGTGTACTGGGGTCCCTCTTTAGTTAGACCTGTATGATTCTTTTCCCATCCCATTAAAGGAATTAAGTTGTCTGCTGCTTTGTACACTGGTGTTTTCTTCTTACCCAAAATTGTCCTCCACTGTTTTATAATTTGTGACCTACCTATTAAACTTTCAGTGTGAATGCATTTGTATTCCCAAATATTGTTCTTTCCTGATTTGATTCTGTTCTGTAACTCTGGATTTACTGTCTGCCAGTTTTGTCTATCTTGAGGTGATTTAGTTACTAATCTTTTTGTAATCATCCTTCATATCCCATATCACCGTGCTAAGGTCATCTTACATCCATGAAGGTAGTTGTTTCTCTGTACTCCTATTCTCAGGCTCCAAGAGCAGTTTTCCTAATTACTTGATTAATATTTTCATACTCTTTCTTATCTTCTGGCACCATTTTTAGGTTTCATTCTACTCTTTACTGAAATAAACCCTTTATGCTGAATTGCTTTAGGAGAACGAGCTTGTATCATGTCTGCTCCAGTTTCTCTTTATTGCTCTGATTAGACATTTGTCCAGTTGTTGATGGTTTTCTTAGACTGATATATCATCTTTGATAAAACTATGTTGTGATCAAATTCACAAAATATTTTAAATAACATATTCAAATCTTAGAAGAAAGAATAAATTTATGCACATCGGTTTTGAAAGTGTGTCCTTGTGATTACAAGTTCATATGTTTGTGTTTCAGGAAAGTATGGATACTAGTAATGATACAGACACTGCCGTTACTGCGAAATTTACACACATTCTTCAGAAAGATGCATTTTTGGTGTTTCGAGCATTGTGCAAGTTATCGATGAAACCTTTGCCAGAGGGCCAGCCAGATCCCAAGTAAGTTTACCCCTCAAAGTTCTGGATTAGGAGCACTGTTGTGAAATATTATTATTAAATATTTTATTCTCTTATTTTATTACCTCCTATAAATGAATTTAGTAAAAAATTAATTATTTATGACAGTTTTTGAGTATTTCGCATTTTCGTTCAGAATTATTTCAAATGTTTAATTAATAGATTTGCTTCCCCAGTGAATATGATTCAAACAATGGATATATATAAAAACCTTACTGTTATTGGCCCAGAAATTATAAACAACAAAAATATGTTTGACATAAAAACAAAATTGCAACTTAAAATAATAGTTGTATGCCATATTTTAAGGCTGTGGACACATGAGTGGAATGTTTCTGGATCAGAAGACTGGAGCTAGATTACATGTCCTGTAGCCTTGTAGGAAACATGCAGAATAGAATGCAGAGAGAGAATAGAATGCAGAGAGCCAAATTTTGAGTCCTTTGTGTTCTTAAATATCATTTTGTCTAAATGAAGCGAAACTATGCCCATCTCTGTAATACTTTGAAGACCCCACCGAGTATAACTCGGCCCACGATTTTCTTGATGTGCGAACCACCTATCACTCAAAAACTGTACTCGTCTCGGAGCAATGTATGGACATCTTGCTACCTGTCCCCTGACAGGTGGTGCTTCCGGCAATTTCTAGAATTATTTCTAAAGAAACATTAGCGAATGTAAAAGTTGCTGTCTTGAATGGCTGAGCCGATACATGATCGCATTGATGTAATTTTGTGCATTTATTCATTAGCTTTTGCAGTTTGTTGTATTGTGCTACAAATAAATCACATTTGTTGAATGAGCCAGAAATTTTGGAATCTCAAGAGGAAGAAATTGGTCAGTAACTCAACTCACACTTCAAGGTAGTTATACTTTCTGTCATCATTAGTTTAAAATTTGTAATCTGTAAAAAGGCCTAAAGTAAATTTAAAAAATAATAATTGAGGCATGGTCCTTTTTTAGTATTCATTATTCTTGAAGTTATATCAAATACACATGTGCCAGTAAGGATTTAAATAATGGCATAAAGATTAGTCATCTTGGTCCAACATTTCTCTAATTAGCCAGTCTGCAAAGTGTTAATTTAGTTAGTTTTTCAGTAAAATTTTCACTTTTTGTGTATAACAATTAGAAACAAATATGGTTTGATGTGTGTGTGTGATCTCCAGTATTCAGCTTTCTCATCCAATTTTGTAAAAATTAGTTGGTGGTAAAAAATTTTTGCTTCTTTTGTATTGTCTAGTTTCACACTATAACTTAATAATGAACTGACTCTCTTCTCATTGTTGGTGATGGTTACTGTGATGCTTCAGAATTAAGTTACCTACTGCATACAGTTCAAAAATTGTAATGTGGAAAATAGAGTTGCTTTTTAGTTTGTCTGGTGCATTTTAGGTTATATAGTGCTGGATACAAAATGTAGCTAACATATCAAAACTGATTTTAAAGCCGGAAAGAGAACCATGCCTCTTCACAATCTCAACTTAATTTGCAGTATTTACTTGTGGTTGTACAATATTGGCTGTGGTGCACCTAACATGAGACTATCGCCATGTGCTGTGTGGAGTTAACTGGCATGTATCGTGTTTCTTACGCAGTTTATGATGTCAGTTATAGTCACACTCTAAACAATAATTCCATAACAATTGTTATCTGTATGAAATTTGTTAGATAAACTATTTCAGAAATCACATTCTGGACTATTTTCATAAATATCTGATCTTTCTTGTCCTTTGTTGCTTGTTTAATAATAATTACAAAACTTGTTATTGGGTCTGATCAGAACTGCAACTGGATCAGTCTGTTTGCAAGATGCTGTTGTGTAAATTTTACTGTATTGTGCCAGAAGAAGCAAGATGTAGACTTTGAACATTAGGAGAAGTGTAAGAGTTTCTCAAAACTTATCGCTGATAACTGTTCTCTGCATAAAAGTTCATTATGCGTTTGTGGCAAATAACTCATTAATTCAGTTTCAGTTCCAGCTGGTCCTGTAACCTAGAGTATTATTAAAAATGATGAGATTAAAAGAAATACTTATCAACAGATTTTCTCTCTGTATTTGAATACCTTGCAAAATTTAGAAACTATTCACAGTAAATGACATGCCATACCATACCATTCATGTTTCCATCCATCTTTTCTTCACTTATTTGTATCCCAAATTAAATACATTTCCTCTAACACTATTATTAAAATTTCTGTGTCAGTTTTCTCTATATCTAGAGTATATATTTTTTGACAAACACAGATCAATGGATGTATCCCTGCCTTCTGTCAGCTTGAAGTGAAGTGATACCAACCTGTTTGATGCCTCATGAGTTTCCACCCGCCACATCGAAATCCACATGGATACTCCACAAGCCACTGCACATTGCATGATGGAGGGTACATTGTTCCACTACCAGTCATTTCCTTTCCTGTTCCACTCGCAAACAGAGTGAGGGAAAAAGACTGTCTATATGCCTCCGTATGAACCCTAATTTCTCATATCTTATCTTTCTGGTCCTTATGTGCAATGTATATTAGCGGCAATAGAATCATTCGGCAGTTAGCTTCAGATGTATGTTCTCTAAATTTTCTTGATAGTGTTCTTTGAGAAGGACCTCGGCTTCCCTCTAGGGACTCCCATTTGAGTTCCTGAAGTATCTCCGTAGCACTTACATGTTGTTCGAACCTACCAGTAACAGATCTCGCAAACTGGCTCTGAATTACTTCAGTGCCCTCCATCAATCTGACCTGGTAAAGATGCCAAACACTTGAACATTATTCAAGAATTGGTCGCGCCAGCGTCCTGTATGCTGTGTCCTTTACAGATGAACAACACTTGCATAAAATTCTCCCAATAAACTGAAGTTAACCACAGTCCTCACAAGCTTGTTTCATTTCATATTGCTTTGCAACATTATGCTCAGATATTTATTTAAATGACTTGACTGTGTCAAGCAGGGCACTAGTAATGCTATAACCAAACGCAACAGGTTTGTTCTTCCTATTCATCTGCATTAACTTAGATTTTTCCACATTTAGACCTTACTGTGCACCACTGCACCATCAGCAAACAACCGCAGATTTCTGCCCATCCTGTCTGCCAAATCATTTATGTATATAGAGAATAACAGCAATTCTATCAAATTTCCCTGGTGTACACATGATGAACATACTGGGTTCTATTACTTAAGAAGACTATGAGCCCCTCACATACCTGTGAACTTATTCCATATGCTCATACCTTTGTTAACAGCCTGCGATGGGGCACTGTGTCAAATGCTTTTCGGAAATCTAGAAATGTGGAATCTGCCTGTAGTCCTTCATCCATAGTTTGCAGTGTATTATGTGAGAAAATGGAAAGCGGAGTTTTGCACAAACTATTGGGTTCTTAAAACCATGCTGATTTGTGTACGTAAGGTTCTCAGCATCAAGAAAATTTATTGTGTTTGAACTGAGAATATGTTCAAGGGTTCTGCAGCAAACAGAAGTTAGGGATATTGGTCCGTAATGTGTGGGTCTGTTCTTGTACCCTTCTTACATACCCCCCACCCTCACCCCCCGTCTTCCAGGGAGCTCACCACTCTTTGGTGAGTTTGTGCTTGGCTACCACAGGGCCCAGCCTTTGGAGCATCTTTTCCCTTCCGTGCTGCATGGCTGTCCTGCTGTCTGCGTCTCGTGGTCGCGTTCTCTCTTCCTGAGCACGGGGGGCCCAGGTTCGATTCCCGGCGGGGTCAGGGATTTTCACCTGCCTCGAGATGACTGGGTGTTTGTATTGTCCTCATCATTTCATCATCATTCATGAAAGTGGCAAGTTTAGACTGAGCAAAGGTTGGGAATTTGTACGGGTGCTGATAACTGCGCAGTTGAGCACCCCACAAACCAATCATCACCATCTGTCCTACTATTCTATTTTCCTTCCCATTGGGAACATATCTCAGATATTTTTTGACAATATGTTCTGAATTTTCAGTAACCTGACATCAGAACATTGTCCACACTGTTTTTATTTATTTATTTATTTATTTCACCATCTCATACTGTTCCTCTGCTTTGGAATTTGAGGTTCTGCCTTGTTTCTTCTTCCTTGTGCACTCCTGAAGGCCGGCCCATGCATTTGACATGTAACGGATGACTGGATAATGCGCAGTTCACAGCCCACAGTCAACAGGTAGGGTTCGCATGTACCCCTGTTAGACATTTAGGAGGTTTGACCAGAGGTGTGAGCAGTCACATAAGGCCAGTATTAAACTATTGTATTTCTTTGACAAAGATCTTTGACATGGTGCTAAAAAGGGGTATTACAATGTCGTCATATTTTTCATCAAATTTCAAGATGGCTTATGACAACTTGTTATTATGTGCTGCAGTTGCTAGTACTACAATTGCATTGTGTGTGTATTTGGAAGAAAAGCTGTGGAAAAAAAAAGGAAACATACTTGGATGAAGCCCTAGGTATTACGTCAAGATAGTAAAAGCATTCAGCAAAATTTGTTAAGCTAGCTGCAAGTGAAGGAAGTCAAGTCTTCACATATAAATTATTTACGAATGGATAAGAGTTTATTTCAGTATTTGTTCAGTGGCAGCGTAATTCACCTGCCCATCAACACAATTAATAGCATGCACTGTGCCCCTTACTCATCCCCCACCCAAGTCAAAGCAAGTTTAAAAAAAGGGGGGAGGGGGGGAGGTTGAAGGAACAAACCAACTTTGAAGCCGTGTTTACAAACACACTACAAAGACGTCAAATAGCTGTAGTGATGCTAGTTACATTTCACATAGCAGTGAACAGATGACGAACGACTTTTATGATCAAATCTACAGTGAGGCCCTAGAGTTGATCATATTTATTTGACGACAAGCGAGATTCGACGAAGTTCTCTATGGAGCCATCAAAGTTCTTTGACATAAATATTTGACACATTAACTTTGGCAAAGAAATATGATAGTGTAATACTGGCCTGAGGCAGGCGACCCCCCCCTCCAAGTGGGCTCCCAGTTGGAAGGAGCACGCTGTTGGAGATGCTGGCAATCGTAGGGGATTTCTTTCGCAATGAGCCGTAAATCATCATCTCAGTCCATGTCTACTATACATAAACAGAATGAGGCTAAAGATTCAAAGACTCTCCCAGCTGCATCTTGGTTCCTCTTCATATCATGTACCAAAGGAGGTCAGTCGTTTGCTACGGTTAATCCGTTTATTATTTAGAAAGGTTTTGATGCAGTTGCCGGCCCTGTGAAATCCTGTTCTTGTTTACTTAATGGCACTTTGCTTTTGGAGACGAATTGTCTCTCTCAAACCCAACAACTACTTGCAGCTTCACTCCTCCACAGCTATCCTGTTCATGTTGAGGCCCATTGAATGTTGAATTCTTCATGTGGTGTTATTTACACTTGGGTAATGAAAAAGGTTGATGCTACCTTAGTGCCTACATGCTCTCTTTTTTCTTATGTTTGATAGGATAGTGCTACCATCAAAAATCATAGCAGGCTATGAAGTCATCACAGTCCGACTACCTTCCAAACCCGAATGCATTGCTACCAATGTCAGTGTTACAACCATACTCAAATGTCCTGTCAAAACATGGCCAGATGTGTTATTTGTGGTAGGAATGGTCATGAGGGTGATTGTCTGCCTCTTTCTACGTGCTGTATTAATTGCAGTTGTTATCCTGCAGCCTCATCCAGAGAGTGCCCCATGTTTCTTGATGAGCAGGCTGTCCAGGAGATCCAGGTGAAGGAAAAAGTGCCTTACCTTGTCATTCACAAGCTGTGGGCTAGTTGCAGGCCCTGCCTTTTACCATCTGGCACTCATAGTACCACTCCTGCTACATCTCACTCCATGAAAGACACAGCCATGCAGACTGGCGACCTCAAATTCCATAGCATGGTTAAAAAATTGCCCAGTGTCACTATAGTATCCCCATCTCCTCCTCCTCCAGCTGTGCAACAAGCCACCACATCTCCACCTCTGGCGACGATAACACCTGCTACACAACCGACAGGCTGGAAAGGGCAGAAAGAGTACTCCCACAAAGACTTTTTACGTCCCTCCACCAACAAATATCTGAATCTTCCTCTACCAACCACAATGACTCCAAGAAATCAAACAAAGGCAAACTGTCTTTTCCTTTGCTGTCTCGGCGTACCTCTTAAATGGTGTCACCATGTGGTACCCTAATTCACCCGACCTTCATTTCACCAGTGCACACCACCAACCATTTTTCTGCCCTAGAATTTGCAAGTTGACACACTGAAAATGCCGATGCCTCTGTCGATCTCGTGGAACAGGATCCTGCACCCTCTGCGCCCTGTAGCAGTGAGTCTTCAAAGACTGGCATTTGGCACCCGCCGAGGTGACAACCCTTCCTTTTTCCCTCCGTCCTTTTTCCTGTCATGAGTCTCCTCTAATGGGATGTTTGTAGCAATCTCCTCTAATTAGATCCCACAAGGAGGAATTACAGCTTCTCTTGGAATTGCAGTGTCCACTTGTTTTCTGCCTCTCGGAAGCAAAATTAGAACGCTTTGGCTTCTCGCACTTCTTTCTGGTCCACTTTGACCTTCCTTCCCAAGGATGGCATTCCGCCTCATGGGAGAGACACAGCTGCTCAACTGGGATGACGTTCATAGTCAAACCATTTCACTGAACACCCAGCTGCAAGCTTTTGTAGTCCGCATTTTCCTTCCTTGTGTCACCTTTTCTCTTTGTAACCTCCACATCCCTCCGTCATTCAGTGTCACCAGGGCAGACTTCCTCCAGCTTATCGGTCAACTCCCTCACCCCTTTCTGCTGCTTGATTACTTTAATGCATACCATCCCCTATGGAGCTCTTCCAGGACCTATGTGCCCTCTTGGCTGACCTTCTCTATCAACTCAACCTCATCTGCCTTAACGCTGGAGCACCCATATTTCTTTCAGACTCCATGCACACCTATTACCATTTGGACCTCTCATTCTGCCCAGCTTGCCCATTGTCTCGAGTGGTCCGTTCTCTCTGACACATACTTGAGCAAACATTTCCCATGTGCTATCCATTTGCTGACTTGTACCTCAACTACATGTAAACCCAACTGGCAGCTTTCCAAGGCTGACTGGAGGTTTTGCTCCTCCGTGGCAACCTTGGCCGAATAACATTTCCCCAGTTGTGATGACAAGGTAGAATACCTTGCAAACGTTATACTTACCACCACAGAATGTACTATTCTTTGCACCTCACATTCACTGCACTGTGTCCCAGTCCCTTGATGGACAGAGCTGTGCAACAATGCAATTACCCCTCTCAGAACTGTGAATGCTACAATGCTTCTTTTACTATGAGGGAGCTAGATCATGCTCTCACTGCATCCAGATATTCCACCCAAGGGCCAGACGATATTCACATCCGGATGTTGCAGCACCTTTCTGTAGCAGGCAAGCAGTTATCCTTCATATGTACAATCGCACCTGGGCAGATGCCATGTTTTCCAGATACTGGTGTGAAGCCATTGTCATACCTGTACCCGGTAAGGACAAACATCATCCTTCTTGCTACTGCACCATTTCTCTCTCTAGCTGTGTTTGCAAGGTGATGGAATGTATGATTCATGTCCGGCTGGTATTGTGGCTCGAGTCTCACAATTTGTTAACCACTGCAGCTGTGGATTCGGAGCTCGCCGTTCTGCAGTTGATCATCTTGTCCCTTTGTCGGCCCATGTTGTGAATGGCTTTCTGCAAAAATACGAGACTATGGGTGTGTTCTTTGATTTGGAGAAAGACTATGACACCAGCTGGAGGACTGGTATCCTGTACTCTCTTTATGTTGGTCTTCTGAGGCCACCTGCGCAATTTCCTTCAGGAATTTTTAAAAGACAGAGTATTCAAGGTATGCTTGGGTTCTGCCTCGCTGTACATCTTTATCCAGGAAAACAGGATGCCTCAGGATTCCGTCCTTAGTGTCGTCGTCTTCACTATAGCCATTAACCATATTATGGTCTGTCTCCCATTAGTCATCTCTGGCTCCCTTTGTGTTGACGATTTTGCAACCTGTTGAAGTTCTCCATGGACTTGTCTCCTTCAACAGCATCCTCATTTGATCATCTTTATTCATGGATCATCGATAATGGCTTTCACTTTTCCACTGACAAAACTGTCTTTACATCTTGGGCCTGTTGCTCTTCTGTTCACTAAAACCACAAAATTCCTGGGCTCATGCTTGAAAGGAAACTTCTTGATCCTCCCACATGCCTTATCTGCCCACCCTCTGTACCCACTCTCTGTGTCCTCTGTGTCCTAAGTGGTATTCCTGGGGAACTCATCGTGGTGTCAGGTGTGCCTTCTTCATTGACACCGACTATTTTTGGTATCAGCTTCTGGAACTCTGCTCAGTATTTGCAGCAGAACTCTTTGCCCTACATCAGGCCATTCAGTACATCCAGTGACATAAGTTTTTCAATTGTGTTATCCATTCCAAATCTCTGTGCTCTTCAAAGCCACTGTGTGTTTATCACAGTCTGTCCCTTAGAGCAACAGGTTCAAGAAAGCTTTCACTTGCCCAATCTTGAGCGAACTATTGTGATGTTATGTGGGTTCCTGGTCATGTCGGTCTGATGGGAAACAGGCTGCAGGTGTTGCTGCCAAGGCCCAAGTCTTCCTACCTCAGTCTGCTAGTTTGTCCATTCATTCTGATGATCTCTGTGTTATCTGTCAGCAGATGGTGTCACCTTGGCATCACCTCTTTTCTTCCCTTAATGCAAACAAGCTCTGGGCAATTAAACCTCTCCCAGTGGCTTGGCCGACATCCTCTCGGCCCTTTCATTTTAGATTAGGTTGCGCATTGGGTGCTATCATTCTAGCCATCACCAAAAGTGGTGATCCCCCACCACTTTGTGCTAATTGTCATCAACCTTTGACAGTACACTACTGATCAAATGCCCTTTTTTTAACCATTAATATTCATGTGGTTGTTTCTAACTCCTCTTTTGTATTAGTGTTCTGTGATTCTGACATGGCACTTGTGACCATAGTTGTTTCTGCACCCTAAAACAAAACAAAACAAAACAAGTTTCTTACATACAAGAGTTACCTGGCATTTTTCCAGTCACTTGAGACTTTGTGCTGGATGAGAGATTCACAATAAATGCGAGCTAGGTGAGGGCCAATGCCATAGAGTACTCTTTGTAATACCGAATTGGGATGCCATCTGGACCTGGTGACATTTTTGCTTTCAAATCTTTCAGTTGTTTCCCTATGCCAGGGATATGTATTACTATTTCGTCCATGCAGTCAGCCGTTGGTGAAATGATGGTATGTTTTTACAATTCTCCTGCATGCATAATTTCTTGAACCCGAAATTTAAAACTTCAGCTTTAATTTTGCTATCTTCAACTGCCACACTGGATTGGTCAACAATGGGCTGAATGAAAGCCGTCTACCTTAAACTTCTCCCTTTGGTTATTTGATTTTTGTGACCTTATGAACTCCATCTTTTAGACAAATAATTTATAGATTTGTTTAACACCCTGGGTGTGGAACTTGAGCTCTGACACATTTGGAATAACATCATTGGCTACAAAAAATAGCTACTTAGAGGCCAATCTTGAACAGTTCATTCTTCTTATTAACGTTAATCAAATTCGTTTGCAGAGCTTGTTAAATGTAACTAGGTAGAATAAGTGTGTTTGATTAAACAGACCGACTCTTAGTTTAGAGTTTCAAATCAAAATGATTATAAATCTCAAGTACTCATGACCAATTTCCTTTCACATCCTTGAAAAATTCTGAGCTTGTGCTCTGTTTTTAATGACAAAGTTGTTGATAGGACATTAAACCCTAATTGTCCTTCTTTCCTTCATTTCTTCATTCCAGAGTATTTTTTACTCAACCATTTACTAGCATGATCTGCTCACTCCACCATCTCCCCAGACAAAGTATCTTTTGTTCCCCCCCAAGTACTACTCTCGTCTAACACTTCAATCTTGTGTGTTCTCCCGCTTCTACAATAATCTAGTCTGCCTTCCAACTGCTCCATCACTAGTGACATATCTTAACACAATATAAAATTTACAATTTTTCATCCTTTTGGCTGAATTACATGTAAAATGTCATAAATGAAATTAAATCACAATAAATTGTAAGTACAACCTATTGCTAAGGTGCGGTGTGTGGTACCACTGTTGATTCATTTCAGCTGTACCATTTCCTGTACTTAAAACTGTAGTGAGACATTCACACAAGAATTGTGCACAGGTTTTACTTTTACGTAATGCAGGATAGAGGTAATGAGGCACCTAATTTTGCATGCCGTGGAATGTGTTCACACTTTATTCCATTTATGTGAGCCGAGTTCCCATCTCAGTATTGGTAACTTGGAATCTTCAGTTTAGCTGCTTCTGTATGTTAGTTTAGACAGAAGGCTACAACATAGTCCATCACTTCCATATCAAAGTTGGGGTTACTTCTGCGTACTTCAAACAATTCCAGGTGCAATGCTGTCATCTCACTTGTTGTAAACAAGTATTAAATAAATTAATCTACACTGTAGATTTTAATATTCATTCTTGTCACATTTATTAACACCAAGCTCTGTTTCAATGATCAACTTGATTACAGTGTATTAACATCAATTTTGTGATAGATTAGTAAACTAAATTAATTATGAATGGTCTCACAGATTTACAAGTGGCAAAGACTAATATAATAATTATGTGTATTGACTGATCAACCACAACTTGAACAGTATATGCTGAAAATTAACTATAGACAAACTATGTGACTAAAACAAATAACATAATATCGGTTTTGGTTGAATGTTCTTCTCGGACTGACAGTAGCTTCTATTGTGATTAGACCAGATATTAAAATATATTGAAACAGAGATATTAGATTTTAGATATTTATTTAAAAGGCAGCAAAAATAAAACATACAAAAACAATTTAGGCAGTTAATTTATCTTTATTAATTAGCTGTAGAGTCAGAAATTGGAAAAATTGTATCTTCTTTTTTGCAACATGGAAGTTTTCTTGTACATTAGGATTTTCAAAGACACTGTGGTGGTCCGCATTTTTTTTTCTTCATTTGTTGTTCTCGGTGTTGACGTACTGCGTTGCTATACTGGCTGAAAATTGGGGTGGGGAAGTCACAGGACTACTTTAAATGATGTAGCTGATGGGTGCACACTTGCATTTCACAGTTGTTTACTTTCACTGTTCACAACCCCCCTATATACATGTTTAATATGGCCAGTGCACTATGTTTAACTTTCGATAAGCCTCATTAATAGTTTGCAGGTGAACATCCACATACTGCTACAGTAGTTTACCACTGAACATCTACTAGCAGTAAAAACCTCACTAAACAGTTCTTGAAGAATAACAAGGTACATATGGAACAAACACTGTCACTGTTTTAACACATGGCCTAATTTTGTCACACATACTTCATAGGTGCATTGTTGTTGTTCTAACCAATACAGGCTCCTCGTCTGAAACTCGGCTGTGGACTGACTGACTCAAGACCAAAAATTGGGCCTATATATATCCTCACAATAATAGGTACTGAAACTACACATGGTTTGAAGTTAAATTTACAGAAATTGCAATTAAAACTCAACTCATTAAATTAATTGAATACATTGAGAAATTCTTTCCTTTTAACAGTTTCTTCTACTACAAGGTTTAGGCCAAATTATTTGTTTAAATGATGAAATTAACATATATCGTAATGCAAACAATAGTTTAGACAAAACTGTTAATTTCTTTGGAATAAATTAAGCACTGACTGTGCTAACGTTTTCAAATAGAACCAAATAGATCCTTTGAGAATACTATTAGTTGTTCCTCCACACGTTTATAATTAGTACAGAATTTCTATTTGTTTATTCATCAACAATAGAATTTAAGTTACGAAACAATTACTGATTTCACCCTATAACAAAAGGTACTAACTAGGAATAGTCGAAAAAAATTGGAAAATCAATGTCATACATAAAACTAAGCACAAAATTAGATTTGGTGTTACATTCTTCAAAACTGAGGGCCATCCTTTCTCTTTTATGAAAATGCAGATTATATTCACGTATGTTAATGGTAATTAGTTAAAAGTGAAAAAAATGAATTCTAAGGATGCAGATGGCAAAACAAGAGGGGAAATAAAAATATCCCAGCTTGCTTCGTCGCAACAGCCAAGACTTCTCTGGAAAGTAATGTACCGTCAAACGGGATGATATCGGGTGGTTTTGTCCTTATTTTGATTGTAACTTTCGTATATATTGTTAGATTAAATTGATTGTTATGGAAGTGGTAGGGTATATGTGTAACGAATAAAATATCCCAGAACCAGAAAGTGTGTGTGTGGGTATATTTATCTGAGGCAGTTAACAAAGTGTCCGAATCACCCCATGGATTGGGGTGATTTCGGACACATGTGTTTTTTAAATCTCTGTCCGAAGCTACAGTATATAGAGGGTGAATTCGGACAGTTACTGCCTTTTTTTTAAAAAAAAAATTCTACTTGCTTTTTATTTGAGTTTGGTGACATTTTACACATTTTAAGGGAGCCCTTTGTTAGGAGTAAGTGATATGGAATGATATAATAAATTTTATATATTACAAATAAGTTTTTATTTTGCAAGAATTTAAATAAACAGTCTCTTTGTTCACTTCTGCATGAGCTCATTTAATACTTTCGCTTAGGCGAACGGAAAGATCTTCTTACTGTCGTTTGAGGAATAAATGCACCCATTCTTCTCCTGGCAAGATATTACAAAATTTCTTCTCTATTCTGCTAGATTTATCGAGGTAGCCTTTAACTAAATATCTAATATCCCGTATCTAATATCCCATTTAGTGAAGGAAAATCCCCAATGTGCAGCCCTCAAGATACTTTGCTTCAACATTTCTTCTTCTTTATTTAGCACTGGCTGTCCTCCCATTTTTTTCGGATGTGCTTCCTGCACTTTATTTTGTAGGGTTGATTTAGATATACCATACAAATCACATGCTTTTCTGTATGATAATTTACCACTCTGAATATCACAAACAGCTTTATCTAAAAGTTCCGCGTCATAATTACACCATACTGTAGCACCTCTCCTGCTCTTATACGTTCTTCACATTGTCCAGTACACAGTACACAGTTTTAAAAAAACTGTCATTATTTTATAACCTTACATGAGGAACTAGGCAAATTTGTACAGAAATTGTCTCAATGCTGTTAGCTACTGAGCACGTCGACAATTATGCTTACAATAACTTCCCGCTCGGCGCAACAATAGAAAGTTTCCACTTTACGATAATGCATGGATTTTTAACACCTCTAGGGAAACAATTGACGCAAAATAAGAGTTGTGGAGAGTGATAAATGTAATCTTGTGCTTAAAATAGCTAGCTCGTGGACGTTAAAATAAGTAACTCTTTGTTTCTATGCAGTGGCAGAGAGCAAATAAGCCATACTGTCCGAATTCACCCCGGTGTCCAAAATCACCCCGTTTGACGGTATTATAACTTGGATATTTCGTTAACTAAAGTATTATTTTAGAAAATTTATACATTTTTGGAAGAAAATATTGGGGCTATAAAATTATAACGCTGGATTTTGTAAAGAGAAACAGAAAAATATTATTTATTTAAGGAGTAAAAACGTAGCAAGGGGAGCAATTTTGCCTTGTTATGTCCCAAACTGGCCTCTCTGCTCACAGAACTGGCTCCTTTTTGCTCTCCTGCTGTGCCGCCCATGTGAAGCGTTTGGTTTATTCTCATAGCCCATAGCACTGTGGCTCCTGTTGCCTGATTGCAGTCCCATTATTGGTGATCCAGCTTGCAAGCAATGACATTGTGCAGCTGCAAGTAGCTACTTCTCCACTAATGTTCCACTCATGTGAACACAGCCTACGAACTAAAATTTCTTCACGTAATGAGGATTGACATGAGTGGAGAAATCATTTACTGCCATTGGCCAAGGTGTTCTGAGAATATATGATTTGCAAGTTAACTGTGAAGTTCCATAATTTATTTCCATCTAATTCTCCCAACATTGTCATTCTTGGTTGCTTCTACTGTAAATATTATATTTCAATATTGAGAAACAATACTGTATATTGTGCTTTTTATGTGGATGTTGTTTCACTCCTTCTAATGTAATACTGAAATGAGAAACATTTAGAAACAATTTGTGTACATATGTTTGATTTGTAAAGAATATTATTTGATGAATTTATATTTCAGATCACATGAGCTTCGTTCAAAGATTCTTTCATTGCATCTGTTACTATCTATTTTGCAAAATGCTGGTCCAGTTTTTCGTGCAAATGAAATGTTCGTTACGGCCATAAAACAGTACTTGTGTGTTGCTCTCTCCAAGAATGGAGTTTCATCCGTCCCAGAAGTTTTTGAACTTTCTCTTGCAATATTTTTAGCTCTACTTTCAAAGTTCAAGATGCATCTCAAAATGCAGATAGAGGTAAGACAAATTTTGCTTAACCTTTTCTTGCAATCATCATTCTGATGATGCTGGTGATGGTTCATTCTCCTTGAACTGTTCTCTGTGTGTGCCCAATGAAATGTATTCCTCCACTCTGAGTTTTGCAAAGCCATTAAATCAGAGTTGCTAAAAGTGTAATGTATATAGGCATAATCTTAAAGGAAATTATCATCTGATAGAGTAAACTTGTTGAATTCTAACATGATTAGTAGCAGCAACAGTTGAAGCAAATGAAATATCATTGAATTCCAAGCTTTTGGGCAAAGAAATGTAAGAAAGGGAGCATATGGATGAGAGGTTACATGAGAATACGATGAAAGTTAAATCTAGAGGGAAGGTGAGTGGAGAAATGAACATTTGTGAGACGGGAAGATGAGAAAACCCTTATTTGTTGCCTGCAATGTAATTTCTTGTTGTTGCTTTCCTATGGTTGTAACTCATGTTCAGTCCTAGTTTAATGATGTGTACTATTCTTAAATAAACATTGTACTTAAAATGTTGTGTAAAGATGGTTCTAGTTAAAGAGTAAAGAATACTGTATATTTGTAGATACATAATGATAACTAACTGAAATGCTTTTAAATGTGATCTGTACTTTCGTTGTCCATCTTCCTCCCACCTCCATAGTTTCTATCTGATAATACTACTGTCACAAAAGATTCTGCCATTTGTGAACTGAATTATATGTCCGGCTAAATTGAACTTTGGGTGTTCAGAGTACTTTCGTTGCATGCTACTGTTGACAATTCATTATTATTAGTCATAGCCAGTCAGGCGATAATGTAGGATAACCAGCGAGAATTGCTCGATCTTGTAATCTTGCTTGTCACAATCCCCCCCCCCCCCCCCCCCCCCCAAGCCTCCTGTTGTATATCAACTATGCTGCAATAATTGTACAGCATTCTATATGGATATGACAAGTAACCAATTGGCCACTTCAATGAATGGTCTCTGCCAAACTGTGGCAAATCACAATCTTGACCATATAGTTACTGCATTTCACAACTTAGATGATTCCAAAAACTCCTTCACTACTTTCACTGAACTACAACGGTGAGAATTCTCTCCAGCACTCTCACAATTCCCCTGCCAACCTCGCTCCTCGCCGTCCCCCTCGCTCCTCGCCGTCCCCCTCGCTCCTCGCCGTCCCCCTCGCTCCTCGCCGTCCCCCTCGCTCCTCGCCGTCCCCCCTCGCTCCTCGCCGTCCCCCCTCGCTCCTCGCCGTCCCCCCTCGCTCCTCGCCGTCCCCCCTCGCTCCTCGCCGTCCCCCCTCGCTCCTCGCCGTCCCCCCTCGCTCCTCGCCGTCCCCCCTCGCTCCTCGCCGTCCCCCCTCGCTCCTCGCCGTCCCCCCTCGCTCCTCGCCGTCCCCCCTCGCTCCTCGCCGTCCCCCCTCGCTCCTCGCCGTCCCCCCTCGCTCCTCGCCGTCCCCCCTCGCTCCTCGCCGTCCCCCCTCGCTCCTCGCCGTCCCCCCTCGCTCCTCGCCGTCCCCCCTCGCTCCTCGCCGTCCCCCCTCGCTCCTCGCCGTCCCCCCTCGCTCCTCGCCGTCCCCCCTCGCTCCTCGCCGTCCCCCCTCGCTCCTCGCCGTCCCCCCTCGCTCCTCGCCGTCCCCCCTCGCTCCTCGCCGTCCCCCCTCGCTCCTCGCCGTCCCCCCTCGCTTCTCGCCGTCCCCCCTCGCTCCTCGCCGTCCCCCCTCGCTCCTCGCCGTCCCCCCTCGCTCCTCGCCGTCCCCCCTCGCTCCTCGCCGTCCCCCCTCGCTCCTCGCCGTCCCCCCTCGCTCCTCGCCGTCCCCCCTCGCTCCTCGCCGTCCCCCCTCGCTCCTCGCCGTCCCCCCTCGCTCCTCGCCGTCCCCCCTCGCTCCTCGCCGTCCCCCCCTCGCTCCTCGCCGTCCCCCCCTCGCTCCTCGCCGTCCCCCCCTCGCTCCTCGCCGTCCCCCCCTCGCTCCTCGCCGTCCCCCCCTCGCTCCTCGCCGTCCCCCCCTCGCTCCTCGCCGTCCCCCCCTCGCTCCTCGCCGTCCCCCCCTCGCTCCTCGCCGTCCCCCCCTCGCTCCTCGCCGTCCCCCCCTCGCTCCTCGCCGTCCCCCCCTCGCTCCTCGCCGTCCCCCCCTCGCTCCTCGCCGTCCCCCCCTCGCTCCTCGCCGTCCCCCCCTCGCTCCTCGCCGTCCCCCCCTCGCTCCTCGCCGTCCCCCCCTCGCTCCTCGCCGTCCCCCCCTCGCTCCTCGCCGTCCCCCCCTCGCTCCTCGCCGTCCCCCCCTCGCTCCTCGCCGTCCCCCCCTCGCTCCTCGCCGTCCCCCCCTCGCTCCTCGCCGTCCCCCCCTCGCTCCTCGCCGTCCCCCCCTCGCTCCTCGCCGTCCCCCCCTCGCTCCTCGCCGTCCCCCCCTCGCTCCTCGCCGTCCCCCCCTCGCTCCTCGCCGTCCCCCCCTCGCTCCTCGCCGTCCCCCCCTCGCTCCTCGCCGTCCCCCCCTCGCTCCTCGCCGTCCCCCCCTCGCTCCTCGCCGTCCCCCCCTCGCTCCTCGCCGTCCCCCCCTCGCTCCTCGCCGTCCCCCCCTCGCTCCTCGCCGTCCCCCCCTCGCTCCTCGCCGTCCCCCCCTCGCTCCTCGCCGTCCCCCCCTCGCTCCTCGCCGTCCCCCCTCCCCCCTCGCTCCTCGCCGTCCCCCCTCCCCCCTCGCTCCTCGCCGTCCCCCCTCCCCCCTCGCTCCTCGCCGTCCCCCCTCCCCCCTCGCTCCTCGCCGTCCCCCCTCCCCCCTCGCTCCTCGCCGTCCCCCCTCCCCCCTCGCTCCTCGCCGTCCCCCCTCCCCCCTCGCTCCTCGCCGTCCCCCCTCCCCCCTCGCTCCTCGCCGTCCCCCCTCCCCCCTCGCTCCTCGCCGTCCCCCCTCCCCCCTCGCTCCTCGCCGTCCCCCCTCCCCCCTCGCTCCTCGCCGTCCCCCCTCGCTCCTCGCCGTCCCCCCTCGCTCCTCGCCGTCCCCCCTCGCTCCTCGCCGTCCCCCCTCGCTCCTCGCCGTCCCCCCTCGCTCCTCGCCGTCAGCCCTCGCTCCTCGCCGTCCCCCTGCCGCTCCCCTCTCCCCCATCCCGATCCACCTTCCTCTCCCCCTCCCTCCGCTACCCCCTCTCCCACGCCCCTCCGCCTGCCCCCCTCTCCCACGCCCCTCCGCCTGCCCCCCTCTCCCACGCCCCTCCGCCTGCCCCCCTCTCCCACGCCCCTCCGCCTGCCCCCCTCTCCCACGCCCCTCCGCCTGCCCCCCTCTCCCACGCCCCTCCGCCTGCCCCCCTCTCCCACGCCCCTCCGCCTGCCCCCCTCTCCCACGCCCCTCCGCCTGCCCCCCTCTCCCACGCCCCTCCGCCTGCCCCCCTCTCCACCCCTTCCCGCAGTAGATGCCTGTCTTCCTGGAGCACCAGGACTCATGGCAATGGCCATCATGCCAGTTGATGTTCACTGTGGCTGTGTGGGGTGACGCCCACGGGGAGAGCCCCTGAACGGAGTGGGAGGCATCAGGGCGGATGACCCAGAATGAAGTGGACTAAGTCATCTCTTGCAGGTGACTGTACGGCATCAGTAGTCTCTAAGAAGGGCAAGATCGAATACAGTGCCATCAGGTATGACCCTAAATCGTTTCCCTCCCTCGCTACACCATGGAAGGAATGTAGGGCTACAGAACGGAGAGAGCCATATTTGCCTCGGGTTTTTAGTCTGTAGCAGAATTGATTGGGACTCCTTTCTACATACAAAGCCTCAGTTTTTCATTGAACACCTAGAGGATAAGTTTGGAGAAGTGACAGCGCTGTCAGAGATGTGAAATGGCACAGTCTTGATTCAGGCAGCATCCCCAGCCCAATCCCAAGTGTTACTCCGCCTGTGACAAGCTGGGTGATATTCCTGGTACCGTCATTCTCCATAAAAGTCTCAACATGATCCAAGGGATCATTTTCCATCGCGATCTCCTCTTGCAGTCTGACAACGAGCTCCTCATCAATTTGGAGTGGCGGGGTGTTCATTTCATCCGGCATGTTAACAGGGGACCCGAAGACAACAGGGTTGCTACCAGTGCCTTCGTCTTGGCCTTTGAGGGCGATTCGTTGCCTGAAAAGGTCAAGATGATGGTTAACCAGTGTGACGTTAAACCATATGTCTCTCCCCCTATGCGGTGCTTTAAGTGCTGGAAGTTGGGTCACGTCTTCCCACTGCACTTCCAGCACCACATGTTGAGACTGCAGAAATCCACTGCTCCCAGATGGCTTCCCACCCTCACAATAACATCATCCTCCAATGGAATTGCGGCTTTTTTTTTTTTCCACCACCTGGTTGAGCTATGGCAACTCATAAGCTTTACACCTGCTTTCTGCATTGGCCTTCAGGAAACCTGGTTACTGAAAATATGGACCCCTGCCCTCCATGGCTGTATGGGATATTACAAGAACCGTGACTGTGATAGTGTGTCAGGTGGAGTTTGTGTCAATGTCCTCAACTCAGTATGCAGTGAATCTGTGCCCCTTGACACCCCTCTTGAAGCTGTGGCTGTCAGGATAAGTACGATGCAGGAAATAACTGTCGGCAATGTATATCTTCCCCTTGATGGTGCAGTACCCCTGAACGCATTGGCTGCACTTACTGGTTAACTCCCTAAACCTTTCCTACTTTTGGGAGATTTTAATACTCATAACCCCTTGTGAGGTACCACTGTGCTTACTGGCCAAGGCAGAGATGTCAAAACTTTAATATCTCAGTTCGACCTCTGTCTCTTAAATACAGGTGCCCCCACACATTTCAGTGTGGCACATGGCACATACTCAGCCATTGATCTCTTGTTTGCAGTCCTGGCCATCTATCCACTGGAGAGCACATGACAACTAGTGTGCTAGTGACCAGTTCCCCATCTTCCTGTCACTGCCCCGGCATCAGGCCCACAGACACCTGCCCCAATGGGCTTTAAACAAGGCAGACAGGGAAGCCTTCACCTCTGTTGTCATCATTGAATCTCCCCCACATGGTAACATCAGTGTGCTGGCTGAGCAGGTAACTACAACAATCGTCTCTGCAGTGGAACACACAATCCCTTGTTCTTTAGGGTGCCCCCGGCGAAAGTCAGTACCTTGGTGGTTACCAGAAATCGCTAAGGCAATTAAGGAGTGTTGGGAAGCTATACAGCGGCATAAGGTGCACCCTTCCCAGGATCACCTCATAGCGTTTAAACGGCTCCATGTCTGCATTCGCCAACTTACGAAATGACGGAAAGAGGAGTGTTGGGAGAGATACGTCTTGACCATTGGGTGTCATAGGTCACCTTCCCAAGTCTGGGCGAAGATCAAATGAGTTTTTGGGTACCAGATGCCAACAGGTGTTCCCAGTGTTAACATAAATGGCGTGTTATCTGCCGACGCAAACACGATTGCCGAGCACTTTGCTGGTCCCTATGCTCGCACCTTTGTGTCGGAGAATTACCCCCCAGCTTTTCGCACTCTCAAATGGCGGATGGAAGGGAAAGTCCTCTCGTTCACTACACGCCACAGTGAACCCTATAACACCCCCTTTTACAGAGTAGTAGCTCCTCAGTGCCCTTGCACATTGCCCCAACCCAACTCCTGGGCCAGGTCGGATCTGCAGTCACATGATCAAACATCTCTCGTCTGACTACAAGCGACGTCTCGTCATGATCTTTAACCAGATCTGGTGCAATGGCGCCTTTCCATCGCACTGGTGGGAGAGCACCATCATACCAGTGCTCAAACCTGACAAAAAACATGCTTGATGTGGATAGCTATCGGCTCATCAGCGTCACCAACGTTCTTTGTAAGCTGCTGGAATGTATGGTGTGTCAGTGGGTTGCTCTACCACTGATAATCTTGTCTCTCGAGTCTGCCATCCGAACAGCCCTTTCCAGATATCAACACCTTGTTGCCGTCTTTTTTTTGATTTACAGAAAGCGTATGACACCACCGGGCGACATCATATCCTTGCCACATAATACGAGTGGGGCCTCTGAGGCCCGCTCCCGATTTTTATCCAGAATTTCCTGTCACTCAGTACTTTCCAAATTGGTCTCTCCCATAATTCCTCCCATATCCAGGCAAACGGGGTGCCGCAGAGCTCTGTATTGAGTGCATCTCTATTTTTACTGGCCATTAATGATCTAGCAACAGCTGTAGGGCCGTCCATCTCACCCTCTCTGTATGCAGATGACTTCTGCATGTCGCACTGCTCCATTAGTACTAATGTGGCTGAGCTGCACCTACAGGGAGTCATCCTCAGGTGCAGTCAAGGGGTCTAGCCCACAGCTTCCAGTTTTCGGCCATAATTTCATGTGTTACGCACTTCTTTGGCCATCGTACCATTCATCCAGAACCAGAACTTTACCTTACTGACAATCCCCTCATGTAGTGGAGACATATCGATTTTTGGGCTGTTTTTTGACACCCGCTTGACTTGGCTTCCTCACCTTTTGTCAGCTTAAGTGGAAGTGCAGGCAGCACCTCAATGCCCTCTGCAGCCTGAACAACACCAGTTGCAGTGCAGATCGCTCTACTCTCTTGAAGCTCTTACAGAGCCCTTGATCAATCCCACCTTGACTATGGGAGTGTGGTTTATGTTTCGGTGGCACTCTCAGCGTTGTGTTTACTCAACCCAGTGCACCACTGTGGCGTTCCACTCGTGATCGGAGCTTTTAGGACGAGTCTGGTGACCAGTGTCCTGGCAGAGGCTGGAGTCCCTCCATTGCACAACTGCTCATCAGTTATGTTGCACACATTCATAGTTCTCATGAGTGCCCAAATTACCATCTCCTCTTCCCACCCACGGCGGTTCATCCCCCATTTCGGCAGCCCAGATCAGGGCTTACAATTGCAGTTCGCCTCCGATCCCTTCTGTCTGAACTGGAATCCTTGCTTTTACCACCTATACTCGAGGTCCACTCGCGTACACCTGGATCTTTGACATGGCCCAAAGGACTCAGTTCACAGCTCTCCGCTGTCACTTCCTCTTGATTCTTGACGTGTGCCGAGGCCGTGAAGTGGTTTACACGGATGGTGGTGGCTATATCTCGTGCTCTTCAGCACATCTGTTCATGCGCTGGGGAGTCGTTTCTTCTGTGTACTGACTCCTTGAACAGCCTACAAGCTATCGACCAGTGCTACACTTATCATCCTTTGGTAGCAACCATTGAGGAGTTCATCTATACCCTAGTACAGTCCAGTCATTCAGTGGTGGTTGTGTGGACCTCAAGGCATGTTGAAATCCCAGACAATGAACTTGCTGACAGGCTGGCCAAACAGGCTACACGGAAACCTCTTATGGAGATGGGCATTCCAATAACTGACCTGCAATTGTTTTTATGCCACCAGGTTTTTCAGCTTTGGGAGACAAAATGGCATAACCCCAGTGTGCACAAAAACCTGTCTGCTGTTAAGGAGACTATGAATGTATGGAAGTCCTCGATGAGGACCACTCGCAGGGACTCCGTGGTTCTCTGCCCGCACCACATTGGCCATGCTTGGGCAACCCACCGCTACCGTGAAGACCCACCTCAGTGTCGTTGCGGCACACGGTTCACAGTGGCCCATATTCTGGTGCACTGTCCCACTTTGACTGCCCTGTGATGAAATCTTGGGTTACTGTACTCGTTGCCACTAATTTTATCTGCCAGTGCCTCAGCGGCTGATTTAGTTTTACATTTTATTTGTGAGGGTGGGACTTATCATTTGATCTAAGTTTGACTGCATGTCCTTTGTCCCTGTGTGTCCTCCATCCTAGAGCTTTTAGGGTGGAGGTTTTAATGTCTTGCAGAGTGGCTGGCTTCTCCTTTTTATTCTCATGGTCAGCCAGCCATGGAAATCTGTATTGTCGTTTTAATCTCTTCTACCTGTTTGTTGTGTTTCTATGGTTTTCTTCTCCTCTTTTGCTATTTAAGTGTTTATTGCCCTTCCGTCATTCTTGTAGTTTTTCCTTTCTCTCTGTTTTGAATAGTTGATCTCACTTGTTTTATTGTCACCCTTGTCACATTGTTTTATTCGGAACTAGGGAATGATGACCCAGCAGTTTGGTCCTATCCACCCTCTTTTAAACCATTCAGCTAACCAACTGCCACACCCCCTTCTGCCCACCATCGGCCCCCATTCTGTCCCCCATCTGACCCCTTCCGCCCCCACCAGCCCATCAGATCCCATTAGATCCCATTCCACATCTGCCCCACAGATCACCCATCTTCCATCCCCCAACGACACGGACGCCTCCCCCACATCTGTAGGCTGCCAATCCTTGGCCATCGCCCCCCCCATGGCCGCACCCCACCATGGCCGCACCCCACCATGGCCGCCGCCCCCGCAGTGGCCGCCGCCCCCGCAGTGGCCGCCGCCCCCGCAGTGGCCGCCGCCCCCGCAGTGGCCGCCGCCCCCGCAGTGGCCGCCGCCCCCGCAGTGGCCGCCGCCCCCGCAGTGGCCGCCCCCCCCCCCCCCCGCGGTGGCCGCCACCCCCCCCCCCCCAGCCGCAGTGGCCGCCCCCCCCCCCCAACCCCGCCGCAGTGTCCGCCCCCCCAACCCCGCCGCAGTGTCCGTCCCCCCAGCCGCAGTGGCTGCCCCCCCCCCCCCCCCGCCGCAGTGGCCGCCCCCCGCCGCCGTAGTGGCCCCTGCTATCCTCCTGGTTCTGTTGATTTTACACTCCGGCTTTGTTGCGTAATCATCTCCTCCTTTTGACATTCCTTGGTCCCCCTCTGGGGTTTGACCTCCATTACAAAATTTCTCCTCCGTAGTGTGAGCCATTTGGGGAAGAGCATCTTTCCTAGTGTCTCTGACGTGCGCCCTCCTAGTACATTCCACCTTTTCTTTCACGTCGTTGTCTGATGCTAGGGTGCATAGCCAGCACGCTAGCCAGCCCGTGTGGTGGGGTCGCTATGTACCCTTTTGGTTGAGCCCCCTGAACACACAGGGATCACACTTCTGATACCTGAGCTGTGACCTCCTCATGCATGCCTTGGAGTGGTTGCTCGTCATCCTGGAGCATCGGAACTCCCGGCAAAGGCCGCCGTGCCAGACGGCCCTTGCTGTGGCTGGGTGGTGCCCGTGAGGAGAGCCCCTGATCGGAGTGGGTGGTATGAGGGCGTACGCTATGCAAATGAAACGCATACGGGTCCAGAACTCTGGCCATTCTTCTGCGGCCGTCTCTCTGTGTGGAACTGATTCCTCAAGTGCTGCATCTCTTGCCCCTTTGGCCTTCCCTTCCATGGCTTCCCCCTGGGAAGAGGGTCAGGCCCGTCGTCTAGGGGCAAAACCTTTCCCCGTTATCTAGTTTGCACCAGGACTGATGGAGATACTTTCACCAGTGTCAAACCTTTATTCTTTGTGGAACACATTGAAGACAAGTTTGGCGAAGTGGACTCCTTGAGCAAGATGCGGTCGGGTTTGTTGCTGATAAAAACTACTTCAGCTGCCCAATCTGCGGCCCTTCGTGCCTGTACCCATCTTGGCACAATTCCTGTGTCCATTACCCCCCACCAGTCTCTAAATATGGTACAAGGTGTGATTTTTCACAGGGACCTCATCCTTCAAACTGATGAGGAACTTCGGGACAATCTCGGACGCCAGGGTGTTCACTTTGTTCCGCGTGTTCAGAAGGGTCCTAAAGACAATCGTATTGATACTGGTGCCTTTATCCTGGCCTTTGAAAGGGATACCCTTCCTGAGAAAGTTAAGATTATGGTCTATCGCTGTGATGTGATGCCGTACATCCCACCTCCTATGAGGTGTTTTAAGTGCTTGCGGTTTGGTCACATCTCTTCCCGCTTTTCCCAGGCCCCTCTCTGTGGTGACTGTGGACGTCAACTCCATGAGGGGAGTCCCTGTGTTCCCCCTCCTGTGTGTGTAAATTGTCATGGTAGTCATTCTCCACGTTCACCAGATTGCCCCGTATATAAGAAGGAAAAAAAGATACAGGAGTATAAGTCCCTCGATCGTTTAACCTACACAGAGGCCCATAAGAAATATGCAAGACTTCACCCTGTGTCCATAACATCTAGTTACACCTTGGTTACATCTTCACCCCTTCCTCTCCCTTCTTTACCCACATCCCGGACCCCTCTCCTCCCCCCCTCCCCTGTGGCTCCCACACCTTCTCCTATGGGCGCTGCTCCCCCTCCCCAGCCGGAGAAGTGTCCCACTCCTTCGGCGTCTGCCGGTGAAGGGCGCCTCTCCTGGGATGCCCCTTCCCGGCACCTTCCAGGCCAAAGGTCTGCTGCCACGCGACGACCGCGAGAGCTGCGGTCTGTCGTCCCCCAGGTCGCCCAGTCTCTTTCTGTCCCTGTTCTTGCTGCAGCTGGCTCCTTCATGCCACACAGCCCTCCTCGATCTCAGCCTGAACGGAAGAAGAAACATAAGTCCCGGGACAAAGAGCCTCTGGTGTCACCGGAGGTCCCTTCCCCGACTTCACAACCGGATTCTGACCTGTCGTTCATGGATGTCGCCCCCTCCTTGTCGGTGACAGGTGAGGACCCGGCGGTATGACTGGATTTAAAGTGTTCAGCCCCCATTCAAACCATCGTTCTGTGGTTCTCCAATGGAATTGTAATGGATACTATTGTCACCTTCCGGAATTGAAATCCCTTCTTTCGTCCTACTCTGCAGCTTGTGTGGTTCTCCAGGAATATCATTTTACTGATGCTCTCTCACCGACCCTCCGTGGGTTCCATGTTTTCTGTCGAAATCGGGTCGGACCCCTGCGGGCTTCCGGTGGCGTTTGTACATTGGTCCGTACAGACATTGCTAGCACATGGATTCCTCTCCAAACTACATTGTAAGCGGTTGCTGTTAGGGTCCACTTAGACTCTGCAATCACAGTTTGCAATCTTTATCTCTCTCCTGACAGGACTCTTACACCTGCTGCCTTAACCGCCCTTCTTCAGCAACTTCCTCCTCCCTTCCTCCTCCTTGGGGATTTTAATGCTCATCATCCTTTGTGGGGCAGTGCCTTTCCATCTAGACGAGGTCTTCTTATAGGCCAATTTATTGCAGACTACGACCTGTGCCTTCTTAATGATGGCTCCCCTACTCATTTTAGTGCCGGTAATGGTACCTTTTCTGCCATTGATCTTTCTCTTTCTTCTCCCTCTCTCCTCCCTTCATTACACTGGTCGCCACACGGCGACCTTTGTGATAGTGACCATTTCCCGTTGATTATCACGCTCCCTTCCCGCTCCCCGATGGACAGGTTGCCTCGTTGGTCTTTCCAACGCGCCGATTGGCCTCTATACACTGCACAGGTTACGTTTTCTCCCTCTTTGTCGGGTTGTATTGATGACGTTCTCCGTGACGTGTCTGACGCGGTTGTTCACGCTGCTAGCCTTGCTGTCCTGCGCTCATCTGGACCATTTCGTCGCCGGCAAGTCCCATGGTGGAGCACGGCTATTGCCATTGCCATCCGTGATCGCCGTCGAGCTTTGCAACACTTTAAGAGGCACCCATCCGTAGCCAGCCTTACTACCTTTAAACACCTTCGCGCTAAAGCCCGTTATTTAATCAAACAGAGCAAGCGGATATGTTGGGAACGATTCATTTCTTCCCTTGGTTCTACTGTCCCTCTGTCACGGGTATGGGCTACACTTTGCTCTCTCCAAGGTTGCCATCGGCAGTCCACCCTCGCAGGCCTTCACCTCCCAGATGGCATTTGTACGGACCCATTAGATCTTGCAGAACATCTAGCGACCCATTTTGCAGTGGCATCAGCGTCAGCCTACTATCCAGTTGCTTTCCTTCATCAAAAACAGCGGGCTGAAGCTTCCACCTTATGTTTCACCCCTTGTGAGGCAGAATCTTACAACGAACCTTTTACTGAATGGGAATTTCTTTCTGCTCTATCTTCGTCTCATGATACGGCCCCTGGCCCAGATTCCATTCATAACCAACTGCTTCAACATCTCAGTGCTCCACAACGGCAACATCTTCTTCGGGTGTTTAACCATATCTGGCTCCAGGGTGACTTCCCTTCTCAGTGGAGGGATAGCATTGTGGTTCCTGTCCTTAAGCCTGGTAAGAACCCCCTATCTGTTGACAGCTATCGGCCAATTAGTTTGACCAATGTTGTTTGTAAGTTACTTGAACGGATGGTAGCCCGTCGGCTCTATTGTCCCCTTACCAGTGTGGCTTTCGAGAGGGATGGTCTCCAATCGATCATTTACTCCGCTTGGAATCCGCAATCCGGCAGGCTTTTTCCCAGCGCCGCCATTTGATTGCAGTATTTTTTGACCTTCGCAAAGCCTATGACACGGCCTGGCGCCATCACACCTTACTTACCCTTCATCAGTGGGGTCTTCGGGGCCCACTCCCGATTTTTATCCGCCAGTTCCTGATCCATCGGTCATTCAGAGTCCGAGTTGGTACTGCTTTTAGTTCTCCAGGACCCAGGAGACGGGCATCCCACAGGGTTCTGTCTTGAGTGTCCTTCTTTTCCTCATTGCAAAGATGGACTTGTGGCCTCTGTCGGTCCCTTGGTCGCCTCTGCCCTGTATGTGGATGATTTCTGCATTTGGGTTAGTTCCTCCTCGATGGCATCTGCAGAACGGCAGCTCCAGGTAGCTGTACGGCGTGCCTCTGCATGGACCCTCTCACACGGGTTTCAATTCTCTCCTTTAAAATCGCGAGTGGTCCACTTCTGTCGCCGTACTACGATCCACCCTGATCCAGAGCTCTATCTCGCTGCACAAAGATTGCCTGTGGTCCCACAGTTTTGGTTCTTGGGTCTTCTTTTCGACAACAAGCTCACTTGGCTGCCCCATATCAGACTCCTGAAGGTAGGATGTTTCCGTAAACTCAGTGTCCTTCACTTCCTTGCCCACTCCTCTTGGGGTGCGGACCGTTTCCTCCTCCTCTGTCTTTATCGTGCTCTAGTTCTGTCTCGCTTGGACTATGGTTGTCAAGTTTATGGTTCAGCTGCTCCTTCCACACTGCACATGCTGGATCCAGTCCACCATCGTGGTGTCCGTTTGGCCACCGGTGCCTTCCCTACTAGCCCTGTTGATAGGCTCCTGGTTGAAGCTGGTATCCCCCCCCCTTTCTGTTCGGCGGTCCCAGCTTCTGGTGTCTTATGCACTCACTATCCGTTCCTCTCCCACACATCCTTCCTATTCTATCCTGTTCCCAGACCATGGACGTCGCCCACCTGACTCCCGCCCTCGGGCGGGTTTACCGGTTGGGCTGCGCCTTGCGTCTCTTTGCCGTGATTGTCAGCTTCCTTCTTTGTCCTGTCTTCCTCGCTCCCTCCCCTCTACCCCTCCTTGGTTAGTTCCTCGGCCTCGAATTCGGATGGATCTCTGCCGAGGTCCGAAAGATTCCATCCCCCCAGTGGTGTTCCATTCCATTTTTCCGCCAAATTTTATGGGAGTTTCGGGATGCTGTTGTTTTTTACACTGATGGCTCTAAATCTGCTGATCATGTTGGGTATGCCTTCACGTCCTCTGTTGGAACGGAAAGTCATCTGCTACCACCTACATGTGGGGTGTTTACTGCGGAATTGATGGCAATTTCCCAGGCCCTTACCTTTATGAAACAGTCCCAACACAACCGCGTTTTGTTATGTACGGACTCGATGAGTGGCCTTCTTGCTATTGACCGCTGTTTTTCGCGCTATCCCTTGGTCTCTGCCATCCATGACCATCTCACTGATATTCACCGTGCTGCTTGTTCCATTGACTTCCTTTGGGTCCCTGGCCATGTGGGTATCCCGGGTAATGAGCTCGCTGATCGTTTGGCTGGGGGAGCAGTTACTTACCCCCTGTTTTCTGTAACCCCTCCTGCAGCGGATTTACGGCTTCACATCAAATCCTGCTTTGCACAGTCATGGGCCAATTCTTCGGAGGCTACTCCCCTGTCTAATAAACTTCCTGCAATTAAGGTGACACCAGGCCTGTGGCGTTCTTCCTTTCGCCTCTCCCGAAAGGACTCGACCACACTGTGTCGTCTCCGCATTGGCCATACCAGACTGACCCATGGTTTTCTTTTGCGTGATGAGCCACCCCACTATGTGGTTGTGGAGCCTTCCAATCAGTAGCCCACATTTTGGTTGAATGCCCCCTTCTTTTGGCTCTGCGTGCTAAGTACAGATTCCCCCGCACTTTACCTTTGATGTTGACTGACGATTCCCGGATGGTCTCTCTGGTTCTCGGTTTCCTCCGGGAAAGTGGTTTTTATTCTCAGTTTTAAGGTTTTTAATCTCTCTCTGGTGTTGGGGCAGGGCGGTGAGTGGGTATCTCCCATTGTAAGCCGTGTTTGGAGATTACCGACTCCCCTCCTGACTGCGATCCTCTTTTCTTCTACTTCTATTCTGTTTTTACCTTTTTATCTTCGTTTTTGATTTGGTTAGTCTCCTTTTCCCATACGTACTTCTACATTCTAGCAGTTGTACCTTTTACGTCACAGGTGGTCTTGCCTATGCTGCTTCAGCATAGTGTTGGGTTCGTTCTCTTGCTGACTTCCCTCATTTTTTTTTTACCGATGACAACATGACTGCCCTTTTACGTTTTTACCTTTTTCCATTTTATTTATCTGACTTTACTGAGATGTCCCATTAGCGTAATGGAGCCTATTTGAAACAAGGGACTGATGACCTGGCTGTTTGGTCCCTTAAACCTCAAACAACCAACCAACCCATCGGCCCCCGCCCCCCACCCCCCCCCATAGGCCGCCGCCGGCCCCCGCCACCCCCAATCGGCCGCCGCCGGCCCCCGCCACCCCCCATCGGCCCCGGCCACCCCCCATCGGCCCCCACCACCCCCCATCGGCCCCCGCCACCCCCCATCGGCCCCCGCCACCCCCCATCGGCCCCCGCCACACCCCATCGGCCGCCGCCGGCCCCCGCCCCCCCCCCCCCAATCGGGCACCGCCAACCACCGCACCCCCTCCCCCGCCGCCGGACCCCTCTCCCCCTCCGCCGCCGCCGGACCCCTCTCCCCCTCCGCCGCCGCCGGACCCCTCTCCCCCTCCGCCGCCGCCGGACCCCTCTCCCCCTCCGCCGCCGCCGGACCCCTCTCCCCCTCCGCCGCCGCCGGACCCCTCTCCCCCTCCGCCGCCGCCGGACCCCTCTCCCCCTCCGCCGCCGCCGGACCCCTCTCCCCCTCCGCCGCCGCCGGACCCCTCTCCCCCTCCGCCGCCGCCGGACCCCCTCCGCCACCGCCGGACCCCTCTCCCCCTCCGCCGCCGCCGGACCCCTCTCCCCCTCCGCCGCCGCCGGACCCCTCTCCCACTCCGCCGCCGCCGGACCCCTCTCCCCCTCCGCTATGCCCCCCGCATAACGCCGCTCTGGCCCCGCGTAACGCCGCTCTGGCCCCGCGTAACGCCGCTCTGGCCCCGCGTAACGCCGCTCTGGCCCCGCGTAACGCCGCTCTGGCCCCGCATAACGTCGCTCTGGCCCAGCATAACGCCGTTCTTGCCCCCAGCGACGCCACTCTCGCCCCCGCCACATCTTTCTCGCCCTCCTCTTTCGCCCACCCATGAACCTCCGCTCGTCCCTCGCCCCCTCTTCCCCCCGCCGAACCCTCGCCTTGACCCCCGACCCCCCCATCGTCGGGTCACCCCCATCTTCCATCCTCTCTGCAGTCTTCCATCCTCTCTGCAGTCTTCCATCCTCTCTGCAGTCTTCCATCCTCTCTGCAGTCTTCCATCCTCTCTGCAGTCTTCCATCCTCTCTGCAGTCTTCCGTCCTCTCTGCAGTCTTCCGTCCTCTCTGCAGTCTTCCGTCCTCTCTGCAGTCTTCCGTCCTCTCTGCAGTCTTCCGTCCTCTCTGCAGTCTTCCGTCCTCTCTGCAGTCTTCCGTCCTCTCTGCAGTCTTCCGTCCTCTCTGCAGTCTTCCGTCCTCTCTGCAGTCTTCCGTCCTCTCTGCAGTCTTCCGTCCTCTCTGCAGTCTTCCGTCCTCTCTGCAGTCTTCCGTCCTCTCTGCAGTCTTCCGTCCTCTCTGCAGTCTTCCGTCCTCTCTGCAGTCTTCCGTCCTCTCTGCAGTCTTCCGTCCTCTCTGCAGTCTTCCGTCCTCTCTGCAGTCTTCCGTCCTCTCTGCAGTCTTCCGTCCTCTCTGCAGTCTTCCGTCCTCTCTGCAGTCTTCCGTCCTCTCTGCAGTCTTCCGTCCTCTCTGCAGTCTTCCGTCCTCTCTGCAGTCTTCCGTCCTCTCTGCAGTCTTCCGTCCTCTCTGCAGTCTTCCGTCCTCTCTGCAGTCTTCCGTCCTCTCTGCAGTCTTCCGTCCTCTCTGCAGTCTTCCGTCCTCTCTGCAGTCTTCCGTCCTCTCTGCAGTCTTCCGTCCTCTCTGCAGTCTTCCGTCCTCTCTGCAGTCTTCCGTCCTCTCTGCAGTCTTCCGTCCTCTCTGCAGTCTTCCGTCCTCTCTGCAGTCTTCCGTCCTCTCTGCAGTCTTCCGTCCTCTCTGCAGTCTTCCGTCCTCTCTGCAGTCTTCCGTCCTCTCTGCAGTCTTCCGTCCTCTCTGCAGTCTTCCGTCCTCTCTGCAGTCTTCCGTCCTCTCTGCAGTCTTCCGTCCTCTCTGCAGTCTTCCGTCCTCTCTGCAGTCTTCCGTCCTCTCTGCAGTCTTCCGTCCTCTCTGCAGTCTTCCGTCCTCTCTGCAGTCTTCCGTCCTCTCTGCAGTCTTCCGTCCTCTCTGCAGTCTTCCGTCCTCTCTGCAGTCTTCCGTCCTCTCTGCAGTCTTCCGTCCTCTCTGCAGTCTTCCGTCCTCTCTGCAGTCTTCCGTCCTCTCTGCAGTCTTCCGTCCTCTCTGCAGTCTTCCGTCCTCTCTGCAGTCTTCCGTCCTCTCTGCAGTCTTCCGTCCTCTCTGCAGTCTTCCGTCCTCTCTGCAGTCTTCCGTCCTCTCTGCAGTCTTCCGTCCTCTCTGCAGTCTTCCGTCCTCTCTGCAGTCTTCCGTCCTCTCTGCAGTCTTCCGTCCTCTCTGCAGTCTTCCATCCGGCTCTCCCTCCTCTCTGTCCCCTCTCTCGCTTCTCCTCCCCTGTCGCTTCTCCTCCCCTGTCGCTTCTCCTCCCCTGTCGCTTCTCCTCCCCTGTCGCTTCTCCTCCCCTGTCGCTTCTCCTCCCCTGTCGCTTCTCCTCCCCTGTCGCTTCTGTCGCTCCCCCCCCCTCTGTCGCTCCCCCCCCCCCCCCCCTCTTGGTGTCCTTGCTTATGTTGGCCCCTGCTATCCTCCTGGTTCTGTTGGTTTTACACTCCGGCTTTGTTGCGTAATCATCTCCTCCTTTTGACATTCCTTGGTCCCCCTCTGGGGTTTGACCTCCATTACAAAATTTCTCCACTGTAGTGTGAGCCATTTGGGGAAGAGCACCTTTCCTAGTGTCTCTGACGTGCGCCCTCCTAGTACATTCCACCTTTTCTTTCACGTCGTTGTCTGATGCTAGGGTGCATAGCCAGCACGCTAGCCAGCCCGTGTGGTGGGGTCGCTATGTACCCTTTTGGTTGAGCCCCCTGAACACACAGGGATCACACTTCTGATACCTGAGCTGTGACCTCCTCATGCATGCCTTGGAGTGGTTGCTCGTCATCCTGGAGCATCGGACCTCCCGGCAGACGGCCCTTGCTGTGGCTGGGTGGCGCCCGTGAGGAGAGCCCCTGATCGGAGTGGGTGGTATGAGGGCGGACGCTATGCAAATGAAACGCATACGGGTCCAGAACTCTGGCCGTTCTTCTGCGGCCGTCTCTCTGCGTGGAACTGATTCCTCAAGTGCTGCATCTCTTGCCCCTTTGGCCTTCCCTTCCATGGCTTCCCCCTGGGAAGAGGGTCAGGCCCGTCGTCTAGGGGCAAAACCTTTCCCCCGTTATCTAGTTTGCACCAGGACTGATGGAGATACTTTCACCAGTGTCAAACCTTTATTCTTTGTGGAACACATTGAAGACAAGTTTGGCGAAGTGGACTCCTTGAGCAAGAAGCGGACGGGTTTGTTGCTGATAAAAACTACTTCAGCTGCCCAATCTGCGGCCCTTCGTGCCTGTACCCATCTTGGCACAATTCCTGTGTCCATTACCCCCCACCAGTCTCTAAATATGGTACAAGGTGTGATTTTTCACAGGGATCTCATCCTTCAATCTGATGAGGAACTTCGGGACAATCTCGGACGGCGGGGTGTTCACTTTGTTCCGCGTGTTCAGAAGGGTCCTAAAGACAATCGTATTGATACTGGTGCCTTTATCCTGGCCTTTGAAGGGGATACCCTTCCTGAGAAAGTTAAGATTATGGTCTATCGCTGTGATGTGATGCCGTACATCCCACCTCCTATGAGGTGTTTTAAGTGCTTGCGGTTTGGTCACATCTCTTCCCGCTTTTCCCAGGCCCCTCTCTGTGGTGACTGTGGACGTCAACTCCATGAGGGGAGTCCCTGTGTTCCCCCTCCTGTATGTGTAAATTGTCATGGTAGTCATTCTCCACGTTCACCAGACGCCGCTGTTGCACCCAGCGACGCCACTCTCGCCCCCGCCACATCTTTCTCGTCCTCCTCTTTCGCCCACCCATGAACCTCCGCTCGTCCCTCGCCCCCTCTTCCCCCCGCCGAACCCTCACCTTGACCCCCTCCCCATCGTCGGGTCACCCCCCATCTTCCATTCTCTCTGCAGTCTTCCATTCTCTCTGCAGTCTTCCATTCTCTCTGCAGTCTTCCATTCTCTCTGCAGTCTTCCATTCTCTCTGCAGTCTTCCATTCTCTCTGCAGTCTTCCATTCTCTCTGCAGTCTTCCATTCTCTCTGCAGTCTTCCATTCTCTCTGCAGTCTTCCATTCTCTCTGCAGTCTTCCATTCTCTCTGCAGTCTTCCATTCTCTCTGCAGTCTTCCATTCTCTCTGCAGTCTTCCATTCTCTCTGCAGTCTTCCATTCTCTCTGCAGTCTTCCATTCTCTCTGCAGTCTTCCATTCTCTCTGCAGTCTTCCATTCTCTCTGCAGTCTTCCATTCTCTCTGCAGTCTTCCATTCTCTCTGCAGTCTTCCATTCTCTCTGCAGTCTTCCATTCTCTCTGCAGTCTTCCATTCTCTCTGCAGTCTTCCATTCTCTCTGCAGTCTTCCATTCTCTCTGCAGTCTTCCATTCTCTCTGCAGTCTTCCATTCTCTCTGCAGTCTTCCATTCTCTCTGCAGTCTTCCATTCTCTCTGCAGTCTTCCATTCTCTCTGCAGTCTTCCATTCTCTCTGCAGTCTTCCATTCTCTCTGCAGTCTTCCATTCTCTCTGCAGTCTTCCATTCTCTCTGCAGTCTTCCATTCTCTCTGCAGTCTTCCATTCTCTCTGCAGTCTTCCATTCTCTCTGCAGTCTTCCATTCTCTCTGCAGTCTTCCATTCTCTCTGCAGTCTTCCATTCTCTCTGCAGTCTTCCATTCTCTCTGCAGTCTTCCATTCTCTCTGCAGTCTTCCATTCTCTCTGCAGTCTTCCATTCTCTCTGCAGTCTTCCATTCTCTCTGCAGTCTTCCATTCTCTCTGCAGTCTTCCATTCTCTCTGCAGTCTTCCATTCTCTCTGCAGTCTTCCATTCTCTCTGCAGTCTTCCATTCTCTCTGCAGTCTTCCATTCTCTCTGCAGTCTTCCATTCTCTCTGCAGTCTTCCATTCTCTCTGCAGTCTTCCATTCTCTCTGCAGTCTTCCATTCTCTGTGCAGTCTTCCATTCTCTGTGCAGTCTTCCATTCTCTGTGCAGTCTTCCATTCTCTGTGCAGTCTTCCATTCTCTGTGCAGTCTTCCATTCTCTGTGCAGTCTTCCATTCTCTGTGCAGTCTTCCATTCTCTGTGCAGTCTTCCATTCTCTGTGCAGTCTTCCATTCTCTGTGCAGTCTTCCATTCTCTGTGCAGTCTTCCATTCTCTGTGCAGTCTTCCATTCTCTGTGCAGTCTTCCATTCTCTGTGCAGTCTTCCATTCTCTGTGCAGTCTTCCATTCTCTGTGCAGTCTTCCATTCTCTGTGCAGTCTTCCATTCTCTGTGCAGTCTTCCATTCTCTGTGCAGTCTTCCATTCTCTGTGCAGTCTTCCATTCTCTGTGCAGTCTTCCATTCTCTGTGCAGTCTTCCATTCTCTGTGCAGTCTTCCATTCTCTGTGCAGTCTTCCATTCTCTGTGCAGTCTTCCATTCTCTGTGCAGTCTTCCATTCTCTGTGCAGTCTTCCATTCTCTGTGCAGTCTTCCATTCTCTGTGCAGTCTTCCATTCTCTGTGCAGTCTTCCATTCTCTGTGCAGTCTTCCATTCTCTGTGCAGTCTTCCATTCTCTGTGCAGTCTTCCATTCTCTGTGCAGTCTTCCATTCTCTGTGCAGTCTTCCATTCTCTGTGCAGTCTTCCATTCTCTGTGCAGTCTTCCATTCTCTGTGCAGTCTTCCATTCTCTGTGCAGTCTTCCATTCTCTGTGCAGTCTTCCATTCTCTGTGCAGTCTTCCATTCTCTGTGCAGTCTTCCATTCTCTGTGCAGTCTTCCATTCTCTGTGCAGTCTTCCATTCTCTGTGCAGTCTTCCATTCTCTGTGCAGTCTTCCATTCTCTGTGCAGTCTTCCATTCTCTGTGCAGTCTTCCATTCTCTGTGCAGTCTTCCATTCTCTGTGCAGTCTTCCATTCTCTGTGCAGTCTTCCATTCTCTGTGCAGTCTTCCATTCTCTGTGCAGTCTTCCATTCTCTGTGCAGTCTTCCATTCTCTGTGCAGTCTTCCATTCTCTGTGCAGTCTTCCATTCTCTGTGCAGTCTTCCATTCTCTGTGCAGTCTTCCATTCTCTGTGCAGTCTTCCATTCTCTGTGCAGTCTTCCATTCTCTGTGCAGTCTTCCATTCTCTGTGCAGTCTTCCATTCTCTGTGCAGTCTTCCATTCTCTGTGCAGTCTTCCATTCTCTGTGCAGTCTTCCATTCTCTGTGCAGTCTTCCATTCTCTGTGCAGTCTTCCATTCTCTGTGCAGTCTTCCATTCTCTGTGCAGTCTTCCATTCTCTGTGCAGTCTTCCATTCTCTGTGCAGTCTTCCATTCTCTGTGCAGTCTTCCATTCTCTGTGCAGTCTTCCATTCTCTGTGCAGTCTTCCATTCTCTGTGCAGTCTTCCATTCTCTGTGCAGTCTTCCATTCTCTGTGCAGTCTTCCATTCTCTGTGCAGTCTTCCATTCTCTGTGCAGTCTTCCATTCTCTGTGCAGTCTTCCATTCTCTGTGCAGTCTTCCATTCTCTGTGCAGTCTTCCATTCTCTGTGCAGTCTTCCATTCTCTGTGCAGTCTTCCATTCTCTGTGCAGTCTTCCATTCTCTGTGCAGTCTTCCATTCTCTGTGCAGTCTTCCATTCTCTGTGCAGTCTTCCATTCTCTGTGCAGTCTTCCATTCTCTGTGCAGTCTTCCATTCTCTGTGCAGTCTTCCATTCTCTGTGCAGTCTTCCATTCTCTGTGCAGTCTTCCATTCTCTGTGCAGTCTTCCATTCTCTGTGCAGTCTTCCATTCTCTGTGCAGTCTTCCATTCTCTGTGCAGTCTTCCATTCTCTGTGCAGTCTTCCATTCTCTGTGCAGTCTTCCATTCTCTGTGCAGTCTTCCATTCTCTGTGCAGTCTTCCATTCTCTGTGCAGTCTTCCATTCTCTGTGCAGTCTTCCATTCTCTGTGCAGTCTTCCATTCTCTGTGCAGTCTTCCATTCTCTCTGCAGTCTTCCATTCTCTCTGCAGTCTTCCATTCTCTCTGCAGTCTTCCATTCTCTCTGCAGTCTTCCATTCTCTCTGCAGTCTTCCATTCTCTCTGCAGTCTTCCATTCTCTCTGCAGTCTTCCATTCTCTCTGCAGTCTTCCATTCTCTCTGCAGTCTTCCATTCTCTCTGCAGTCTTCCATTCTCTCTGCAGTCTTCCATTCTCTCTGCAGTCTTCCATTCTCTCTGCAGTCTTCCATTCTCTCTGCAGTCTTCCATTCTCTCTGCAGTCTTCCATTCTCTCTGCAGTCTTCCATTCTCTCTGCAGTCTTCCATTCTCTCTGCAGTCTTCCATTCTCTCTGCAGTCTTCCATTCTCTCTGCAGTCTTCCATTCTCTCTGCAGTCTTCCATTCTCTCTGCAGTCTTCCATTCTCTCTGCAGTCTTCCATTCTCTCTGCAGTCTTCCATTCTCTCTGCAGTCTTCCATTCTCTCTGCAGTCTTCCATTCTCTCTGCAGTCTTCCATTCTCTCTGCAGTCTTCCATTCTCTCTGCAGTCTTCCATTCTCTCTGCAGTCTTCCATTCTCTCTGCAGTCTTCCATTCTCTCTGCAGTCTTCCATTCTCTCTGCAGTCTTCCATTCTCTCTGCAGTCTTCCATTCTCTCTGCAGTCTTCCATTCTCTCTGCAGTCTTCCATTCTCTCTGCAGTCTTCCATTCTCTCTGCAGTCTTCCATTCTCTCTGCAGTCTTCCATTCTCTCTGCAGTCTTCCATTCTCTCTGCAGTCTTCCATTCTCTCTGCAGTCTTCCATTCTCTCTGCAGTCTTCCATTCTCTCTGCAGTCTTCCATTCTCTCTGCAGTCTTCCATTCTCTCTGCAGTCTTCCATTCTCTCTGCAGTCTTCCATTCTCTCTGCAGTCTTCCATTCTCTCTGCAGTCTTCCATTCTCTCTGCAGTCTTCCATTCTCTCTGCAGTCTTCCATTCTCTCTGCAGTCTTCCATTCTCTCTGCAGTCTTCCATTCTCTCTGCAGTCTTCCATTCTCTCTGCAGTCTTCCATTCTCTCTGCAGTCTTCCATTCTCTCTGCAGTCTTCCATTCTCTCTGCAGTCTTCCATTCTCTCTGCAGTCTTCCATTCTCTCTGCAGTCTTCCATTCTCTCTGCAGTCTTCCATTCTCTCTGCAGTCTTCCATTCTCTCTGCAGTCTTCCATTCTCTCTGCAGTCTTCCATTCTCTCTGCAGTCTTCCATTCTCTCTGCAGTCTTCCATTCTCTCTGCAGTCTTCCATTCTCTCTGCAGTCTTCCATTCTCTCTGCAGTCTTCCATTCTCTCTGCAGTCTTCCATTCTCTCTGCAGTCTTCCATTCTCTCTGCAGTCTTCCATTCTCTCTGCAGTCTTCCATTCTCTCTGCAGTCTTCCATTCTCTCTGCAGTCTTCCATTCTCTCTGCAGTCTTCCATTCTCTCTGCAGTCTTCCATTCTCTCTGCAGTCTTCCATTCTCTCTGCAGTCTTCCATTCTCTCTGCAGTCTTCCATTCTCTCTGCAGTCTTCCATTCTCTCTGCAGTCTTCCATTCTCTCTGCAGTCTTCCATTCTCTCTGCAGTCTTCCATTCTCTCTGCAGTCTTCCATTCTCTCTGCAGTCTTCCATTCTCTCTGCAGTCTTCCATTCTCTCTGCAGTCTTCCATTCTCTCTGCAGTCTTCCATTCTCTCTGCAGTCTTCCATTCTCTCTGCAGTCTTCCATTCTCTCTGCAGTCTTCCATTCTCTCTGCAGTCTTCCATTCTCTCTGCAGTCTTCCATTCTCTCTGCAGTCTTCCATTCTCTCTGCAGTCTTCCATTCTCTCTGCAGTCTTCCATTCTCTCTGCAGTCTTCCATTCTCTCTGCAGTCTTCCATTCTCCCTGCAGTCTTCCATTCTCCCTGCAGTCCTCCATTCTCTCTGCAGTCTTCCATTCTCTGTGCAGTCTTTGTAACCTCCCCCCTCACTTATCGACCTTAAAGACAGTGAAAAATTTAACCGCGTGTACCTAATGGAAATTTGGGAAAAGCAATCGTCACCGAAGTTAATCTATCGGTAAAGAGGGAGGAAAGGGTTACATCTAAATGAAAGGAAAAATGCAAATGAACTGGTGGAAATTAATTTTGAAAAGGGATAAAGTTAATAAAGAAAGTAAATGTGCGGCCGTTACGTTAACAATTAACTAGCGGTAATTAGATATTTGAGATTTGGAGGAAATCACGGTCGCCAGTCCTAAGGACAATTACTATAGTAACTGAAAAAGTAAGGTTATTACACATATAATTAGCACTAGAAGCGTGGCAACTGAAGGTTGACACGTGTAGTGTGAAAACTGAAAGTTTGTCAGAAGTAATAAATTTCGCTACACTCTGACTTAATTTAGCAGAAGAATTAATAAAACCAGAAAACTGAAAGTTAATTTAGTGACTGAAATTAATAAGAAGCTTTCTTTCTGAAGCACATCGAAATCCAGTAAAATACGGTTAGTCTTGGACTACCTCAACAATCATTTCAAAAGCAACTTGACTCTACGCAATTTAGAAACAAGAGATTTAACTTTGAACTTGAATTAACTGATTCTGAACTATCAACAGTAGTAAAATTTAGTACGTACCAAGCTGAGCTGCAGTCACAGGTAAGCTAAAATATGCTAACAAAACTCGCACTCTAAATTTGTGCTCGTGTAACCTAAATATTGTAGCCAGCTACTGAACTTTGAAATTAAAGCAGTGAAATCTAATTATATTATTTTAATGCTGGCGTTTGAATTTCAACGACACTCGGGTTCATTTCGGAAAAGGAAGGGACCCTGCTTGGCAATGCAATTGGGACAATGAGCAACAAAGGTTCATGCTAAGTTGCTGTAATTTTGCGAGGCAAATGGAACAATTTGAAAAGCTGAGGTCTGCCATACAGTTCTGAAACTTTACGTGCTTTTAGTCTTCCTTGTTGGTTGATTGAAGGTTTGAAGCCGTCGATCGAGGAGGTGGCGACAGTCACTCATTGTCGGCCGTCGCTGTTGCAGAAGCTGGATGTTGGCGCGCCTTCTTCTCGACACGGTCACCAGGCGAAACGGGCTCTTGATGTGCGCCAGCTAATGCTTCCCGTCCGCGACACCATGTCAGAAACTATCATCGCGAGTCGAGCGCAATTACATGCTGCCAAACCCCGAAAGCGCGGCAACTCGCGGGAGCGTCACACAACACACCTGCTCCACTCGCTACTCCAGCCAGACTCCGACTGTTCTGCCCGCGCTCCACGCGGCAGAGTTAACACTACCAAAGATCCTACACACTTTGATTCTTCACACGACCTATCGACGTAATCGTTCGATAGCAGTTTTCCCTAGGCAAGACCCAGCGTAAAAATACAAATAATATTTACGAAACAAACCAATTATACATCGACATGAGTGCATAAAAATATATATATATATATATATATATATATATATATATATATATATATATATATATATATATATATATATATATATATATATATATATATATATACACAAACAGTAAAACAATTACAATATATAAAGAGACAGAAATGTCATATCTTGCGGTAACAAAACAAGGAAAAAAATAATAGTACAATAGATGGAAATAGGAGGATATGCATTTCCGGCGTTACACGTGCCCCACATTGTCTGAGGATGTTCGTGTAACGTAAACAGACTCAGAAAATGTCCCAAAAAAAAAAACAGCGGGAATGCATATGCTCAAAACATCAACAAAATTTAGCATTCGTCTAATTAAGCAAAAACAATTTTTAGACCATAATAATTGAGTGGAGACACTCCTAATCTTATTCCACTCTGTCATCTTGCACAAAATAGAACAGGTTGACAACATATTAAAATTCATAGAAAACATAGAAAATGGTTTAGCTATTCTAAAATTGTCAAAATTCCCAACAGTATCAAGAAATGGAATACTATTTACAAAATTAATCAGAGTACATGGTCATAAAAACAGGTAGATCAAAATACGCAAATTAATAATTAATTACATAGAATACACATTTTTACATAACCTTTTCATAATTAATATCTCGTCATGAGATTCCACTTAACGCTAAACAAGAAAATAATATTCAGTAGATCGAAAAAAACATAAATATTGACAGCAGAATTCTTTCACATCAGCTGTCCGGGAAGAAAAACTATTCCGCCTTTCGTACTCGCAAGTACAAAGAATGCCGACAGCGGCACAAGAGCCAACAGCGGCACAAGAGCCGACAGCGGCTCGCCTCGCCAGTATTGTTGCGCCCGCGTGTGCGGCACGCTTGATCTCACTCGCCCTTCTGACGGCGTTTCCAGAACGTCCGTTTCACTGAATTCTTTAGGAAAAACTCACTCCCGAGTAATCTCAAGGAGTCCCTTAATACTATCACAGTGGATAACTCAACACTGTCCATTATCACACGCATGTACTAGCCTGAAACTTAAAACAGCGTCTAAGTACATCGGCAATGACTAGTAAATCACATATTTATGAAATCTTACAGCTATTTACAAAATCATATTTACATTCCTTAATCTACTGTGACTCAGCTGAAAACTTAAACTAGCAGCTTGGATTTTTCAGTTGATTAGATCATGATTAAATTGATTAAAATTAAATTGATTAATCAAAATTAATTACTTATTAATTACAACTTCTTTAATGACCTTGGTCAGTCAAAAGCATGGCAATCTAGCAAATCGTTAAATCTTACACTCTATTTTACATACTGTATAAATTACCCATTGTGTGGTATTAATCGATCCTAGGTTGGTACAATTTCAAGTCTACAATATTCCGTAAGCATTTGTGTGAGGTATACCAATGACTTTATATGGTCCATTATAAACAAACTTAAATTTAGAGATTTCATGGTCTATCTCGCTCGATTTCTCATGAGCTTTTACAAGTACTAAGTCTCCGATTGCAAACTTAGCAAAACGCGCTTTAGCGTCATGACGACGTATGCGAGCATCGGCTTTTAGCTTCATTACTTCTCGCAAACGATCCTTTTTCACACCAATACTAATGTTAATCCGTGGAGGGAATTTGATTATCTCTTCCAATTCACTTTCTACACTTTTGTCAATGCCGAAATTCCTCATGTTACGGCAGTTCAAACTCATTCCTACGTCAATGTCATCCGGCCAGTTAACAATGTGCATAGGCTGGTATTGCCTATGCACACCGTCTCCTGCCTCGTCAAAACCAACTACCATTGTTTTATCTAGTGACATACATGTCAAAGTTTTCCTTTCGCAGTTAATCACTGCACGGTACTTTAATAGCCAATCTAACCCAATAATTACTTCCGTAGTTAAGTCTGGCACGACGACAAACTCTTGCTCAAATCGTGCCCCACATATCTCGAAGTTGACAAAAATCTGTTTTGTGACCGGTTTACTGGCCTTCCCAGTAGCACCGATAATTTTCACTCCTGTTACTGGCATAACTACGATGTCAGGTCTATCTTTCAGTAACTCAAATATTTTCCCAGATACAGCACTCAATTCTGCACCGGTGTCAATCAACACGTTTAGTTGTAGGTCGTGCATATTAACAGACACTACTACCTGTCTACACTTGCCCTCGACTGTTTCTTTATTTTCCCACAGTAAATCCTCGTCTATATCCAGGTCATTCCACAAAAAACCATCCGGCTTAGATCCTAAATCCGGTTTATCTGGCGGCTTTTTCAGCCTCTGTTCACATACAGTTTTAATTTCAACACGTCTGTCCTGAGGCTTAGTCTGTAGCTTCGCCTCCAATACCGAAACCTTTTCCTGTAACTCGTCAACTAGTGAGTGTTGCATTGCTATCAATTCACTAATTGTCACCTTCGTTGATTCCTCTTTAGTCAGATTGATCTCATCTGCCAATCTACCTGGAGAAATGTGCCCAGTAGCATCTGAAATTACTTCCTCTGGATCTGCGCAACCCACACTGCTATCGTCTGACCGTATAACGTCAGCTCTAACCTCATACACACTGTAATCTACGTGGTTTTCTACCAATCGTGTCCGGCTATCACTAAAATTTTCGTAATCTTTCTCCTTAATACTCTCGCAACGTTTAAACTGGAGGTTTGCGTCGGATGGGTCGGCTACTTCTATCACTATAACTTTCGGTAAAGTCTGCCGGTTAGGGCCAGAACTTTCCGTTACTACTCCAACATTCAACTCCTGCGGGACGAAGCACGACGCATCTTGCTCGTGCTCCCCCTTAACATCAACTATTTCTAGTAAAGTCTGCCGGTTAGGGCCAGAACTTTCTATCACTTCACAATCACTATCTTCCTGCGGGACGAGACGCGGCAAATCCTGCCCGCGCTCCCCATAAACACTTCTCCCGTACAGGCCCCTATAATCTCTTAGTTCGTCGTATAAGCGACCGAACTGCCTTAACCAGACCTCATCCCTCTCTGCATCCCCTCGCTCGATGACGGACGTTTTATCCGACATCTGATCTTCTTTCAACACTTGCGAATCATTCTTAAACTCAATCTCCAGTTCCGCTGTGGGTATTACAGCTGCCCCTTTATAATCGATTTCCGGAACACTACTTAAATTGTTCTCACTGACAGTGAATGTATTTTCTACTGCCGTGTATACAGTTGATCTACTAGTTGTGGGCGCACTCCTTTCTCCTAACACTGGCACACTTTCCCGCCGTTGATTATTCCACACGGAATTTTCATAACGACGACACCTGGGTTTTCTCCTGTTATTGGGCCGCCAAAATTTCTCCACGCCTGGTCGGCCCCTCACCGGCGCGGCTAATGGTTTCCCTGTCTCGTCCCAGCAGATACGCTCCCCGGATGCTGCTGAGGCGGCTGATCACACCCTCTGGCGTTATTACTATTCTGTGAAGCCCGTATCACGTTAGTATGATACTGGTTTCCGTCATTCCTGTTATTATTTGCATTGCACCGATTGTTATTACGGTCCGAACCATTATTGTTATTGCTGCCATGGTTGCGGTATGCATTATTCCCGTGGTTATCGTTGTTGTGGTTGCTGTAGTACCCGTTGTTGTTACCACGGCCTCTGCCACTGTCGCGATTATTGCGCCAATTGTCCTCGTCCTCCACTCTTTCCAGGAAATCATTGATTGTCCTGTAATTGCTTCCTACGTATCGTTTTGTATCATCTGGAAGCTTCTTGTAGAGTTCCCAGACTATTTCGGATTCCGAGCGGCGGTCACGCAAATATTCCAACTTGCGGATCCAGCCCTCACAAAACTCCTTCATCGAGCCACGCGAATTCGCATCGAAAGGTCTCGATACGACAAATTCGCGCCAGACACTTTGCTGTTTTTGCTCTGACCAGTATTCAGCCAGAAACAAATTTTTAAATTCGTCAAAAGTCAGGTTCGTAATGTTGAGGTTTAAGCCCCAACGCTTGGCATCACCAGCCAACACATCAATAACCACATTAATTTTTCTCTCATTAGTCCATGATCTGGGTAAAACTCTTTCACAATTTTTAATGAAATCCGTCGGGTGTATACCGCCTTTTTTCAAGGGGTCGAACCGCTCCTCTTTCGTCAACAACTCCGAACTATGTGCACAGATTGGCACATTGCTCTGTTTTTCGTCAAGTTTCCTTTCTAATTCCGACACTCTCGTAATCACTTGGCAAGTGGTTGTCGCAAGCGTTTCCACTTCCCTCTTTTTCTCTTCGCAGGTATTAGCCTGCTTCGTCACTTTGGTATCTAATTCGGATACTAAAGCCTTTAAAGTTTCCACCTTCTGTTGATCCTCTTTTCTCACTAATTGAATTTGTTCCGTCACCTTATTCTCGATGACCGGAGCAACTGCGTCTCCTACACTTTTCTCGATTCTGCTAATTTCGGAATCAAAACGAGTATTTATGCTCGCAATTTCCGCCTGAACGCCTATCATTTCCTGTTTAAGATTACCGATTTCGCTATTAATCACAACAATATCTTCTTTGATTTTATCAACTTTTGTGTTAACAACTCCAACATTGTTGTTAACAACATTAATAGCTTTGTTCTGATTGTCTAGCATTCGTTCAAATTTTTCAGACTGAGCTTCTTGCTTGGCCGATTGACTCTTGATTTCGTTAATCAAAACATTCAATAAATCAGTTAAATTCCCGGAAACTACCGGTTTTACTTCCGCAGCGGCTTCCTCTTTAATTGTCCCCCCGTATTCTTCATCAAGGGATTCAGATTCGATTTTCACTTCCGATTCCGAAACAATTTCTAAAGTTTGGAATTCCATTTCTGCTCTTTGTTGCGTTTCGGCGGTCGCGTCTTTCATGTTCGCCGCCTGCCCCTGAACAATGGGTACCGCGGTGCGCGTTTCCCACTGTTCGACCGATTGTTACGTATCCAAGTCTACCAAATTTTGGTAATTGTTGCCTTCACTCATTTTAATAATTTTCAATATAAATGCCAAATCTCAACTCTAATTAGGATTCCTCACACGAATATTCTCGCTGACGTATCGACCATTTCGTAACCAGTACTTTGTTACGAGATTTGCACAATGCAAAATTCGTGTCCAGAACAACCTCAAATTTGAAGATTGTCCTGTCACGGTCGCCACGTGTAACCTCCCCCCTCACTTATCGACCTTAAAGACAGTGAAAAATTTAACCGCGTGTACCTAATGGAAATTTGGGAAAAGCAATCGTCACCGAAGTTAATCTATCGGTAAAGAGGGAGGAAAGGGTTACATCTAAATGAAAGGAAAAATGCAAATGAACTGGTGGAAATTAATTTTGAAAAGGGATAAAGTTAATAAAGAAAGTAAATGTGCGGCCGTTACGTTAACAATTAACTAGCGGTAATTAGATATTTGAGATTTGGAGGAAATCACGGTCGCCAGTCCTAAGGACAATTACTATAGTAACTGAAAAAGTAAGGTTATTACACATATAATTAGCACTAGAAGCGTGGCAACTGAAGGTTGACACGTGTAGTGTGAAAACTGAAAGTTTGTCAGAAGTAATAAATTTCGCTACACTCTGACTTAATTTAGCAGAAGAATTAATAAAACCAGAAAACTGAAAGTTAATTTAGTGACTGAAATTAATAAGAAGCTTTCTTTCTGAAGCACATCGAAATCCAGTAAAATACGGTTAGTCTTGGACTACCTCAACAATCATTTCAAAAGCAACTTGACTCTACGCAATTTAGAAACAAGAGATTTAACTTTGAACTTGAATTAACTGATTCTGAACTATCAACAGTAGTAAAATTTAGTACGTACCAAGCTGAGCTGCAGTCACAGGTAAGCTAAAATATGCTAACAAAACTCGCACTCTAAATTTGTGCTCGTGTAACCTAAATATTGTAGCCAGCTACTGAACTTTGAAATTAAAGCAGTGAAATCTAATTATATTATTTTAATGCTGGCGTTTGAATTTCAACGACACTCGGGTTCATTTCGGAAAAGGAAGGGACCCTGCTTGGCAATGCAATTGGGACAATGAGCAACAAAGGTTCATGCTAAGTTGCTGTAATTTTGCGAGGCAAATGGAACAATTTGAAAAGCTGAGGTCTGCCATACAGTTCTGAAACTTTACGTGCTTTTAGTCTTCCTTGTTGGTTGATTGAAGGTTTGAAGCCGTCGATCGAGGAGGTGGCGACAGTCACTCATTGTCGGCCGTCGCTGTTGCAGAAGCTGGATGTTGGCGCGCCTTCTTCTCGACACGGTCACCAGGCGAAACGGGCTCTTGATGTGCGCCAGCTAATGCTTCCCGTCCGCGACACCATGTCAGAAACTATCATCGCGAGTCGAGCGCAATTACATGCTGCCAAACCCCGAAAGCGCGGCAACTCGCGGGAGCGTCACACAACACACCTGCTCCACTCGCTACTCCAGCCAGACTCCGACTGTTCTGCCCGCGCTCCACGCGGCAGAGTTAACACTACCAAAGATCCTACACACTTTGATTCTTCACACGACCTATCGACGTAATCGTTCGATAGCAGTTTTCCCTAGGCAAGACCCAGCGTAAAAATACAAATAATATTTACGAAACAAACCAATTATACATCGACATGAGTGCATATATATATATATATATATATATATATACAAACAGTAAAACAATTACAATATATAAAGAGACAGAAATGTCATATCTTGCGGTAACAAAACAAGGAAAAAAATAATAGTACAATAGATGGAAATAGGAGGATATGCATTTCCGGCGTTACACCTTCCATTCTCTGTGCAGTCTTCCATTCTCTGTGCAGTCTTCCATTCTCTGTGCAGTCTTCCATTCTCTGTGCAGTCTTCCATTCTCTGTGCAGTCTTCCATTCTCTGTGCAGTCTTCCATTCTCTGTGCAGTCTTCCATTCTCTGTGCAGTCTTCCATTCTCTGTGCAGTCTTCCATTCTCTGTGCAGTCTTCCATTCTCTGTGCAGTCTTCCATTCTCTGTGCAGTCTTCAATTCTCTGTGCAGTCTTCAATTCTCTCTGCAGTCTTCCATTCTCTCTGCAGTCTTCCATTCTCTCTGCAGTCTTCCATTCTCTCTGCAGTCTTCCATTCTCTCTGCAGTCTTCCATTCTCTCTGCAGTCTTCCATTCTCTCTGCAGTCTTCCATTCTCCCTGCAGTCTTCCATTCTCCCTGCAGTCTTCCATTCTCCCTGCAGTCTTCCATTCTCCGTGCAGTCTTCCATTCTCCGTGCAGTCTTCCATTCTCCGTGCAGTCTTCCATTCTCCGTGCAGTCTTCCATTCTCCCTGCAGTCTTCCATTCTCCCTGCAGTCTTCCATTCTCCCTGCAGTCTTCCATTCTCTGTGCAGTCTTCCATTCTCTGTGCAGTCTTCCATCCTCTCTGCAGTCTTCCATTCTCTCTGCAGTCTTCCATCCTCTCTGCAGTCTTCCATTCTCTCTGCAGTCTTCCATCCTCTCTGCAGTCTTCCATCCGGCTCTCCCTCCTCTCTGTCACTGTCCCCTCTTTCGCTTGTCCTCCCCTGTCGCTTCTCCCTCTTTCGCTTGTCCTCCCCTGTCGCTTCTCCCTCTTTCGCTTGTCCTCCCCTGTCGCTTCTCCCTCTTTCGCTTGTCCTCCCCTGTCGCTTCTCCCTCTTTCGCTTGTCCTCCCCTGTCGCTTCTCCCTCTTTCGCTTGTCCTCCCCTGTCGCTTCTCCCTCTTTCGCTTGTCCTCCCCTGTCGCTTCTCCCTCTTTCGCTTGTCCTCCCCTGTCGCTTCTCCCTCTTTCGCTTGTCCTCCCCTGTCGCTTCTCCCTCTTTCGCTTGTCCTCCCCTGTCGCTTCTCCCTCTTTCGCTTGTCCTGCCCCTCTGCAGTCTTCCATCCGGCTCTCCCTCCTCTCTGTCACTGTCCCCTCTTTCGCTTGTCCTCCCCTGTCGCTTCTCCCTCTTTCGCTTGTCCTCCCCTGTCGCTTCTCCCTCTTTCGCTTGTCCTCCCCTGTCGCTTCTCCCTCTTTCGCTTGTCCTCCCCTGTCGCTTCTCCCTCTTTCGCTTGTCCTCCCCTGTCGCTTCTCCCTCTTTCGCTTGTCCTGCCCTGTCGCTTGTCCTGCCCTGTCGCTTGTCCTGCCCTGTCGCTTGTCCTGCCCTGTCGCTTGTCCTGCCCTGTCGCTTGTCCTGCCCTGTCGCTTGTCCTGCCCTGTCGCTTGTCCTCCCTCCCCCCTCTGTCGCCCACGCCTCTGTCGCCCACGCCTCTGTCGCTCCCCCCCCCCTCTCTGTCGCTCCCAACCCCTTCCCCCCGCAAGTCTGCCGCTGTTCCCCCTGACTGCTACCTCTTGTTCCCCTCCCCCCCTCCACACCATCCCTGTGCGCCTCTCATTTTTTGCCATTCGCTCCCTCTTTTTCCACCCTCCTCCCTTTTCCACCCTCCTCCCTTTCTCTGTGCACTTCCTATCTTTCTGGTCTTCCTCCCTCTCCCCACTGTCCCACCCTTTTTCGACCCTTTTCCCTTTGTCTGTGCCTCTCTATCTCTCTGGCTCTCTATCTCTCTGCCCCTCTGTCTCTCTGCCCCTCTGTCTCCCTCAGTTTCCATCCTTCTCCCTTTCTCTGCACCCTCCCTATCTGCCGCCTCATATACAACAGCCTCAGCTACCCTCTGGACTTCTTACATACCATTGTGCACCCGCTGAAACACCTTCCTCACCTCTAGTGTCCTTCTGTACTTCTGCCCCACCTCCGTCTGCCCAGACAACGGCTGTTGGTATTCAGCAGATGTATTGCCATGGCTACTTGTGGTTGCATCTGGGTGTTAGTGTGGTTGGGAGTGTGAATATGTATATTTCTACTAGGAAAAGCGCAAGTGCTCAAAAACTAGTAAATACTATTTTGTGTTTCTATGCACTGCATATCATTCAGCTATAGATGAGTGATTATTCCTCTCTGGAATTTCCATTGTTTTTCTCTATATATGCTGTATTGATGGTGATAGATTTCTTACATTATTCCTCCACTGTGAGATTCAGCCGTGAATGTACATGTCACCAGAAAGTGCTCTTCTTTACTAAATTAACGACAAAAAATGTAATGGTTTGTTCCTGATTGTTACAGAGTTCTTCATCCTGTTAATTTTCATAGATCCCATCAAGCAGCAATTCTGCATCCACAGAAAACACAGACTAGTGGCACTTAGTTTGAAACAAATACCAGTGTAACACAGGGCTGAAACTGTCTGCCACTAATACTGCTGAAGAGCCACAAAATTATTTTAAATTTGTTCAGTTATGATACAGAGAATATTCCTGGATACATATTTTAAATGAGCACTACAGCTATATGACATTATTTACTGATGAGGATAACCAGAGCAGTTCTCATGGCTACTCCGTAGTTCTCTCTGAGCAGGCCTTTACAATTTGCTCAACGAATGAATTTATGATATTTTATCCAGAATTGCATGAAGTGTGGAAGACACTGTGTGAGATCAGACATACTTGTGATGAGAAGTTCCTGTTTACTCACTCCTTTAGAAGTGTGCTTCAGTTTGTACCAAGTATGTACCCACCAAACAAGAACAATGTCCAAAGCATCCAGAAATCCTTATCTGTGTACACAGGCTGGGGAAGAAGATGCAATCCCACTGGGTATCAGGGCACATGTAAATCTGGGGGAGGGGGGGAATAGCAGCTTTGGCAGCCAAGGACACATACTGGAAATCTCAAGAGTCAGTTCGTCATTTCCCGTACATGTTATCACCTACCTGTTGATGTACAGAATAATGTACCAATGGAAAACAATTTAACTGGATTGACAGACAATAAGCTGTGATTGGCAAAGTCAACTATTTGCCGTGGTGCACATCCTTTTGATTATGTGGAAGTACTTCTCACTTGTCTATAGATACAACACAGTCCGATGACTCATCTTGTCCTTCATTTTCCACAGGACCCTTGTAAGTGTGTTGCTTCTCATGTACAGACTAGAGTTTGCTGGATTTTGATGGCCATGTATTTCCATTGTAGGCACCAATGACTGACTTACCTGCCTTTCTTTATTTTAGAGGACAGTGAAATAAATGTCGAACAGATTTTTAAGATCGAGCAGGGTATCCAGCGTCCTGGAAATCATGGAAAACTCGGGAAATTTTTTCTTTCCTCAGAAACTCGGGGAATTTTTGCATTTTTCCTAAAAACCCTGGGAAAGGCATGATATCTCATTTGATTTGGGGCAGAGGCATTTGCTTGCCTTCTGCTTGGCTTGATGCCATGCTGTGCTCACTGCTCACACTCAGCTTGGTGCTGTACTGTTGTTTTGTCATTCCCCAACCTGTCTCCTTGCTCAGTCCAATGCAGCGGTCAGCCAGCCCAGCCTGGACAAGTCCAGACAAGCTATGCAGATGTTTGTTGTTGTTGTTGTTGTTGTTGTTGTTGTTGTTGACGTGGAATGGCTTGCTCCATGCCTGTCACTGCGGCCACGCCATGCTACCCTGGTTTGTTGTGTTTTCACTTGGTGTGTTTGTGACACAATGTGACCAGCCAGGATCTGTTTACATTTACATTTGTTAAAATGTACTGCCTTGTTTGGTAACATAATGTTATCATAAAGATGTGTGATTTAATTGGAGTTGTGGTCTACTTGAATCCATTTATTTTGCACCAGGGATATTAAGGTGTTTAAGGTTTGCATGCAGCACATTTTCTGCATATATACCAAAAAATTGCTGTCGTAGATGTGAACAGCTATCGATCTCATTGAGTTATGTATGAATAAGACTCATTATTGATCTTCAGTTTCAGGCATTAAGTAATGTAATTAGAACACTAATTAGTAGTCAATAGCCTTTGGTGTGGTGCAAAAGATTTAGTTGAAGGATTTGAAGCAGGTGCATTCCAGTCTGAGGTAAATCTGGAAAGTTGCTCAGATGCGTATAGATGGCCCTAATGTTAATAAGTCATTCCTAAGAGGATCCAATGCTTTTGTACTTCAAGACATATGGCTTTTATATTGTGCATGGTGACTTTGACAGGTTGTACTAGCATTGGTTGGAATCTTTCTCAATTTCAGAGAACTTCATGTAATCTATTTAAAAAGGTCCCTCGCCCAAAGGTGATTTCAACAATATTACAAGCGCATCTGTCTCTCCCACAGAAGTTTTGCGCTGTTTGCTGGGACGAGACTCAAATGATGTCAACTGGACTTGGAAAATATTAACAGCTGTTTAAAAATGTACAAAGGAAGTAGAAAAAATAAAAGAGGAACAGAAGTAGATAAAACCATAAATTTAAGGTCTCTACTGGAATTTCATATAGTCATAGCTACCAACTCGTGTGCAAGTCTTTGAGGAGAAAGATGCTGATAGCTTATCTCACCTTTCTTGAGACTGTGGCTTCTCAGGTTGACTTGGTCCTGACTAAATTTCAGTTAGATGCCCCTTAACTCCATTCCTCTATGATTCTGTCCAGTCTACAGTCTGATAATAAATGAGAAAATCTCTCAGATCACCCCCCCCCCCCCCCTTTCCCTTCTGTAGAAACAGGTTAGCTTAAAAACAGATCTGAATGACGACATAAATCAGTTGTAACGTCAGAAAGTGGAAAACAGGTAAGAATCAAAAAAACTCTTTGTCAATACGACATATTTCGGATATCTTGGAACTACGGAATGTGTGCCTTACATTTATACGGTGTATGGTATCCAAAATTCTGGATAAATAGCCCCCAGCTTGTATGAAGGACATTCCTTGTGTAGAGCCAGAAGTGGAAATTAATGCCGACCACGAGAAGAGACAGTTAGATGTAGAATTGACACATCTCACTACCTTAGTTTGCTTAGCTGGTCATGAGGCTGACGCTGTTGCCTACGAGTTCCAAAATCTAGGAAAGACCATGTTAGTAAAGAAAATCCTCAAATAATATGATGGGGTTTGTGCTTACATCAATCAATTCTGGATGACAGTCATTGGGGTTAAGAGTGAACATGAAAATGCGAAGAGATTTATCAAGGTTGCTTGCCATCTCTTCCATGGTAATGCCAACCATGAAAGAAGTTTCTCTGACAACTCCATTCCAGTCAAAAAATTGACTGAAGCGTCTCCCATAGCCATTTTTGCTGTTCAGAGTGCATTCAAGGTCATAGACACAGTGAAACAGTAGCAGGGGAAAGGAACGAAATAAGAAAGTCAGTAGGAAAAAAGCAAAGAGAGCTGTAAATTGTGAAAATACTGAGAGAGAGGTTCCTCAGATTGAAGTAGTAGTTCTATCAGTAAAAACTACATGTTTGTGACTTAACTAATTGTCCATGTACGTGTCCTTACCAGATTGGTCTATTACTGTGGCTTCCATAATCCTTTTGTTCAAATGCTATTTGGATTTTATTCTTAGAGGTCTTCGTAAAACATGTAATTTTTTACTGAAATACACTACTGGCCATTAAAATTGCTACACCAAGAAGAAATGCAGATGATGAATGGGTATTCATTGGACAAGTATATTATGCCAGAACTGACATGTGATTACATTTTCACGCAACTTGGGTGCATAGATCCTGAGAAATCAATACCCAGAAACAGCCACCTATTGCCTTAATAACGGCCTTGATACGCCTGGGCATTGAGTCAAACAGAGCTTGGATGACATGTACAGGTATAGCTGCCCATGCAGCTTCGACACGATACCACAGTTCATCAGGAGTAGTGACTGGTGTATTGTGATGAGCCAGTTGCTCGGACACCATTGACCAGACTTTTTCAATTGGTGAGAGATCTGGAGAATGTGCTGGTCAGGGCAGCAGTCGAACATATTCTGTATCCAGAAAGGCCCGTACAGGAACTGCAACGTGCGGTCGTGCATTATCCTGCTGAAATGTAGGGTTTCACAGGGATCGAATGAAGGGTAGAGCCGCTGGTCATAACACATCTCAAACTGAACAGTGGATGTTACAAGTGCCGTCAATGCAAACAAGAGGTGACCGAGACGTGTAACCAATGGCACCCCATGCCATCACGCCGGATGATACGTCAGTATGGCGATGACGAATACACGCTTCCAATGTGCATTCACCTCGATGTCACCAAACATGGATGCGACCATCATGATGCTGTAAACAGAACCTGGATTCATCCGAAAAAATGATGTTTTGCCATTCGTGCACCCAGGTTCGTTGTTGAGTACACCATCGCAGGCGCTCCTGTCTGTGATGCAGCATCAAGGGTAACCGCAGCCATGGTCTCCGAGCTGATAGTCCATGCTGCTGCAAATGTTGTCGAACTGTTCGTGCGGATGGTTGTTGTCTTGCAAACGTCCCCATCTGTTGACCCAGGGATCGAGACATGGGTGCACGATCCGTTACAGCCATGCGGATAAGATGCCTGTCATCTCAACTGCTAGTGATACGAGGCCGTTGGGATCCAGCACGACATTCCGTATTACCCTTCTGAGCCCACCGATTCCATATTCTGCTAACAGTCATTGGATCTCTTCCAACGTGAGCAGCAATGCTGCAATACGATAAACCGCAATTGCAATAGGCTACAATCCGACCTTTATCAAAGTCAGGAACATGATGGTACTCATTTCTCCTCCTCACACGAGGCATCACGACGACGTTTCACCAGGCAACGCCGGTCAACTGCTGTTTGTGTATGAGAAATCGGTTGGAAACTTTCCTCATGTCAGCACATTGTAGGCGTCGCCACTGGTGCCAACCTTGTGTGAATTCTCTGGAAAGCTAATCATTTGCATATCACAGCATCTTCTTCCTGTCAGTTAAATTTCGCGTCTGTAGCACGTCATCTTCTTGATGTAGCAATTTTAATGGCCAGTAGTGTAAATAATGCTCTTCATTTTTAAGTCTGTGTGCTCCGAATGCCTGATTGTTCCTAATGTAAATGTTTATTAATAATCTTTTACGTCTTCTACAACCTAGTCTCATTCTACACTGTCCAGTTACGTTAATGTCACCATCTGTCAAAGCCTGAGTATGGTCCCCAACAATAGATGCATACTAGCCATAGATGATGGGCATGAACAATGGCTGTGGAGTTGCACATCTATTTGCCTGTATACAACTCCACAGCCATAATTCACGCCCATCGTCTATGGCCAGTGTGCACCGGTCGCCTCAGTGCTGGTTTTGGATAGTGCCATTTCGCTATGCGTGGTATACTTTAACTACAGTGGCACCTGAACAGTTTCGAAGCTTAGTCGAATCAAAAATGCTTCTGCCCTTGACCTGAAAGAAAATGATCATGCCCTTTTGGGCGTCATATAAATCGCTTCATTTCCACATTATGACGGCTGCACTGTTTCCCAGCACACCTTATATATTGTCCACTGCTAACACTGCCACCTGTCACCTGTGAGTGGTTATTGCACATTGACGTCGGACGTAGACAGTGATTACATTAATGTGACTGGGCAGTGTAATTTTCCTGTAATATTTTTGCTGAAATCTTGTTTTATGTTTATATCTGTTGTCAAACCCTGGTATGTTTATTTCTTTGTTTTAAGAAATCTGGTTCATTTTAATGGTTTTTTTTATATATATATATATATATATATATATATATATATATATATATATATATATATATATATATATATATATATATATATATATATATATATATATGGTTATAATAGAGGGAAACATTCCACGTAGGAAATATATATCTAAAAACAAAGATGATGTGACTTACCAAATGAAAGTGCTGGCAGGTCGACAGACACACAAACAAACACAAACATACACACAAAATTCTAGCTTTCGCAACCAACGGTTGCCTCGTCAGGAAAGAGGGAAGGAGAGGGAAAGATGAAAGGATTTGGGTTTTAAGGGAGAGGGTAAGGAGTCATTCCAATCCCGGGAGCGGAAAGACTTACCTTAGGGGGAAAAAATTGACAGGTATACACTCGCGCACACACACACATATCCATCCGCACATACACAGTCACAAGCAGACATTTGACATATGTATATAACTCTGAGTACAGCCGTCATTTAGTTCCTGTATAATGCCAAAATTTGTATATTTTGTGAAGAAATCAATCAAAATTGGTTCGCGTCTATGCACAATGTGACCTTGGAAAAATAAAAAACTGGCCTGGAAAACTCGGGCAATCTTTTTTTAAAAAAATCGCTGGACACCCTGTTCAATAAAATTTCTGATATTGTTAGGAAGAAATTTTAGTGTGTTTCCAAGATCAGTGGCTAATTCATGTATTTTGTATGTATGTAATCAACTCTCCAGAGCTCCTATTTTAGGCTCTCCCCCCTTTTTCTGTCTTATGTCTTATTAGTGGATATAATGACAAACACATAAACAAAAAAGGAAAACTTTGCTAGCTTTTATAATGTGAACTTCATGAAGAAATAAATGATTGAGGAAACTGTCAATAATTGCAAATGAATTTTTAATTGTCTACCTTCTTTATTATTTATATCATATTATGTACTTCTGTACATTGTAATAGTTTTTTCTTTTTTAGTATTCATATCATGTAGATTTGTTCCTTTCTTGCAGGTATTTTTCAAGGAAATATTTTTAAACATATTAGAAACCTCAAGTTCATCATTTGAGCACAAGTGGATGGTGATACATGCATTGACAAGAATATGTGCTGATGCTCAGAGTGTTGTAGACATTTATGTCAATTATGACTGTGATCTTTCTGCTGCAAACTTGTTTGAAAGGTGAGTATTGGTAATCTGGAGATTTAATTACATCAATCTTTTACCTGAAATTAGTCAAAAACTGCGCATAAAGTTGGATAGAAGGTTCAGTGAAGGATCTTCAATAACAACATTTAACAGCAACAACAACAGCACTCAATAACCATTCAAATTACCAGAAAATTACAACAGCTACGAGGTTGTTTCTAAAAGGCACATAGCTGTATGAAGGTGCTTTATTCGCAACTACAGGTCTCGCATCAGTATCCACGCAACTTCAGGTTTATAATGGTTATATTTCCATAATGTAGATGGACAATTAGGGTGTCTCAGCTTTTAAGGAATTATCCACATTAAAAGTCAAACCACAATGGTGGGTTGTCATAATAAAAGTGAGTTCACCCGAAAGATATTTGTAAAATTGTACAAAGCAGACTGTTGAATGAGCCAGGCCGGATAATACTATGTGGGATCTGGTATAGATACTAACTGAATAAAATCAATGAAGTAAAACTTAAAATCCTTTGTAATTTGTGTACTTCCGTCTTATTGATAACCGGTCTCATGTGGGTAAGCAGCCTGTGGAAGCTAGCAGTACACTGAAAGGCGGAAGTCTGCTTACTCCATATCAGCCAGTTACCAGTAAAGAAGTAGTATGCACGTGACCTAGGATTTCAAGTTTTACTACTTTGGTTTTATGCAGATGGTGTCTGCCGAATCTTAGATCCCACATGGTGTTATCCACACTGGCTCATTCAGCACGCATTTTTACAAGCATCTTTTGGGTGTACTCAGTTTCATTATGACTACCCACCATTGTGGTTTACTTTTTAATGTGGATAACTTCCAAAAAGCTGGGACTCCCTAATTGTCCATCTACATTATGGAAATATAGCCATTATAAACCTGAAGATGAGTTTATACTGATGTAAAACCGGTAGTTAAGAATAAAGCATCTTCATAAGCTATGTGGGTTTTGAAAATAGCTCTACAGTCCTTAATTGTTGTAATTTTTATGATAATTTGAATGGTTGTTAGTGTTGACTGTTGTTATAGTTGTTAATAATGTCTCTGAGCTTTGGTAGCCCTACACAGAAAGTTGTTTGTAATGTTATGTTGTAATGAAATAATCAACTGCCCCTGCATTAAGGTATTGAAATTTGTCTACTGTTTACAAAGTCTTGTCACAGTATTCATACTGAAATTTATTTGAAAAAATAACAATGTTATTTAAATTTTAGAGTCTGTAATTTATTTTTACTATTCTGTAATGTCCCAGAATTTACAGATACTCTTCAGAAGGTTGCTGGATGCTTATTTTACTTTTAAAATTGGACTTTTTTAAAAATAGAGATAATAATATTTCTTGTTGTGCCATTCTGTTGGGAACTGAACAGCAAGAAATTTTAAGTAATGGTTTTGTTCAGGATGCTCCCATTAATGTTCATGAGTAGTATATGGAAATCATTTGTAATTGCTTGGTTGAGATTTGCTGTATGGGGTGAACTAACTATAAGGTTGTTCAAATGCTATCTTGGTAGTTTCTGTATGATCGCAGTGAGCATGTATGCAATTCAGCAAATATTACAACTTCAGAAAAGGCCATTTGCATTTTGGTGGACTCATTATGTGCTGTTCAACCAGGATGAAGCACGTAACACTGAAAGATGCTATATTTGATTCTCATCATGTTGTATATGGTTTTGTTTCTGTTGCAAGTTTTTAAATTTTTTTTTTTTTTTTTTTTTTTTTTTTTTTTTTTTTTTTTTTTTTTTTTTAAAAAAAAATATGGAGTCCACAATATGATGTTACTAAAGTAAAATTATGTAACATCTCTGTTCTTGTCGCGAAACTTAAAGGGGCATACATTCTAGTCCCTGGGAGGACCAGAGAAAATGCTGATGTTTGGGTGAATAAATTTTGAAAATTTTGTGAGAAAAAATTAGGTACCTCATTTCTTGATTTGTTGTGGGATCTCATAGTTTTGTAGCATATTTTCCCCCTAGTTTTGTATTTTCTGCTTCACTGGGCTCTGTTTGTTTTGTATTCTGCTGCGATGAAATGTTGAAAAGTAAAAATGTTTCTCATTGTCTTTTGAATCCTGTATTGTAAATGTACTGTCAGGGTTATTATCACAAAGAGCCTGAGGAATTGCATTGGAAATTCAGCTGAATATTTTGGAACAGATTTGCTAACAACTTAATATTATAAAATTTATGTGAGACTAGTAATTCTTTGCTGCAAAGAAATTTTATTTAATCTGTACCCTGTGAGAGTGGTGCTTCTTCCGTACGTCTTATTTATAATTGTGTTGTATGTATATGTATGTAGACTTCCTTTGGCTATTTAAGGTGAGGTTATTTTTCAGGCTGGTGAATGATTTGTCAAAGATAGCTCAAGGAAGGCAAGCATTGGAATTAGGAGCCACTCCAAACCAAGAAAAGTCAATGAGAATACGAGGTTTGGAATGCCTAGTCTCCATTTTGAAATGTATGGTTGAATGGAGCAAAGATCTATATGTAAACCCCAACTCTCAAACAACGCTGGGTAAGCATAATGTTTACTTACTATCAGGATGTACATATTTCTTAGAGTTAGGTAAATAAACACTTATATATAGAGGTAATTGAGGGTAGTATCCGCTTTTGACTTGTGAAGCAAAGCTATGTAACTTACTTATGTTTAAAAGGTTCAGAGAGACCTGCTAAAGATGTTGAAGCTGATAGTTCTACAAAGACAAGTATCCAGTCATATGGTGGAAGCAGCAACAGTTTAAATTCAGGCTCCTCTATTCCTAGCAGCCTGAACAACAGAGAGGTGCTTGATAGTCCAGAACAGTTTGAGGTGCAAAAACATCAGAAAGAGATATGGGAGACTGGAATTACTTTGTAAGTCACAACTTCTACAAGAAACTTGCTTGATATGTCAATGAAATTATTGTACATATTTTTTTTATTTTTTGTAAAGGTAACAACTCACCAAATAGTAAATGTGTGGAGTCGTTGACAGACACATAAGCAGGAGAGAAAATTTTGATAGCTTTTGGACATATCATTTTTTGAGTTAGAAAATGCGCGCGCACACACACACACACACACACACACACACACACACACACACACACACACACACAGTGTTGTTGACACTTACCGTTTTCTGGGATTGCTGTTCGATGCCCGTGGGGTGCAGATTGTAATACGCTACTACTGCTCTACAAAGCCCTCTTGCTGTCTCGACTCGATTATGGGAGTGTGGCAAATGGCTCAGCATTGCAACTGCTGGACCCCGTTCACCAATGTGGGGTTGGACAGGCAACAGGAGCATTCCACACCAGCCCTGTTAATAGCCTACTTGCTGAGGCTGGGGTTCCTCCACTTCGCGTCTGGCGTCAACAACTCTTAGCTAACTATGCTGCACACGTCTGTTGTTCACCCCGTCACCCTAACTATTGTCTCCTTTTCGCTAATGCGGCAGTCCATATCCCACACCAGCGACCGCGATCAGGACATACAATTGGGATCTGTGTTTGGTCACTCCGTAGTGAACTTGAGTCTTTGCCTCTTCCATCTGCTTTCCAGGTCCGCCCACATACACCACCTTGGTGTATTCGTCAGCCGCAGCTTCAGCTGGACCTCACAATGGCAAAAAGGTTCAGTTCCTCCTGCAGTCTTGCGCCGCCAATTTCTTGCTCTCCTAGACGCATCCCGTGACTCAGAGATTATCTATACCGATGGCTCGATGGTTGATGGCCATGTGGGGTACGTTTATGCTCATGCGGACTATGTAGACCAGCACTCCTTGCTGGGCAGTGTTTACACTGCAGAGCTAACAGCCATTTTACGTGCCCTTGAGCATATTCGTACCAGCTCTGGAGGGTCCTTTGTCATTTGCAGTGACTCTCTCAGTAGTCTGCAGGCTCTTGACCAGTGCTACCCACGCCATCCCATTGTTGTTGCCATCCAGGAGTCTGTTCACGCTCTTGAACAGTGTGGACATTCGGTGGTGTTCATATGGACCCCGGGACACGTTGGGATAGCGGGAAATGAACTCGCCGACAAGTCAGCCAAAGAGGCTACCCGCAAACTGACGCTGGAGATCGGCCTACCGGCAACTGATCTCCGATTGGTGTTGGGTCTTTGGGCTGTGGGGAGATGAATGGCGCACTCTGTCTGCACCCAACAAGCTGTGGCGAGTAAAGGAGACCACAACTGTGTGGGGGTCCTCCATGCGGGCCTCTCGCAGGGATTCTTTTCTTCTCTGTAGGCCCCGCATTGGTCACTCTTGGCTGACGCATGGTCATCTGCTGCATCGAGAGGACCCCCCTAATTGTCTCTGTGGTGCAAACATGACGGTGGCCCATATGTTGTTGGAATGTCCTCTTTTAACCGCCCTCAAGTGAACTTTTAATCTCCTCGGTAAAAAAATGGAAATGTCATGTGGCTAGGGCCTCCCGTCAGGTAGACTGTTCGCCTGGTGCAGGTCTTTCAATTTGATGCCACTTCAGCGACCTGCGCGTCGATGGGGATGAAATGATGATGATTAGGACAACACAACACCCAGTCCCTGAGCGGAGAAAATCTCCGACCCAGCTGGGAATCGAACCCAGGCCCTTAGGATTGACAGTCTGTCATGCTGACCACTCAGCTACCGGGGCGGACATCTCCTCGGTAATTTATCATCTCTTTTAGGTGACAATGTCTCTATGGCAGATTGGGTTTTAAGTTTTATTCGCGCAAGCGGCTTTTATAAGTACATCTAATTTTGTTGCGTCGCCCTCTTTTGTGCTGTATATTTTACTTAGTTTTGTGTTGTACTTCGACTCCACCCTAATCTTTTAGGCTGGAGGTTTAACGTGTTGCAGAGTGGCTGGCTCAGCCTTTTATTTTCGTGATCAGCCAGCCACGGTTCTCTGCTGTACAGTTTTACTTCTTTCTGCCTTTCTTCTATAGGTTGTTTTTGCCACTGTGCTCCATTTTCCATGTTGCCTTACCGTTGACCTTGGGGCTTTTCTTCACCCGGGTGTGTTTTTTTTTTTTTTTTTTTTTTTTTTTTTTTTTTTTTTTTTTTTTTTTTTTTTTTTTTTTTTTTTTAGTGCTCAGCCTGACTGGTGGGTAGTTTAAATATTATGAAACAAGGGACCAATGACATTTGCAGTTTGGTCTCTTTAATCACACACACACACACACACACACACACACACACACACACACACAGAGCTGCATGAGTGCTGACAGTTCTGTAACTGTACAAGTGGGTGCATGTACATGTGTACTCGAGCTTGTAAAACGATCTGTACAAAAGCTAGTGAAATTTCCAATCTCTCTTCTGAGCTTGTTGATGACCAAATACTACTACTGTTCAGTGAGCTGTTAACTTTCTCCAAAAACTGCTTGATAGTAACACAGAATACAGCAAAATTTTAGCAGAATATCATGTGACACAGTAATGCAAGTCTGGGGTCCTGACCAGGAGGAAGCAGATTCATTTTTCATGTTTTAATTGTACTAAATCAGGCTTAAGTGTATACCAGAAATAGCTTTGGCATGAGTGCTGTGAAACTGCATTCACATATATTGATATGCCTGTGTTTGGCTGGCAGGAGAAAACACTCAGCTAAATATTCAACAGAGGCCCTATCTTCACATCTACAGAAATTAATCACTGGACAAAATTTACTACTGATAAAAGATAAAAGTATTTTAGTCTATAGTTACAATTTTTTCCCTTCTCTCCCTCCCTCCCTCCCTCCTGACACACCCATACTCAGGCCATCATATTACTTAAAATCCCAGTACACAGTTAAAATAATAATATAAGAAACATTTACAATTTTTTTTTTCTTTGGCAGTGAATGTATGGTAGTGGGTAGTGCAGTCTTACTATTGGCATGCAGTCATTACACTCACAGCCCAAATTGGTGTGTCAAATACTAAAAGTAAAGGTCAATACTAAGCTTTAAATAGATCCAAATTGCAACCAGCAATGATAAGAGTGACCTCTATGTACAGAGTTAGTGTTTTTTTTTTAAGGCACAATATAAAAAATATGTAAAGAATAAAAGTAATATAAAATATGAAATTTACAAAATCACAATCATATAATAAACAAAGAATAAAATAGTTCCCACTGTGATAAATCATTAAAAATAAGATAGCAACTCTAGGTAGCCATGTTTACATTCGTGGTTTGTATTTGGTTCATGTCATGTATAAACAGCATACAAACTGTTTCTTCACTTTCTATCACACATAAACTGCATAAGAATGGTGGATGTTAACATGGATACCTGTATTTTTTGCTTTTAATGGTTTATTTTAGTGTGTACTGATGTATTCTTTTTGTACTCATCTGAGCCTGCTTTGTTGTGTATGTCATTTAAGGACATTATACGTTATGCTTCTAGATTAAGACACTGCTGTGTTCAATTATATTTTTATTTCACTTGTCCTATTTCGGTGTGATTGCCATTGTTAGGTTATATCACATGGTCTTGATGCCCATATATCATCTCTGTCTTAGTTGCTGTATAAGTTCGCTCCTTTGATGTTGGTGGGGCTATTGTAGGCTTTAAAACAATAGCTGAAGCAATAATTTTTGAATTTTCCAGTAATAGAATTTTATTTCATAATGATAAGAATTGACAGTTGAGTCAGCAATGTTATATAATGTCATGTCTGACTCAACTGTCAATACAGCAGTCAGTTAGCCATTATGAAATAAACTGTCATAATTGGGAAGCTTCAGAAATAACTGCTAGAGCTACAGTCTAAAACCTACAACATCTCCACCATGATCAAACGTGTAAACTTACACAGTAGTGACAGCTACTAGAACATTGATATTACATGGACATAAAGACCACATGATATGACCTGATGATAGCAATCACGCCAAAATAGGCCTAATGTAATAAAAATTGAACACAGCGGCTTCTTGGTTTCATAGCATAATACTGGGTGGTTATAATTAAACTTTCCCTATTTAACACATTATAATATGGAAGCTAATTACTGTATGAGAACCAAACTTGGTAATGTTAATGTTAAGGACTTGTGGAAGAGAAAGAGAAATAATGCAGAATCAGTTTAATTGAAACACTTTAATGCGGTACTATGGTACATAAGAGCATTACACACCAGTACCATTGCTGCTACAAAAGGGGCTCAATATGGCACCCATCAGTGTCCTGAAGAGTCTGAAAGCACAGTAATGCGTTCTGCACAGTGTAACGAAGCATGTCCGTAGGTATGCTGGCTTCCTCTCGTGATATGCTGCACTTCAGATCAGCACGTGTGTCTTTCCCCTGGTAAATCCTGTCCATCAGTTAGTCCCACAACCAGAAATCACAGGGAGTGAGATCAGGTGATGATGCCAACAAAACATTTGGATACTATTGGCTGAAATTCGATTGTTTCCAAATGTGTTTCGGAGAAGCAGGTGAACTTCACAAGCAATGTGTGGTGGGGCCCCATCTTGCATGAAAACTTTTGAGTTCAGTGCATCTCTCTCCTGTAGGGTGGGTATGACAAGATGGCAAACCATATCGTAGTAACACTGGCCAGTCACACTACACGTCTTTGAATCCTTGAGTGCCAACCTGTTGAAAACTGAATGGGCCAATGATGAAAGTAGCTGTGAAGCCACACTGTACTGACATGTTCACCATACAGAGGAGCTTCAAGTACAGTGATTGGGGGTGAAGATCCCCACATTCAGTAAATCTGTGTGTCCACTTCACTGGTCAGAAGAAAATAAGCTTAGTCTGTCTACAGGATGGTCCAGGGCCAGCCCTCAATAATTTCAGTCCATTTGAGAAAGTGGAGATGAAAGTCAACATGCTGTTGTGCGTCCTGTGGTGCAAGCTGCTTTACAATGTGGATCTTGTATGGACACCATTTGAGAATGGTTCAAAACACCTTCTGTGCAGTGGACCACGGGATGTTCAACTGTTGTGACACAGCACACGCATTGCTTGATGATCGGGAATTGTGTGTACCATTGTTTGCCATAGCAACAGCGATTTCATCAACCACCTGTGGTGCAACTGGTCATTGGCCTCTTCCCAGAGTGACGCACAGTTCTCCAGTTCTTCTTCATCATGCTTTGCACAGAACAGGTGAAGAAAGAGGATCCTTTAGTAATCCTTTCAGCCGGTGATATTCTTGAAGTACAGCTGCAGCACTAGTGTTGTTTGGATAATGGAGCTCTACCAGTAATGCCCTGCTTCTTTTGTCGGAGCTCATGTTGACACATCACCAGGTACACTGCAACTGGTGTGGTGTTTGAGACTGTGAATCACGATGACTGATCACAGCACCTGGTGTTCATAGTTGGCACTGGACAGTGGCATTGTGACACATGGAAATCATGCACCCCATACTCTGGACATTAATTGTACCAAGTTTGGTACTCGTATTGTAATTAGTTTCCATGTCATAATGTGTTGAATAGGGAAAGTTTAATCATAACCACCTGGTATATGATGTCCTTATATGATTTATTCAGGGTGAATACCACATAGAAATCTGGAAATTTTTTCATTCAGGAGAAAACAAGGAATTTTTTTAGTATTCTAGTAAGTTTTCTTTGTTTTAGTTTTGAGTTAAATTTTTGTGATTTTGACTGGTAAGAACTGATACTCTGACAAAGAATTTTACTTTAGCCTGCTACTGCAGAAAAATACTGCAGCCAAACAGCATAAACAAGAGAAAAACTCTAATATGAAACTTAAGTTTGCAAAGATACTGCACCATTTACAACAAAAAATCGCAGCGTGCTCACAAGCATCTGCCGACACCAAATATGTCAAAGGCTTTAGGACAAATCCTTAGGTTCATTTGAGTAGTTTCAAGTGGATTCGCGTGCATGTACAGAGTTGAAGTCATGTATGAGCAACGAATTCTCGTGCTTCTCGCTACTTGCAATGTGGCTGTTAGATGTATAAGCAGTAGCTGCAAGCAGCCAGACGCTACCGGAAAAATTTTTCTGTTGTGCCCAGGTGCCAGATTCACACATGCGCAGAGCAGTCAGAGTTGTAGTGGGGAGTACTCCCCACATGACCCGTGTTTATGGTTCGTGATTTTGCTGTTCTCTCTTTGTTATGCAGCTCTCACACCAAGTGAAAACAAAATGAATTTCTGCTCCTGGGAGCTATCAAATGAATTAAACTACATTCACATAATTATGGAAGACTAAAATATGATATTAATTTCAGTTTTCTGACTTTATTTTATTTCCACATAATTGGCAATGAGGTATTAATCACTTAGTTTATTTTTGTAGGTTTCCTAAAGAAATTTGCCTTTTGTTCGTCTTTCCCATAGAGGCAGCCAATTTATTTGAAATGAAGTGTTTCATTTCACACTATTAGCTAGTTTCAACTGTTCACTGATTTTCAAGTGCACAGTTTCATCTTCTGGCACGTATGGCATTATGCTGTAATAAAGAACCAAACTGGAGATAATACAGTAATGGTACTACAAGAAAATTCACTTCCTGGAAATCGAACTGAAAAGCTTTATGGGGCTTTTACATATCTGCCTTCTGTGAAACACAGTATTTTGCGATCACAAGACATGTTTCAACACTTGTCTGGTACCTCCTCTAGGCCTGACATTATTTCCTAATAAGTATTGTTTATAATACATTTGTTTGCGTGGGCATCTTCAGCAGCAGCTGTTAAAATCTGTTACTGTAGGTTATCTGTCTTGAGCTGCCTGCAATCTAATTAAAAAGAATTACACCAGACACGTTTTGCTTCATAAATAAAAGCATCTTCTGTGGTTATTCCGGCTGGTCCCGGCGGAGGTTCAAATCCTCCCTCGTGTGTGTGTGTGTGTGTGTGTGTGTGTGTGTGTGTGTGTGTGTGTGTGTGTGTCCTTAGGATATTTGAGGTTAAGTAGTGTGTAAGATTAGGGACTGATGACCTTAGCAGTTAAGTCCCATAAGACTTCACACACGTTTGAACATTTTTTGTGGTTATTCTGTAGATTGGATACATACATTTGTGCATTTTTGATTGTTTAAGGTAAAAACAGCGTTTTCTTTATAAAGTTGGTATGCAAGTTACTTACAATGTTTCTTTACATATTCTGCTCCTTCCCTCCTTGCTAGCAGTGGTTGGTGTCAAAAGGCGTAATTTCACATTTGCAATTGGCAGTTTCTGGCATTCTGCAGTATTTCTTGCACTGCATTATTTACACTTCACTTTCTTAACTGTCTTTACTATTTCTCATTCCGCATTGCCACAGTGTTTAGTGACATTTGTGAAATTGTCTTGTTTGTAGGTAGAGAGGTGAGAGGAGTGGGGATTTGTTGAATATTTTTTTCCTTTAAATTTATAGAACGCCATTCTTCAGTAAACTATATACTGACACCACACCATGTTTTATCATTGCAACTCTCCACATGTTTACTGCTGGAATAGAATATAAACTTCCAATTACACAGTTTCTTCACTTCAGAAGTAACCTTGTTAACTTTTATTCAGTTTGAAAAAGTCACGAAAAGCCTATTGCTCGTAGTACAGGTGTACACAAACAACTGTTTTTTATTATTATTTCTGCAAGAAATTTATATTCCTTCTTACTAGCTGTGTGGTTGTAAACTCGATTGGAGATAGTACATAACAGTATTGCAGAGTACGAATTTAAAAAAATCCATGTTAAAGTCAACACATAACAAAATATTAAGGTGACATTGAGTTGTAGAGTCTAGTTCTGAAATAAATATTGTGCCAAGGACTACTTTCTATTTTTGCATTCCTTATCTGGATAAGACTGGATAGGATATGATAAAAAAAAAATTGCCCTAAGTATGTCCCCTCCGAACAACATGCCAGACTGTTGCACATGGTGACTGGATGCCCCACTACACACAAAATTCCAAACAGAAATGCGACAAAAGGCTTACAAGCAAAGAAAACTCCAAGTTTGTTCTTCCCATGTCATTGTAGCTGCATATGCACAGTAATCCTGTCTTCTGGCACTTTGTGGTAACTGCTCAAACAAACCTATTTCTAACAAGTCATGGGAAAATATTGCGAAAGTGGTTTGAGAAATGTTACTTTCAAAGTAAATGTCCTTTTACGCAAGTTGAATTATATTACATTTTGAGAATGTATGATGAATTGCTTAAATCAAACTTAACACTTTGGGGATCAGCCAGTTCGAAAAATTTCGGGCCCAGAATACTGGACATTTATGTCAACATTTAAAATTTTACTGGTACATTTGTGTATAATATATCTTAAAAGGTAACAAACCCGCCAAGTTAGCCAAGAGCGCTAATGCACTGCTTCCTGGACTCGGGTAGGCGTGCTGGCCCTGGTTTGAATCCACCCGGCGGACTAACAATGGTGGGGACCGGTGTGCCAGCCAGCCTGGTTGTGGGTTTTAGGCCGTTTTCCACATCTCACTAGGTGAATACTGGGCTAGTCCCCACGTCCTGCCTCAGTTACATGACTCGCAGACATTTGAAACAGTTCACGCTATTTCATGATTTACACTAGACACAGACAGCTGGGGTACTCTGATTCCGTCCCGAGGGGTACGGGGTGGCAGCAGGAAGGGCATCCGGCCACCCCTTCAAATTAACTGTGACAAATCCGCTTGTAACCCTGCCAACCCTGTGAAAACTGCAGGACAACGGCAGTAGCCAAAGAAGAAGAATACCTTAAAGGCTAACACGTGCAAAAAAAAAAAAAAAAGAAAGACCAATATTATGTATGAAAGCTTAACTTTTCTTGTAGCTTTACTATATGTATATTAATTTAGACCATGAACTTTTCGTATTCATGTGTTCACACTACTTAACAGTGATGTTGCTACATCACGTGACCTATGCTCTGAATTTCTACTGTCACTTGCTGGCAAAATAATGTGATGTGAGCTGTGATTGGCTGATAGTCACATTGTAATCTTGATTTCAGTGCTTTGGAAATTAAAGTGCTGTGTTTGAGAAATTCATATTGATTATTTTGTACTACAAAAATATGCAGCATATATGTTGCTGCACATCAAACATCTTTCCAGAACACATTAATCTTTTGCTGTGTTTCTTTTCCTAAAGTGCCAGAATTGTATAAAACCTTTCGCTTTTGGTTCGTATGTGCAGCTCGCAGAGGTGCTAGAAGACTGCTGGTCTGTCACGCGGCGTGGAAGCAAAGCTCGCAATTTGCAGCATTGTTGCCAGAATTTTTCGGGGTCCATTGGTTTGGTGCTGAGTGAAGGGTCTCAACCAAAGGCTTCGTAGACTCTGTGGCGTTCTCAACTGCAGATTTCTAGACCTGCATTACCACGTGGGGGAGGGATTTGTAGGGCTCCACTTGGTAGGTCAGGGTTACACTACACAAAGGAAGCAGCTACTTTCGTAGCATCGTACACATGAGGGTTTTTTAGGCCAGGCGGTAGTTTGAGGTGCTCTGGTGAACACTCGCCAGTCCATTCACAGCAAGGGAATTGAAACAACGTTCAGAATAAAGACACTTCGACTGTCACAATTTTTTCAGTAAACTGTCAAAGTATTCAGGAAAGTTCTCTTGCTCAAATTATTCTTGGGACTAAGAGCTGGCTGAAACCTGAAGTGGAAAGCTCTGCGATATTTAGTGGGTTGTGGAATGTATATCGGAAAGTCAGATTAGAGGCCATAGGAGGGGGAGTGTTCATTGCATTGACAAAAATATTGTGTCTATTGAGGTTGAAGTTGAGTGTGACAGTGAAGTCATCTGGTCACATTTAACAGGTGTAAGTGAACCTAAATCAATCGTAGCATGTTTTAGCGGCCACTTGATTCCGCTGTGACAGTTGTAGTCACTCAAAGTCTATGGTCAGTAGCACGTAAATACCCAGATCACGCAGTTCTAGTTCGAGGCAGCTATTACCTGCCAAGTATAGACTGGGATGTCAAGTTGCGGGGGGTACAGGTGGACACTCATGCGAAATATTTTGAACACATTTTCTGAAAATTGTGTTTAGCAGCTAGCTCAGCAGTGTACACACAGTGGAAATATCTTAGACCTTGTAACCAAAAATAGGCTGGACCTTATCGACAATGTCAGTATAGAAATGGGGATTAGCAATCATGGTGTCATAATAGCAACTATAATTACAAAAGTCTAGGAGGCTAGGAGAGTGTTTCTGCTAGATAGAGGAGGTAAGCAGTTACTAACATCTCACTTAGACAGTGAATTGGCATCACTTAATTCCAGTGAGATGGATGTAGAGGAGTTATGGGCAAAGTTTAAGCAGATTTTAAATCAAGATCTGGAGAGTTACGTGCCTAGTAAGTGGATAAAGGATGGAAAAGATCCACCATGGTTTAACAACGAAATGCTGAGAAAGGAGAGGCTGTTGCCTTCTTGGTTCAAAAGGGGATGCACAAATGACGACAAATGAAGGCCAGTAGAGATTCATGCGTCTGTGACAAGATCTATGCGCAAAGCATACAACAATCACCACTGTCACATCTTAGCAAAATATCCAGCAGAGAATCCGAGAAAATTCTGGTCATATGTAAAATTGCTTAGTGGGTCAAAGGCTTCCATTCAGTCCCTTGTTGACCAGAGTGGTGTGGCAGTTGAAGGTAGCAGAACAAAAGCCGAAGTTTTAAATTTTGCCACACCTGGTAGCCGCGCAGTCTGAGGCGTCTTGTCAAGGTTCACCTAGCTCCCCCCCTCCCCCGTCCCCCCAATCAGAGGTTGGAGTCCTCCCTCTGTAATCCTAGGGACTGATGACCTCAGCAGTTTGGTCCCATAGAATCTTACCACAAAGTGCCAAATTTTAAATTTCACATACAAGAAATTTTCACACAGGAAAACCGTATGAACATACCGAAACTTGACCATCGAGCAAACTCCTGTATGGATGACATAGAAATAAGCATACATAGCATAGAGAAGCAACTGAAAGATTTGAAAACAACTGTGTCAGCAGTTCTGGATGGAATCCCAGTTCAATTTTAGAAAGAGTACTGTATGGCATTGGCCCCTTAATAGGTTGTGTTTATCGTGAGTGTCTCAGCACAAAGTCCCAAGCTACTGGAGAAAGGCACAGGTGTCTCCAGTATATAAGAAAGGTAAAAGAACAGGCCTGCAGAGTTGTAGACAAATATCCCTAACTTCTGTGTGCTGCAGAATCCATGAACATATTCTCAGTTTGAATACAAAAACTCTCTTGAAACTAAGGAGCTTATGTCCATGAATCGGCATGGTTTTAGAAAGCATTGTTCATGTGAAACTCAGCTTGCCGTTTTCTCACATAATATACTGAGAACTATGAATGAAGGGCAACAGGCAGGTTCCATATTTCTAGATTTCAGGAAAGCATTTGACACAGTGCCCCAGTGAAGGCTGTTAACAAAGGTACGAGCATATGGAACAAGTTCACAGATGTGTGAGTGGCTCAAAGACTTCTTAAATAATAGAAACCAGTATGTTGTCCTTGACAGCAAGTGTTCATCAGAGACGAGGGTATCATCAAGAGTGACCCAGGGAAGTGTGATAGGACCACTGTTGTTCTCCATATTCATAAATGATTTGTCGGACAGGGTGGGCAGCAATCTGCAGTTGTTTGGTGATGTGCTGTAGTGTTCGGTAAGGTGTCGAAGTTGAGTGACTGTAGGAAGATACAAGGTGACTTAGACAAAATTTCGAGTTGGTGTGGTGATTGGCATCTAGCCCTAAAAGTGGAAAATGTTAATCCAGATGAGTGGGAAGAACAAACCTGTAGTGTATGGATACAGTCTTATTAGTGTCCTGCTTGACACAGTTAAGTCATTTAAACATCTGGGTGTAGCGTTGCAAAGCTATATGAGGTGGAACAAGCTTGTGTGTGTTAAGGAAGGCAAATGGTAGACTTCGGTTTATTGGGAGAATTTTAGGAAAGAGAGGTTCAGTTGTAAAGGAGACCGCATATAGGATGCTGGTGTAATCTATTCTAGAGTTCTACTCGAGTGTTTGTGATCTGTACTGGGCCAGACTGAAGGAGGAGATTGTAGCAAATCAGAGGTGGGCAGCTAGATTTGTTAGGTTTGAACAGAACATAAGTATTACTGGGAGGCTTCAGGAACTCAATGGGAATCCTGGGTGGGAATACTATGTTCTTTTCAAGAAACACTATTGAGGAAATTTAGAGAACCACCATTTGAAGCTGACTACCAAATGATTCTATTGCCGCCAACATACATTGCACGCAGGGCTCATACAGAGGGGTTCAGAGAGTTGTTTTTCTCTCGCTGTATTTGCGAGTGGAACAGAAGGGGAAATGACAAGTAGTGGTACTGCCATGCACCGTATAGTAGCTTGCAGAGTATCTAAGTAAATATAGATGGTATACGTAGATGTAGATTGATAAGTTTACAGTTCTGAGGGAAAGTATACTGTCATTTAATACAAGGTCTATGTATTTCCACCTGGAAAATGTGTGTTTTCATCCGGAAAAGGTGTATTTTTAACCCAGAAATAATTTGTGTGTGTGTGTGTGTGTGTGTGTGTGTGTGTGTGTGTGTGTGTGTGTGTGTTCGTGTTCGCAAATACCTCCTGTTATTCTTTATTTTATTATGTGAGTTCATAATTTTCATATTTTTCTTAATACAGTGTGACTCCTTGCCACTGTTAATGTGTAATGTAAACCATAAACAAATGGTGAATGTAATCATGGGTACTTAATTTTGCTGTTTTCCTTTTAATGTTTCGTTCCCAAGGGAAAGTATTATTCTTTTTTATTATTATACAATTTTGTGAATTTCATATTTTATGCCATTTTTATTCTTTAGGTATTTTTTACTGTTTTTTCCCTTTCTTTTTAAGAAGAAGAGAGGAACTCTGTACATAAGGGGAAATCTTATCAATGCTAACTCAATTTGCATCTATTTAAAGCTTAGTATTGACCTTTATTTTTAATGTTTGACACACCTATTTGGGAAGCGAGACTGAGAACTGCATGTCAGGGACAAGATACTACCTATATATTTTAAAGTTACGGTCTGTACCAGAGAGAAAATATTCTGTAAATGTTTCTTACATTATTATTTTAACTATGTACTGCCATTTTTTGATTGTAAAATGCCCTATGAATCATACTGTGTACTGAAAACCGGTAGCCAGTAGGCAAGATAAGAAAATGTAACTATAACCTAAAACAAATACTTTTTTGCTGATTGTTGGTTGCTGTTCATATTGGCAATACGGCAGACATGTATGAATAAAGGTTGATAAAACTTCTAGTTACCAGTTGGCAGTAGACACAGAAGTTAGGCTTTTGAAGATAAGGTAAACATAGTCTAACAGAAATGAAAAAAGAATCAACAAATGGTTGAGAAGGCACATGGGAAGCAATTAAATTGCAGGTGGTGCATTTCAGTCACTGTACTACAGTCTATACTGGTCCTGAGCTGTACCTTGATGCTCAACGCCTGACAGTGGTCCCCCAGTTTCTTGGGTATTCCTTTTGACAAGAAGCTTACGTGGTTGCCCCATATCCACCCTCTGAAGATTAGCTGTTTCCATAAACGCCGTGTCCTCCTCTGTCTTGCCTGCACCTCTTGGGCTTGAATCATTCAGCTCTTCTCCGCCTTTATCGGGTCTTAGTTCTGTCCCATCTGGAAAAAGGTTGTCAAGGTAAAGGCTCAGGTGCACCTTCCACAGTGCTTCTCTTGGACCCGGTGCACTATCGTAGTATCTGTTTGGCCACCTGTGCCTTTTGCACTAGCCCCGGTTGGGACAGCCCCTCCCCCCGTTTCCAGTTCGGCAGTCGCAACTGCTCCTAGCCATCATTATTTGCTCTTTCCCTGCTCACACTTCCTATTCTATCCTTTTTGCAGCTTTGCTTCTCTGCTGTGATTTCCATTCTCCCTCCTTGCCCTGTTCCCCACATTCTCTCCCGAATATTCACCCCCCCCCCCCCCCCCCCAATTTCAATTAGTTCCTTGGCCTCGGATTCAGAGGGATCTGTTCCGGTGTCTGAAAGCCTTCATCACTCCGCTAATGTTCCATTTTTTGTTGCACTCGCTCTTATGGGAGTTTCGGAATGCTATTGTTTTTTACAGTGACGGTTCTAAAATCTGCTGATCACATGGTATATGCCTTCACATTTCCTGCTGGCATGAAACATCATCTCATGCCTGCCATGTGTGGAGTGCTTACCACACAACTGATAGTCATTTATCAAGCCCCGTGCTTTACTAAATGGTCCTCCTCCACCCGAGTTTTGTTACGTATGGACTCGATGATTTACCTTTAGGCTGTCACCTGGTGTTTTTCCTGCCACCCCCTCAGTCTCTGCCATCCATGACCTTCTCTCCAATTGTGACCATTCTGCATGTTCAGTTGATTTCCTTTGGGCCTTCTTCTCCCCCCCCCCTCCCCCCCCCTCTCTGTCTAATAAACTTTGTGCAATTAAGGGATTCCCACCACATGGTGTTCTTCCCCCACCTCTCCCGGTGGGAATCAGCCATCCTATGCTGTGTTCATATCAGCCGTACCAGGTTGACCCAAGGTAAAGGTCAAGGTGACCTTGCATTGTTCCATCTATCCTGGGTTTTCTGTGCAAAAGTGGGTTGTTGTCCGAGATTTAAGTACCTCAGTTTCCTTCTGGAATTGGAGTCGGGTAGTGTTGATGTTGGTTTGAGAGGCCTTTGGCCTTGCCTCCACCCTGACCAAGTTCCCTGCCCCCCCCCCCTTTCCCTATGTTTTTTCTGGTCTTTTGTGTAGTTCTGTTTCCCCTTTTCTTGTGTTAGTTTTGTCTCTCCTTCCCATGGTGTTGTCCACATTGTGTCACAATCATGGGATGGTGTAGGGAGCGGCGTGGGTTGCTGGCTGTGCTGGAATCCCCTCGTGTGTAGCATCTTTGGGACAGCCCTTCTCTTGCCCTTCTCTCCCCCCACCCCTCTGGCTCCTCCTTGTTCTTTACTCTTCCTGCCACTGCTACATTCCTTTTGCCTCTCTTGTATGCCCATTAAGTATTTGTGGCAGGTTCACTACATACCGTACTGTTTTTGAAGAAACAAGGGGAATAAACTGGAAGCTGAAAAGCCGTCAAAAAATTGTGTGTGAAACAGTGAGAATGTAACTGTATTTTTTATTTTTTTAATAATCTGCTCCCTTCAGTTACATTTTTCCGTATTGTCGGTTAATATACCCTCCAGGTACAAAAATTAATTACAGGAGATTATAGTTTTTATACTTTTTTGTTCGTGCATATTGTTAGTGCATTCATCTGTAACACATCCTTCCTCTTTTTTATAGGTTTAATCGCAAACCGAAGAAAGGCATTCAGTTTTTACAAGAGCAACGATTATTGGGGAGTTCTCCCATGGAAATAGCTGAATGGTTGCACAGTGATGAACGCTTAGATAAAACTGGGATTGGTGACTTCTTGGGTGACAATGATGATTTAAGTAGAGAGGTGAGTCTTTTGACATTACTCATTCATTGTAATGTTTTGGCATTGTCTTAACCACTTCAGAAAAAGTTTAGTTACAACTCAAATGCATAGATGTTTCTCCTAATAAGCCAGGTGTTTCTTTTTCCACGCATACTATTAGTTTGGCTGCACTGCCTGTTTAAATTTTATAGTGTAGAGCTGCAGCTCCTTTGCACTCCTCATAACCCTTCAAGTTGTATAAAAAGCAGCAGAAATAAATAAAGTTCATTTTCAAGTGTCAAACCTGCTTATAATTTAAATTCTGTTTCTCACAAAAGAGTGAAATTAATCACTTTGCTACATTGTTTGCAGTTTGGAATACTAAAATACATAGTTTTTCTGTAATATAAAATTCAGACAGTGAAACTATAAGTAAGACTTCAATAAAAAAGGAATAGAGTAGTTATAAACTCAGATATTTGTAATATAAAATTTGCAGTGATATCATTGATTGTTATTTTCCTCACAATACACGTGAAAACTAAAAATTTCCCTGTTGTAACTGCCTTGCATTATAAACCCAGTATGAAGGATGTTATTTAAATATTAGAATTATTTTGCAGGTTATGTATGCATATGTTGACCTAATGAACTTCAGCAACCGGGATATAGTATCTGCTCTTAGATATTTCCTTGAAGGCTTCAGACTACCTGGTGAAGCACAGAAGATTGATAGGCTAATGGAGAAATTTGCCAGCAGATACTGTGAATGTAATCCAAAGTATGTATTGTAGTGACGTACAAAATTATCTTAAAAATAAAAATACAGTTAACTATTTCCTCCTCTGCATAATCTTCTGCTCCCATGACATAAAATATACTGGCAATGCCAATTTTGCTCATAACTAAGAATTATAGCATATCTTCTATTTTATTTTCTTCTTTCCCAGTCAAATTTTATTTTGGAATTTTTAAAGTGAGATAATACTTCTGGTGCCCTCTCTCCCATCCCTCTCATCTGCCATATCCTCATTATCCACCCTAGCTAAGATCTCTCTTCCCTCTGCTCACACTGCAAAAGAGAACTCTCTACAAGACTAATTTGAAAGCTCAGCTGGTTATTGTCCTCCTATGCATATATGTTTCCTCTCATATATTCTGCTTGGCAGCCTGCTGTGTCTGTTCTCTCAATGCCCTGCACATTCTAAGTGGACCTCCTTGGAACTGGACTGGGCACTCCTTCATTAGTTTAAATTCTTAATCCAGTCGCAGCTGAACAATGGATGAATCCTATATTCACCTGCATGACAGTTTATTATATGTCACCTTAACAGTATTCATCACTATGGAATCTGCTTGGATGCTGGTGCTTTCCCCATCAGTCCACTTAAGTCTCTGTCTGGTGGAAGCTGCCAAATTACTCGTTTTCTGGCAAGATACGTATTGTATGCTCCCATTTTTTATTAAGTTTCTTGGCCAACAATAAGAGGCATGGTGTGCTTCACTCTCTGCCCCACCCCCACCCCCCTCTCTCCCCCCCCCCTCCTACCTACCCCCCCCCCCCACCCCCCCTCACCCCTGGGCTTCACTACAAAAGAACACTACTCTAGCTTTGATCATTTGCTTGACTTGTCTGGAGCTTTTTATGCAGGCTGAGGGAGCACCTCCTTTCAAACCAATGACTCAGATGGTGACCATGGCACGGTATACGCCTTTCTTCCATCAGTGAAGAGGTCTTCAGGTGCCGCCTTTTAGATCAGTGTTTGATTTTTACTGTTGAGCTGCTAGCCAAGTATCGGGTACTCTTGCACATCTAGCAACGTGGCATCTAAATCTGTCAAATGCTCAGATTCCCTCAGTGTTCTCCATAGCCTGTTTGCAACGTAGACATGTGTATCACACTTAGTCCAATGGATTCGGAAATGTCTTTATTTGCCCACTGATGGTTGGATTAATGTCATTTGTATGGGTTCCTAGACATGTCAATGTGTTGGGCAATGAGGCTCTGGATGCTGCTGCCTACATTGCAGCTCAACTATTCTGGACTTTTAGCAGTTCTGTCCCCTCAGATGATCTCAGCATTGCTATATGCAGGAATATTTTATCACTCTCTTATGAACAGTGGTCATATGTCCGTGGGAACATGCTGGAGATTAAACCCATCCCTATGGCTTGGGCAGCTTCCTCTCATCCATCTTCTCATGAAGAGATAATTTTAAATAGGCCACATGTTGGACAATACCTTTTCCACCATCATCATCTGTTACGTGATGACTCCGCAGCACTTGTATTGAAATACCGATGGTGCTTCACTTTCTATCCCGATGTCAGTTTCTTAACTTCTTACACTTTAATGTGTATTTGTCATCTGAGCTATCCTGGGTTTGAGCAGATACAGCAAAAGATGTAGAATGTGTTCTAGCCTTTAACTGCTGTAGCAATGTGGTGCAAGAGATCTAAATTCCAACCTTGTACTGTGATTGCCTTGAAATTATTACCAAATTATGTCTTAAAAAAAGAGTGTCATTGTAACTGTTCAGTTTACCTTTCAGCTTGGTTTATTGTCTTTTAACAAGTGTTCCAGGTTCACTTTCATGATTCATTATAGTTTTACCCACCTACTAATGCCATTTCGGCCCCTGTGTGTAGACAAACTTAAAGAAGCATGGAATCCTTTCTGTAGAAAATGTCCTGTTTTAAGATATTACCTGGACACTTCTGTCCTCACCTATTTTGAGCCCTAAAATAAAGCATTAAAAATAAAAAAAAGGGAAGAAAAGTTGCATGTCTGTCAGGTGTTACACACACCTATTATTTGTACTGTCGAATAGTGATCTATCCTGATGTATTACCTACCTTATGTCCTTAATTTTTTGTATTCTCATATTTATATTTTTTTATGTATTCGTTCAAGAGGGCATTTTCCTTATGTCTGTAAAAAAGTTAAAATGCAAATTTATTTAATTATTAGAATGCTGGTGTACTGGAATATTGTTCCAGGAATTCTGTAGTGTCCTATAAAATCTGTCTAATTCACGAATTAGCAGCTTAATAAAAATATAACTGCAGGATTTTTATTTATACAAGGATAGTCTGAAAAGTTTCCAACCTTAACTTAGCAGCACTTGTCAACAAAAGTTGAGGAGTTTAGTTGTGCGTGCTAAGTAAGGCACTCCCAAAATTCCAGACATTTTGGAAGTGCAGTTGTTGTTCGATAGTCATTGTAGTGAGTTGATCCGTGTATTTTTGTAAAAGTGTACAAAATTGAGTGTCGAACTGTAAATAGATATTTGTTTTTGAAAGAGAGTACACCTACACAAATTAAACTTGAGTTGCACACAGTTTACAGGGCTCTGTACCGTAGTTTACCACTGTGAAATTTTGGAGACCTGAATTTAAACATGGCCATACCAACTTGAGTGATAATGGACGTTCATGACAGCCAACAACTGCAATCAGTGAAAATAACATTGCCCAATTTCACCAGAGAATTGTCGAATTAAGGTGAGAGAGACAACAGAGACTACGAGCGTATGTAAAGAATGTCTTTGTCACACATTGATTAAAAATTTAGGGATGGGGAAGCTGATTGCACACTGTGTGCCGTGATTGCTCACTGTGTGCTGTCTCACACCTCAGCAGTTGTCGTGGTGAAACTCCACAAATATCAGTTTCATTTGCTTCATCACCCTTCTTACTCACAAGATCTAGACCCAAGCAGCATTATTTTGTTCCTTTGGCTGAAAGTTGAGCTCGTGGGCAGAAATTTTAGTCACATGATAAAGCCATCACCCTCCTAAACAGCTGTTTTGCAGAGAAAGGCACTAGCTAATATTTGGATGGGTTAGAGACAATTGTATAGACATACAACGGGATCATGTTGAAAAATAAAATAAAAATATATTTGAAGAAAAATGTGAGATTTCTTTCATTGGTTAGTAACTTTTCAGACTACCCATGTATTTTCAACAATTTTATTTTTCTTATTTGTGATTTTTCTCATTTTTCTCCAGCAATGGTCTTTTTGCTAGTGCTGATACTGCATATGTATTAGCATATTCTGTCATTATGCTTACCACAGATCTTCATTCACCCCAAGTGAAAAGCAAAATGACTAAAGAGCAGTACATTCGGCTCAACAGAGGTATTAGTGACAGCAAGGACTTGCCTGAAGAATATTTGTCAAGTATCTATGATGAAATTGCTGGTCATGAAATAAAGATGAAAGGAACTGTTAACAAACCGGGCAAACAGTGTAAGTTGTTAAAATACAGCTTTCTGTTATCTTCATTAATAATTACGAACCTCTGTTAAGATTAATGTAGCTTTATAGATACTAAAGTGACTGCTAACCAGTTAACATGTTTGTGAATTTTATGTTAGTGCTGTATAAACTTGTTTTTTATGAAGGGTTATTTTTATTTCACATTGCTACAAAATGGATTTTCAAACACTTACTCAAAATCTATAAATCCCGGATGAAGTTGTAATTCCTATTCATTGCTTCATTCTATAGTTTCCTTAATGACTTGTAAATGGTCAATAGTTCTTGCACCTAACAGCTGTGAAGATTGTTCTTGTTGGATTCTTTCCCCAACTGAAGTCAGCTGTCAGTTCTATTATTGAACAGGGTGGTCCATAGTTGAGGAACCACATTTCTAAAACAAAAATAGGAGTAAAAACAGATATTCAGAGTCAAGGAGTGTGGGATGGGAGAGATGGAAAACCTGTAAGGCTATTTTTCAAGCGGAAAGGTCATGTGACACATCAAGCAGATAGAAGAATCAATGGTGGCTTTCAAATGAGTTTAGCTGTACTGATTTGTGAGTTATGTCGTATTTTGTGCAAGACAAGGCAAATGCTGGTGATGAAAACAGAAAACACACAGAGACTTCGGGATGCACTTGACATGTTGTGCGGCACATTGTAAGGTTGTTGTTAACTGCTTCAGCCACTCCTTGTGGAGTTGAGCCAACCCAAGTATCAGAATGTGCACACAAGCATCAACAGTTTACTCACAGAGGTGTGCAAGGTTTTTGATTTTCACTGCATACACTGAGTCACAGGTTTAAATCAAACAATGGAAAATCCAGGATGGAATGTAACAATACTGGAGAAGGAAAGTTGCCACTCACCATATAGTGGAGATGCTGAGTCGCAGATAGGCAGAACAAAAAGATGTTCACACTTAAAGGTTTCAGTCAATGGCCTTCGTCAACAATAGACACACATATGCGCACACACACACGCAAACGCAACTCTCTCACACGACTGCAGTCTCAGGCAACTGAAACCACACTGAGCAGCAGCACCAGTGCATGATGGGAGTGGTGACTGGGTGGGATAACGGAGGACGCTGGGGCAGGTAGGGGGAGTGATAGTATGGTGGGGAAGGCTGACAGTGAAGTGCTGCAGGTTGGGCAGCGGATAGCGGAGTGGTGGGGAGGGGGAAGTAGCAGAAAAGGAGAGAAATACAGAGAAATTAATAAAAAATTAAAAAAATAAAATAAATAAAAAAAAGACTGGGGTTGGTGGTGGAATGGCGGCTGTGTAATACTGGAATGGGAGCAGGGAAGGGAATGGATGGGTGAGGACGGCGACTAACGAAGGTTGAGGCCAGGAGGGTTACAGGAACGTAGGATGGATTGCAGGGAAAGTTCCCACCTGCGCAATTCAGGAAAGCTGATGTTGGTGGGAAGGATACATATGGCACAGGCTGTGAAGCAGTCATCTAAATGAAGGATATCATGTTTGGCAGCATGTTCAGCAACATGGTGGTCCACTTGTTTCTTGGCCACAGTTTGTCAATGGCCATTCATGCGGATAGACAGCTTGTTGGTTGTTGTACCTAAATAGAATGCAGCACAGTGGTTGCAGCTTAGCTTGTTAACCACATTGCTGGTTTCACCAGTAGCCCTACCTTTGATGGGAAAAGCGATGTTAGTGACCGGACTGGATTAGGTGGTTGTGGGAGGATGTATGGGACAGGTCTTGCATCTGGGTCTGTTACAGGAATATGAGCCATGAGGTATGGCATTGGGAGCAGGGGTTGTGTAAGGATGGACGAGTATATTGTGTAGGTTCTGGACTCCAGTCCCATCACTAACATCACCTATCATATCAAAGTTAGGGCTACCTGTGAAACTAGTCATATGGTCTACAAGCTAAGCTGCAACCACTGTGCTGCATTCTATGTAGGTCTGACAAGCAACAAGCTGCGCATCAGCATGAGTGGCCACCGACAAACTGGCTGAGAAACAACATCCTGTTGCGGAACACGCTGCCAAACATGATATCCTTCATTTCAGTGACTGTTTCACAGCCTGTGCCATATGGATCCTTCCCACCAACACCAGCTTTTCTGAATTGCACAGGTGGGAACTTTCCCTGCAATACATCCTACATTCCCGTAACGCACCTGGCCTCAACCTTTGTTAGTTGCTGTCCTCACCCATCCAGCCCCTTCCTTGCTCCCATCCCAGTACTACACAGCTGTCGTTCCACTGCCACACCCAGTCTTTTTTAATTTATATTATTTTATTTTTTATTTATTTCTCTCTAGTTCTCTCCTTTTCCGCTACCCCTTCCCCACCTCTCCCCTGCCCACTGCCCAACCTACAGCACTTCACTGTCCGCCATCCCCACCATACTATTCCTCCCCCTCCCCCTCCCTGCCCCAGCCTCCTCCTTTAGCCCACCCAGTTGCCACTCCAATCATGCACTGGTGCTGCTGCTCACAGTGTGGTTTCTGTTGCCTGAGACTGCAGGTGTGTGTGTGTGTGTGTGTGTGTGTGTGTGTGTGTGTGTGTGTGTGTGTGTGTGTGTGTGTGTGTGTGTATTGTTGACAAAGGCTGTGGGCCAAAAGCTTTAAGTGTGAAAATCTAATTGTTGTGCCTATCTGCAACTCAGCATCTTCGCTATATGGTGAGTGGCAACTTTCCTTCTCAAATGTTGTTAGTCACAGGTTTGTTTGAACCTCTGAAGGTGGATATCAAATATGGATTTCCAGGACCTGTATAAAGTAACGAACCTAAGAATATACTACAGCCCCATAAATGTCTCTCCAGTAGGGTCTGCAACAACAAGATTAAACTAATTACTGACATTTGAGAAGTCATTCTTCACAAACTGCATTGGGTTTCACTGAAACCCTAATACACTATGTGATCAAAAGTATCCGGACACCCCAAAAAACATAAGTTTTTCATATTAGTTGGATTGTGCTGCCACCTATTGCCAGGTACTCCATATCAGTGACCTCAGTAGTCATTAGACATTGTGAGAGAGCAGAATGGAGCGCTCCGCGGAACTCATGGACTTCGAACGTGGTCAGTTGATTGATTGGGTGTCACTTGTTTTATACATCTGTACGTGAGATTTCCATACTCTCGAACATCCCTAGGTCCTCCCCCTTGCGGGTTCGGGGGTTAGAATAGGCCCGCGGTATTCCTGCCTGTCGTAAGAGGTGACTAAAAGGAGTCTCCAACATTTCGGCCTTTAATGTGATGGTCCCCATTAGGATTTGACCTCCATTCTTCCAAATTCAACAGAAGTACGAGCCTTTTGGGGAAGGACACCTTATGTGGTGCACCATCAATCTTCTGTGCCCTAAGACCTTGGCACTCTTCATCATCTTGGCGTCGTAACTGCACCCACCATCCCTCATTTTGGGTATACACACCTGATGGGTTGCGTAAGTTACACCCTTAATGCGTCACCATCCGCATCCACAATAACTATGCACTTCCCATGGCAACCAAAATTCAGCACGGTAGCCAGCCCGTTGTGGTGGAGTCGTCATGTACCCTCTTGGTTGTAGCCCCCTAACAACACAGGGATCGTACTGCCGATGCCCGAGCTGACACCTCCCCACGTAAGCCAAGGAGTAGATGCCTGTCTCTCTGGGGCATTCGGACTCCTGGCAACGGCCATCCTGCGGCTGGGTGGCGCCCGTGGAGAGACCCACTGGTCAGAGTGGGTGGCATCGGGGCAGACAACCTGCAATGAAGCGGATGAAGTCTCAATCCGGTGGTCGAACGACCGCCAACGTCTCTAAGCGCAGTAAGGTAGAATTTAATGCTGTGACATATGACCCCAAATCATTCCCTTCCCTAGCCACACCATGGGAGGGACATAGGGCTGCGGACAAACAGAAGCCGTATTCACCACGATACTTTGTGTGCAGCAGAACTGATTGGGATTCATTTTTGGGGACTAAGCCTCTCTTCTTTGTGAACAATCTTGAAGGTAAGTTTGGGAAGTGGCGTCTCTTTCCGAAATGAGGAGTGGTGCCATCCTGATACAAGCAGCTTCATCTACACAGTCATGGGCATTACTTGCCTGTGAGAAGCTCGGTGACATACCCATTAATGTCACTCCCCATGACTCCTTAAATATGGTCCAGGGGATTATCTTTCATAAAGATCTTCTGCTACAGTCTGATGACGAGTTATGGGAGAACCTGGCACGATGAGGTGTACACTTACTCCATCGTGTCTTTAGAGGGCCCAAGGATAATAGGATCGCTACCGGTGCTTTCCTCCTACCCTTTGAGGGCGACTGCTTGCCCGAGAAGGTCAAGGTCATGATCTATCAGTGCGATGTCAAGCCCTATGTCCCACCCCCTATGCGATGCTTCCAGTGCTGGAAGTTCGGACACATCTTCCCCAGACGCCCTGCCAGCCCCACGTGTCGAGATTGTGGACGACCTTCGCATCCCAATTCTCCATGTGCTCCGCCTCCCACCCGTGTTAACTGTGGGGAGCATCATTCTCCCTGCTCGCCAGACTGTGCAGTCTATCAACGAGAGCGGAAGATACGAGAAATTAAGACCCTGGACCGTTTAACTTACCAAGAGGCAAAGAAGAAGCTAGAACGACTCAACCCCACACCTATGTTGAGGAGTTATGCTGCTGTAACACTGCCGCCACCAGTTCCTGCAAAGAATCCTTTCTCAGTTGGCCCACATAGCAGTCAAGTTACGCCTGTCCCACCGCTGGTAGGGGCCTCTCCATCTTCCACTACTCCCAGAATACCCAGTTTGGGAGCAGTGCGCCCCGAACGTCAGTCCCCACCTCTCAGCCGGAGAAGCGACAGCCTTCTCCAACTACTCAGCCGGAGAAGCAACGGCCTCCTCTGTCCTCACGCGTTCTAAAGGGGTCCCTTGGGGGAGTCCCTTCCAAGGACTTTACTATTGTCTCACAAGACACTAGCCATTGGCTGAAGAAGCCACCAGCTGCTGGGCGAAGGGCTTCACGCTCTTCCTCTCTTCCTGACAATACGTCAGGAAAGCCCTCCCAGCATGCCAGCATGCGAACCCTCCTCCCAAAGACAAGAGAGAGAAGAGGAAGCTCTCTAAGAAGAATAAGGACCCGGTGGTTCCCACACCACCGCTTCCTGTCATCTCAGCCTCTGAGGATGAGGTCGATCTCTTTGCGTCCCCTGATGATCTAGATCTCGCCATCTCCTCAGAAACGATTGATGCTGAGACGTCAGTCACTCAGTCGGTGGCAGCATGTGACCCTGTGAAGTAATTTGCCTTTTCAGTGTCTTCATGCCCCTACAGGACATGCTTTGTACAAACCTCCAGTGGAATTGTGGCGGTTATTTTAGCCATCTACCTGAGCTACGTCAGCTTCTAAGCATGACGCCTGCTTTCTGCATTGCCCTCCAGGAAAACTGGTTCCCGGCAATGCAGACCCCTGTCCTTTATGGATACAGGGGCTATTACTGTCACCGTAGCGCTTACAATAGTGTGTCAGGTAGAGCCTGCGTGTATGTCCTGTAGTGTTCCTGTGCCCCTTCAGACATCATTGGAAGCTGTGGCATTGGTCACTCTTGGCTGATGAATGGTCATCTGCTGCATCGAGAGGACACCCCCCCCCCCCCCCCCCCCCTAATTGTCGATGTGGTGCAAACATGATGGTGGCCCATATGTTGTTGGAATGTCCTCTTTTAACCGCCCACAGGCGTCTCTTTTAGGTGACAATGTCTCTATGGCAGATTGGATTTTAAGTTTTATTCGTGCAAGCGGCTTTTATAAGTCCATCTAATTTTGTTGCGTCGTCCTCTTCTGTGCTGTATATTTTACTTAGTTTTGTGGTGTAATTTGACTCCACCCTAATCTTTCAGGCTGGACGTTTTAACATGTTGCAGGGTGGCTGGCTCATCCTTTTATTTTCGTGATCAGCCAGCCACGGTTCTCTGCTGTACAGTTTTAATTCTTTCTGCCTTTCTTCTATATTTTGTTTTTGTCGCTGTGCTCCATTTTCCATGTTGCCTTACCGTTGACCTTGGGGCTTTTCTTCCCCCGGAATTTTTTTTTTTTTTTTAATGCTCAGCCTGACTGGTGGATGGTTTAAATATGCTCTGTGTGTTTATGAAACAAGGGACCGATGGCCTTTGCAGTTTGGTCCCTTTAATCTTTAAACCAACCAACCATCCCTAGGTCCTCTCTTTCCGATTTGATAGTGAATTGACAACGTGAAGGGACACATACAGCACAGAAGCATAGAGGCCGACCTCATCTGTTGACTGACAGAGAATGCTGACAGTTGAAGAGGGTCGTAACGTGTAATAGGCAAACATCTTTACAGACCATCACACAGGAATTCCAAAGTGCATCAGGATCCACTGCAAGTACTATGACAGTTAGGCGGAAGGTGAGAGAACTTGGATTTCATGGTTGAGCGGCTGCTCATAAGCCACACATCAGGCCAGTAAATGCCAAACGACACCTGGCTCGGTGTAAGGAGCATAAACGTTGGATGATTGAACAGTGGAAAAATGTTGTGTGGAGTTACAAATCAGCCTGGTGAACGTCATCTGCCAATATGTGTAATGCGAACAGTAAAATTCAGAAGCGGTGGTGTTATGGTGTGGTTGTGTTTTTCATGGAGGGGGGCCTTGCACCCCTTGTTGTTGGCCTACATTGATGTTTTAAGCACTTTCTGGCTTCCCACTGTTGAAGAGCAATTCAGGGATGGCGATTGCATCTTTCAACATGATCGAGCACCTGTTCATAATGCACGGCCTGCGGCGGAGTGGTTACACAACAACAACATCCCTGCAACGGGCTGGCCTCCAGAGTCCTGACCTGAATCCTATAGAACACCTTTGGCATGTTTTGGAACGCCGACTTCGTACCAGGCCTCACTGACCGCCATCAGTACCTCTCCTCAGTGCAGCAGCCTGTGAAGAATGGGGTGCCATTCCCCAAGAAACCTTCCAGCCCCTGATTATATGCCTACAAGAGTGGAAGCTGTCATCAAGGCTAAGGGTGGGTCAACACCATATTGAATTCCATCATTACCGATGGAGGGTGCCACGAACTTGTAAGTCATTTTCAGCCAGGTGTCCAGATAATTTTGATCACAAAGTGTATATGGTAAAAGGGATGTACCCTCATCCCTGCATTTCAGTGATTTGCTGAATGTGGAATATGGGGGTAGTTACAGGCAGTTTAGCCGTACATGTATGTATGTGTTTTTTTGGGTTGAGGAAGGACGCTGTCCAAAACCTTGGAATAATTTCACTTGTATTTATGTGCCTGTTGATTACTCAACACCTCAGCTGTACAGTGTGTGATTATATTTATTTCTTAACATTATTTTTATTCCATTGTCTATTATTATAGTGTTGTTGTTGTTGTTGTTGTTGTTGTTGTGGTCTTCAGTCCTGAGACTGGTTTGATGCAGCTCTCCATGCTACTCTATCCTGTGCAAGCTTCTTCATCTCCCAGTACCTACCGCAACTTACATCCTTCTGAATCTGCTTAGTGTATTCATCTCTTGGCCTCCCTCTACGACTTTTACCCTCCACACTGCCCTCCAATGCCAAATTTCTGATCCCTTGACGCCTCAGGACATGTCCTACCAGCCGATCCCTTCTTCTGGTCAAGTTGTGCCACAAACCTCTCTTCTCCCCCATCCTATTCAATACCTCCTCATTAGTTACGTGATCTACCCACCTAATCTTCAACATTCTTCTGTAGCACCACATTTCAAAAGTTTCTATTCTCTTCTTGTCCAAACTATTTATTGTCCATGTTTCACTTCCATACGTGGCTACACTCCATACAAATACTTTCAGAAACGACTTCCTGACACTTAAATCTATACTCGATGTTAACAAATTTCTCTTCTTCTGAAACGCTTTCCTTGCCATTGCCAGTCTACATTTTATATCCCCTCTACTTCGACCATCATCAGTTATTTTGCTCCCCAAATAGCAAAACTCCTTTACTACTTTAAGTGTCTCATTTCCTAATCTAATTCCCTCAGTGTATAGTGTAGGAGAAAAAATATTTGTGTGCTGCAGTAAAGACTCATCTCTCTATCTAGTTGGCATTTACGGATGGTTTTTCCTGTCTGTGCTAAATTCTTGTCTACAATGCTAGTATGAAAGTTTCCTATTTTTCATTCATTAGTTTCATATTATTTTGCTCTGTAATAGGCAAATCATAAAACAAATTGTAGAAGATTCCCATCCTATATGTTCCTTTAAAATAACGGCAACCATAATATGTAACATGCAATACACTTCATTAATCTCTAAGAGAATGATAATAATGAATAGTAAAAAGAATAGTGGCTTTTTAACATAAAAATGAGGTATACTGCAGTCGAAGCAATGAGATAATTCAACTGCTTAGGAAGTGAGATTCCACAGTATGCCTAAAACAGGGGAGATATCAGAAGTATATGCATTTTCAACTTTTCGCGGCATAATGAATAGTCCATTAAATTTCGGGCATGCAACCGGCTATCCTCAGAGTGAGTCTCAAGATGCAGTCAGTCTTGCGACTCACTCTGAGGATGGCCAGATGATACGTGGTCGAAATATCAGTGGAAGAAATTTTATTTGTGTGGCTGCATGCACAAAATTTAATGGACTATATCAGAAGTAGATTGATATGAGCAAAGAAAACTTCCTGGAATTAAAGAGTCCCACTTCATGGTCCAGTCACAGTAATATGCCCACAGCCTATGTTCAATCCACTGTCCAATAACCACTCGCAGATGGCAAGTGGCAGCACTAGCAGTGGAGGGTATATAAAACATTTTGGGGGATGTGGAAAACGGTGCAGTTGTTGTAATGCAGAAATGGAGCACTTTATATGATGTCCAAAAAGGCAGCAGGCAGCTTATTTATGTACCCATGTTGACTGCTGTTTGAGGGCCACAAAAGCTGAAATTTGCATGCCAGTACTGCAACTGAATGGTGGCCTTTTCAGATGGATCACATTTTATGCTCCATTGGAAGGTGGCAATTGGCATGTACTGCGTGAAACATCTGAAAGCAAAGGGTTCAGGCCAGAGAAGAAAGCACTACAGTCTGGGAAATGTTCTCACGGCGTTCCCTGGGTGATCTCATCATTCTGGAAGGCATAATGGATCAACACAAGTATGCACCTATCCATGAGGACCATGTCAACCCCTCAGTGGTATCTACAGCAGGAGAGTGCAGCGTGTCGCACAACTCACAATTGATGTGCATGGTTCGAAGAGCACCAGGATGAGTTTACCATTCTCACCAGCCCACCAAACTCCCCAGGTTTAAACCTAATCGAGAATTTCTGGGACCACCTCGATCAGGCAGTCCAAGTCACGGATCCTCAACCAAGAAACCTTGCGCAGCTGTCCACAGCACTGGTGTCGGCATGGCTTCACATTCCTGTTGATACCTTCCAGAACCTCATTGACTTGTCTTGCATGTTTTGCTGCAGTCTGCACTGCAGAAGGTGATTATTCAGGCTTTTGGCAGGTGGTCATGTTAATGTGACTGGACAGTATGGTATCAGATATGAATGTGGAACAAAGGAAATCCCGGAAAATGTGTGAGAGGTGTGACTCTGTTTGGAAGTGAAACACGGACTGAGGGGTCGTTAGAGAAGATAAAACTGTAAGCATTTGAAACAACGAGCTATCAGGTAAATTTAGGTGGACAGAAGTTGCAAAAATTTATGAGATATTAAAAGAAGTGAGGAAAAAACAACATGGAAACACATTACAGGGAGAAGTGACATGTTAGTAGCACACCTCGTACAGCATCAATGGATAGTGAACAATACACTGGTAGGGAGCACTTCTACTGTCAAATATGAATGTAGACCCTGAAGCTCTTGGAATATGCAGTAGATGTGGTGGCTGGTGGGGGCAGGGGGGGGGGGGGGGAGAAGGGGGTTGGAGGGGGTTGGAGGGATGAATATACAGGATGTCCCAGCTATCTTGTTCACCCAAAATATCTCTGGAACAATAACAGCTATTGGAAAACGACTTTCACCGGTATCAATGTAGGGCTGGGGCCCATGAATGTACATATTTGGAAACATTCTAAAACGAAAGCGTATGTGTTTTTTAACACGAACTTATGTTTTTTTAAATGGACCTCCTATATTTTTTCTTCAGCAATCCATAGCATGACAAAGCACATACACAATGGCGTTGATTGCATCGCAATATTCCCATTACATCCCGAGATATTGAGACACGAAGTTGACGCTTGAAACACCTGACTTGCGCTGCTAGCGCATGTCCTGAAGCTCAGGCATGACCCCCATGCTGCCCGTAATCACGATGTGATTGACATGTGTAATCACACCTCCATACTTATCAAGAATGACACTTACTTGTCAATCACATCGCAATTACGGGTACCATGGGGTTCTCGCCTGAGCCTCAGGACGTGCGCTAGCAGCGCATGTCGGGTGGTTAAAGCGTCAACTTCGCGTCTCAATATCTCTGGATGTAATGGGAGTATTACGATGCAATCAACACCATTGTGTATGTGCTTTGTCATGCTATGGATGTTGTTGTTGTTGTTGTTGTTGATGTTGTTGTGGTCTTCAGTCCTGAGTCTGGTTTGATGCAGCTCTCCATGCTACTCTATCCTGTACAAGCTTCTTCATCTCCCAGTACCTACTGCAGCCTACATCCTTCTGAATCTGCTTAGTGTATTCATCTCTTGGTCTCCCTCTACGATTTTTACCCTCCACGCTGCCCTCCAATACTAAACTGGTGATCCCTTGATGCCTCAGAACATGTCCTACCAAATGATCCCTTCTTCTAGTCAAGTTGTGCCACAAACTCCTCTTCTCCCAAATTCTATTCAATACCTCCTCGTTAGTTATGTGATCTACCCATCTAATCTTCAGCATTCTTCTGTAGCACCACATTTCGAAAGCTTCTATTCTCTTCTTGTCTAAACTATTTATCGTCCATGTTTCACTTCCATACATGGCTACACTCCATACAAATACTTTCAGAAACGACTTCCTGACACTCAAATCAATACTCGATGTTAACAAATTTTTCTTCTTCAGAAACGCTTTCCTTGCCATTGCCAGTCTACATTTTACATCCTCTCTACTTCGACCATCATCAGTTATTTTGCTCCCCAAATAGCAAAACTCCTTTACTACTTTAAGTGTCTCATTTCCTAATCTAATTCCCTCAGCATCACTCGACTTAATTCGACTACATTCCATTATCCTCGTTTTGCTTTTGTTGATGTTCATCTTATACCCTCCTTTCAGGACACTGTCCATTCCGTTCAGCTGCTCTTCCAAGTCCTTTGCTGTCTCTGACAGAATTACAATGTCATCAGCGAGCCTCAAAGTTTTTATTTCTTCTCCATGGATTTTAATACCTACTCCGAACTTTTCCTTTGTTTCCGTTACTGCTTGCTCAATATACAGATTGAATAGCATCGGGGAGAGGCTACAATCCTGTCTTACTCCCTTCCCAACCGCTGCTTCCCTTTCATGCCCCTCGACTCTTGTAACTGCCATCTGGTTTCTGTACAAATTGTAAATAGCCTTTCGCTCCCTGTATTTTACCCGTGCCACCTTCAGAATTTGAAAGAGAGTATTCCAGTCAACATTGTCAAAAGCTTTCTCTAAGTCTACAAATGCTAGAAACGTAGGTTTGCCTTTCCTTAATCTTTCTTCTAAGATAAGTTGTAGGGTCAGTATTGCCTCACATGTTCCTACATTTCTACGGAATCCAAACTGATCTTCCCCGAGGTCGGCTTCTACCAGTTTTTCCATTCGTCTGTAAAGAATTCGCGTTAGTATTTTGCAGCTGTGACTTATTAAACTAATAGTTCGGAAATTTTCACATCTGTCAACACCTGCTTTCTTTGGGATTGGAATTATTATATTCTTCTTGAAGTCTGAGGGAATTTCGCCTGTCTCATACATCTTGCTCACCAGATGGTAGAGTTTTGTCAGGACTGGCTCTCCCAAGGCTGTCAGTAGTTCTAATGGAATGTTGTCTACTCCTGGAGCCTTGTTTCGACTCAGGTCTTTCAGTGCTCTGTCAAACTCTTCACACAGTATCATATCTCCCATTTCATCTTCATCTACCTCCTCTTCCATTTCCATAATATTGTCCTCAATAAAATCACCCCTATATAGAACCTCTATATACTCCTTCCATGTTTCTGCTTTCCCTTCTTTGCTTAGAACTGGGTTTCCATCTGAGCTCTTGATATTCATGCAAGTGGTTCTCTTTTCTCCAAAGGTCTCTTTAATTTTCCTGTAGGCAGTATCTATCTTAACCCTCGTGAGATAAGCCTCTACATTCTTACATTTGTCCTCTAGCCATCCCTGCTTAGCCATTTTGCACTTCCTGTCGATCTCATTTTTGAGACGTTTGTATTCCTTTTTGCCTGCTTCATTTACTGCGTTTTTATATTTTCATCAATTAAATTCAATATTTCTTCTGTTACCCAAGGATTTCTACTAGGCCTCGCCTTTTTACCTACTTGATCCTCTGCTGCCTTCACTATTTCATCTCTCTAAGCTACCCATTCTTCTTCTACTGTATCTGTTTCCCCCATTCCTGTCAATTGTTCCCTTATGCCTTCTCTGAAACTCTGTACAACCTCTGGTTCTTTCAGTTTATCCAGGTCCCATGCCTTAAATTCCCACCTTTTTGCAGTTTCTTCAGTTTTAATCTACAGTTCATAACCAATAGATTGTGGTCAGAGTCCACATCTGCCCCTGGAAATGTCTTACAATTTAAAGTCTGGTTCCTGAATCTCTGTCTTACCATTATATAATCTATCTGAAAACTTCTTATATCTCAAGGGTTCTTCCATGTATACAGCATGCTATGGATTGCTGAAGAAAAAAATATAGGAGGTCCATTTAAGAAAAACATAAGTTTGTGTTAAAAAACACATATGCTTTCGTTTTAGAATGTTTCCAAATATGTATATTCATGGGCCCCAGCCCTACATTGATACCGGTGAAAGTTGTTTTCCAATAGCTGTTATTGTTCCAGAGATATTTTGGGTGGACAAGATAGCTGGGACACCCTGTATATAACAACAGAAATGGGATGTAAACAGTATTAGGTAAAGGATAGCTTGCTACTCAGTGTAAAGATGACCCGTTGAGTTGCAGACAAGTGCAGCAAAAAGACTGTTGCTCATTAAAGCTTTCGGCCAGAGCCTTTTTTCAGCAAAGCGCGCACACACACACACACACACACACACACACACACACACACACACACAAGAAAGCACACCTCATGTACGTGACTGTTACCACCAGCAACTCTGACCGGAAACAGGATGTGAGGATTAGTAGATGCATAAAGGTGATAAGATTGTCACAGACAAGAAAGAGATGGAAGATGGCATGGAAGCATTAGCAGTTATAGTTCACAACTGCAGCAGCCCATGGAAGAGGAAGAAAAACTAACATGAAAAGTATTTGACAAAAAGCGTATTATCTGGATTTTTTAAATCTCTCTTTCTGTTGCCATATTAGTTACTCTTCTTTCATCCAAAATCATGGTGCTACCTCATAAATTATTTATTCACTTTTACTGTAAATAATATTAAATAGACAACCTTTTTGTCATGTGTCATCCTATTTGACTCGCTAGATCTAATTACAGTGTTATGAAAAGGTTAGTTGCTACTTACCATGTAGCAGAGATGCTGAGTTGCAGATAGGCACAACAAAAAGACTGTCAGAAAATGAGCTTTTGGCCAAAAAGGCCTTCATCGGAGATAAAAAACACACACACTCACACACTTGCGCAAACGCAACTTACATGTGCACATGACCCCAGTCTCTGGCTGCTGAGTCCACACTGCGAGCAGCAGTGCATGATGGAAGACGCAACCATGTGGTAGGGGTAGGGAGGAGGCTTGGGTGTGGAGGAGTAGGGATAGCAGGGTATGGGTGGGGGATGGTAAAGTGCTGCTTGCGGGAGCATGCAGGAACGTGGTGGAGAAAGAATAAGGCAGCTAGGTGCAGTCAGGAGGTTAGACGGAGGGTGGGTGAGGGTTAGCAGAGGAGAGAAGTAAAAAGACAGTGGGTCTGTTGGTGGAATAGAGGACTATGTAATGCTGGAATGGGAAAAGGGAAGAAGCTAGAAGATAAGGATGTCCATGCAGGACTTGTTTAAGACTTTCTTTCCTTCTCCCGGTCTCTACAATGGAAACACTTCTTCGTCACCAACCCTACCAATCAGACTCAACCAAAGATCAATGTTGAACCTGCCTGTTCAGTTCACTCCTCCATTCACCCGTGATCCACCCCCACTACCCCCCAAAATCACTCCCTGCTAACTTTACAGAACTTCTTAATCTCGAATCTTGCCTCACCATCATTCTCCAAATCCCTCAACATGCAAAATACCCTTACATCCGCAGAAAGAACTACAATCCACCACCTCAAAACTGATCCCAACCTTATAAACCTACCTGTTGACAAAGGCTCCACCACTGTTGTTTTGAACCACATCACCTACAAATGCTGCCACAGTGACCCTATTCCAGAAATCCAGCAAGATCTCCAGTCTCTCCCAAAATCCTTAGTCCCATTCCAGAACCTCTCCCTGGAGTCTGTCTATTTTCTCGTCCCTACCACTCCCTGCACTCTCACCTTCTACATGATTCCTGAATTCTATAAACCCAACCACCCAGGTCACCCCATTGTGGCTGAGGTGCCCCCGCTGAGAGGATCTCTGTCCTCATAGACCAACACCTTCAGCCTATTACCCACAACCTACCCTCGTTTATAAAAGATACCAACCATTTCCTCCACCGACTCTCCACAGTTCATGTTCCTTTACCACACAGTGTCCTGCTCGTCACTATTGATGCCACTTTCCTTTACACTAACATCTCTAATGTCCTTGGCCATACTACTTTAGAACATTACCTTTTCCAAAGCCCAATGTATTCCATGCCTGCAGCCTCCATCCACATCAAACTTACCTATCACCAGCAATACCTGCACTTCGACAGCTGCCACCCATTCCATACCAAGAAGTCTCTTCCATACAGTCTAGCCACCCATGGTCCTCGCACCTGTAGTGATGAGCAGTCCCTCTCAAAATACCCAGAGGGTCTTGCTGTGGCCTTCACAAATCGTAATTACCCTCCCAAACTTGTACAAAACCAGATCTACCATGCCTTATCTCTCCAGTCATCCACCATCTCCCAAAGTCCCACTGTCCAGCCACAGAGGAGCATTACACTCATGACTTAGTTCCATCCAGGATGGGAGCAACTGAATCACATTCTCCACCAGGATTTCAACTACCTCTCATCGTGCCCTGAAAAGAGAAATGTCCAACTATCCTTCCCACCCCTCCCACAGTGGTATTCCACTGCCCACCAAACCTACACAAGAGAGTGCACGTGAGATAGTGACTGGGCAGTCATTTCGACTGCCTGCGTGTACGACAATTTTAGTTCTTCTCCACATTAGTTTGTTTTAATAAGTGTCAGGGCGCTGATAACCTCGCCAGTCCAGTCACAAGCATCACCTATTGTGCAGACAATATATCGTGTGTTTCCATAACCCTCCTGATATCAACCTTCATTAGTCTTGTCCCTGCCTTCTAGTCCTTCCATATTCCCATTCCATCACTACACAGTCCTGTATTGTACCAACAATCCCACAGTCTTTTTAACTCGCCTCTTCCCTGCTAACCCTCCCCCGCCCTCCATATAATCTTACGGCTACACCTAGCTGCCATACCCTCTCCACCTCATCCCTGCATGCTCCCACAAGCAGCAATTTACTGTCCCCCACCCCTCCCCTGCTATCCCTCCTCCTCCCCGCCTCATCCTCCTCCCTACCTCCAGTTGTCACTCATAAAGCGCTGCTGCTCGCAGTGTGGTCCCAGCAGCCAGAGACTGTAGTCGTGCGTGCATGCGTGTGTGTGTGTGTGTGTGTGTGTGTGTGTGTGTGTGTGTGTGTGTGTGTGTGTGTGTGTGTGTTCATAATAATGCTGTATTCCACCCTGGATTTTCTGTTGTTGGATCTAGAATAAATACAAACATTTTATTCTTTTCATGATGTGTAGGTCATAAAGACAACAGTATACAAGGAATAGATTGCTACTCACCACATACAGGTGGTGTTGAGTCGCTGACAGACACAAAATGTATATCTGATTAAACTAAAAGTGATTTTTTAGGTAAATTCAGAAAAACAATATTCACACACATGATATACAAATTGTAATAAATCAAACAAAGCCTATATTAAGGCATTTATCTTCATTAAAATGTAGTGCATAGATAAGTGCTGGATTTTTCTTCAGAGAATATGTGGTCATGTGTATGCTACTGTAGCAACATTTCACTTATTATTCTTTTTTACGTCTAAGTGAGTTCTTTACCTCATGTTTCTAGTGATATCAAGTGAAAAGAAGCGACGTCTTCTGTGGAACATGGAAATGGAAGCAATATCTGCTGCAGCCAAGAATTTAATGGAATCAGTCAGTCATGTCCAGGCACCATTTACCTCAGCTAAGCATGTGGAACATGTTAGGCCTATGTTTAAAGTGAGTTACCATTTCTGCTCTGCAAATTGTACTGATCTTGAAGCCATTTGACATCCACTCCTGAAGGCCTGCAATCATCTTGATGCACTGTGATCAACAGCTACACACATCCTTGCTATTCCTGCATATTTTCTTGTCCCACAAAGAAATTCCATGTTTTGTCTACAAACTATTCACTTCACTACATGGCACGCCTACCCCCATTTCAGGTTCAATATTTTCGTAAATGTGTCTTCTAATTTACTTTCCCGGAATCCATTTTTTTGTAATTTCCTACATTCATTGTCCATTGAGTGAACCTCATTTTTAAATGATTTTTGTATTTAAGAATTATTTTTCACTTCCATAAGTTAAAACTAGTAGTACACACAAATTGTAAATGTTCTGTTTCAAACACATTAGTTTTGAAACCTCTGTTTATTTTATCAAAAGCACTCCTGGTCACACTTTTCTGTTTATTTCCTTTCTTCCATCATTTTTATCTCATTTTTGGCTAATTCATGCCAGAATTGGTTTTGAGAAGTGTCTCACATTAAGCTTGGGTCTTGTGTGTGTTACTTCTTAGAACTTATTATGGAAGAAATTTTAAAAAGGCTACATTGTTCTGAGGAGGAATCCAAAGTTGCAACATCAGAATATTTGTTGAAATTTGGGGTGTAATTCTCTGACACTTTGTAGGTCATACTTATTATAAGATTTCAAGTAAACTAAAAAGTGTATATAAATAATTTTTGAGCATTTTTACACATGTGCAAGTAACTTTTTAACAGCTACTTATATATAATTATGTCAATATAGAGAAGGGTTGCTTGTTTGACTGAGCCTGCAGGCATAGTAGCAACTTTTTTAAAAAAAATTTGTCTATCTATTTTTTAAATCAACCATCTTCTCTTGAAATTAACGATTGTTAAAGTTAATTATAATTGTTGTAATTTATTGTTACAGAATTATTCACTGTACACTTCGAATGATTGTTTCAGATGGCTTGGACACCATTTCTTGCTGCTTTCAGTGTTGGCCTACAAGATTGCGATGATCCTGAAATTGCTTCACTGTGTCTGGATGGTATTCGTTGTGCAATCCGAATAGCGTGCATCTTTCATATGACGGTTGGTATAATGCTATCATGCAGGAATATATTTGTGTTCAAATCCTCTAACTCGTACACGGCTTGACACTTTGCTCCATACCTACTCCCTCTTCCCAACAAGCTTCATTTAGGCATTTTTATTTTAGCCTAATTATTTTCTTTGACAGATTCAGTGTGATGTTATTTTGGTTTTAGCCACTCTGTCATTTCTAAGTTGATTGTAATTTATTTACTGTTGCAACCAGTTCTAGAGTAGTCGGTAGATTACTAAATGATAAGTCTGTGTAAAGAAACTAATTAACATATAATACTAAATTTCATAGTCATACATTTTCCAAATAAGTAGACAGCAGCACCCAAAAACAGTATTCTTGAAGTGACAAGTATTTAACATGTCATAATTTGTTAAAAAGAAATGTCAATATTGCCAAAATGGCAGACCTAAAGATATCTCCAAACAAGACAGAGCGGAGTTTTATAAAACTAAACCCGTATTCAGGGAGGCAGTGGCTCAAATCTCCATCTGCCTGTCTGTGCAATTTTAGGTTTTATGTTGTTTCCCTAGATCTTTTAAGGCAAATACTACAATAGTTTCTTTGAAAAGGACCCAGTAAATTTCCTTCCTCATTCTTAAAATGAAGAACCACTATGACAGCATCCATTGTGCACCATTGTGGAATTAGTGTTTGCCCAAGGTCATTTAAAAACAGATAAATTTATTTGTGGGAAAAAATCTGCGAAAAGAAAATAATTTTAAAAAAACTGCTTAAAACTGTTGGTGACACTTACAAATCTTGCCACATGTATGGCCTTAGATTGAAGAGAAGCAGTGAATTAAAAACCAACAGTAAAGAAGATAAAGATATAGTCTGTTTGAAAGTGCACATCTTCGTACATCCATGAAATAAGAATCTGCTGTTTGGAAACATTCACTACTGTGTTGCTCTATTCCATACCCCTTAGCATGTGTGACTCCTTCTTGGTATGCTGTAAGATGGCCAAGATGTTGCTACACAATGTGGAGCATTCTTTGACAACAGTCCTCCTAAGGTCATCCAGTGTGTGATGTTGCACTGTGTGGTCTCAAGTATGCTAAGTTAGGTTTGTCACCACAAAATTTAGATGTATATTGTTATGTCATAATCAGAATAGAGTCCAAATCCAAAAGCAGGGTTGCTGGTGAAGTACTACACTTAACATAAAAGGCAAATTTATCATGAATACCATTTGTCAGCCAGAACAGAAGTAAACTCTTGGACAGTATGTACAGCTATTTATACAAACATTGAACACTCCAGAATGTATAGACATTTCAGACATAAGGGATTTGGAGAACCTTCAAGAACTGATAACTCCTAAACGGCCTGTAAGTCCAGGTGGTCTGGTTTGAACTGGCGACCTATAACATGTCAGCCAGTGACAACAGCCACTACATCACAATGCATAAAGCACAGCTCACAGAATTGCTCTGTCTCGTGGAGAAACAATGATCCTCTGTTCAGACGGTATCGTTGGAGCAGACTACAGCACTCTGGACTAGATCCGGTTGGTGGTCGTCTATATGAGAGGCACTGGTGGATCGTCACTTTCTGGTAATGTTGTCACATCATCTTCATTATGACAAGATTCAAAGGTAGTCTCTCCCACAGAAGTTTCACAATCCTCAAGTGCATCTTCAGTCTTTTTGAAAGAGAAGCCTTCATTATCAATGTGTGTTCGGGCCTGTATAAGGAGGACATTGACAACACCTCTGCAGTTTTGTCTTTTTGATGAAGGGCCATAATCCTCGACTTCGTTTTTGATGTCCAGTAAGCAACAAAGGATATGGTAGGGTCCAGAGTAGTGCTTCAGTAAATTCACCAATAGTATTGCTCTCTGCAAAGGCATTAAAATTCATAACCACTCTCCCGGGCTGTGGCTCACTAGCCCATACTTTGCATTAATAGCTCTCTCGGTCCTCTCCTGGGCATCCAGGGTCTGTATGCGAGCCAACTGCTTTGCTTCTTTGGTCTTGGTAGTCAGCTGTTTCATTTTCTCACAGGTGAAACTGGAACAGGGTATCCATTGTCATTTCTGCCTCACAGCTGTGGAGTAGAAGAAATGGTATGAAGCCTGTAGTGCCTCACTCGCTTCGTTGTATTTGAATGTCATGAAGGACAGTATTGTACACCTATCTCTCTCTGTTAGACAGACATTAGCATACATTGAAAGCATATCTGCCAGTGTTTTATTAAAGCATTCTTTGAGATCAGTTGTTTGTATGAAGTAGGCAGTTGTCATCCTATGGTTGCAACATGAAATTACCTTTGATATCATTCTCAACTGGAAAGCTTTTCCATGATCAGAGATTATCGCACTGCATGCTCTGTGCTTCAAAACGTCGTCTACAAGGAACCTTGCAATTTCCAGAATTTAAGCAGTTGGCACAGGTTTGCTGACAGAATAACAAGGGAGGCAGTCATTGCAGATTATATATGTCAGTTCCTGTTTGTCAGCTATGTAACCCACAAGATGTTTATTCCAATTTGGTGGAATGATGCTGCTGCATGCAGAATTAGTACCAGATGCCCAGGAGGCAATTGTGGCATGTTTTTCCGTTGCTGACATTCGTTACAGAGACTCAAATAGTGTTTTCTGGTTTGGTAGAGATGTAGCCAGTGATACTAGCGTGACATTCTGTCTAGAGTCTTCATGAGTCCCTGGTGACCATATGTTGGAGCATCTGGGAAAAACTTCAGGATAGTTGGCCATAGATGAGCTGGGATGATGAGCAACTATTTCCACCACATCAGATCATACTTTCTCTTACACAATGTCTTTCTAAGTAATTGGAAGATTCCTTTGGTTGTTTACTCATTTTTTAAGGCTTCTATGGTTTTCAGCTATAACTGAGATTTTGCCGATAGCTGCTATGTTCTGACACTTGGATTCCTTGAAAAGCATTTAGCCTTCTTGTGTTTGCATCCATTTTTGCATGCTACTGTGAGGTATTGCTGAAATCTCTGTGCTCATCTCGCCAGTCGACCCAGCAAAACCTACATTGCTAGTCCCTAACAACATAAATGGGTTACCAAATAAATACAACTGGAGCTTGTTGGTCACGCCACAACTGCAAGGGGCTCTCTCTTGGTTGTAGAGTAGTTCCTCTCTGACTCTTGACTTTTGAAGCATAAGCTATCACCTTTCCACCATGTTCATGGATTTGTGCTAGAACTGTATGTATCCCATAATGCCTAGCATCAGTGTGAAGTTCTGTCTAAGCATTCTCTTCATAGCATGCTAAATCTGGAGATGATGATAATGCCTCCTTAAGGTCAAGAGAAGATGCTTCTTACACATCTTTCCAGCAAAATTTGGTGTCTCACTGCAGTAGTTCTTTCAGCAGTCTTGCCTCGGTACAGAAGTCCATTATGAATTGTAGGTAGTTTGTGCACATTCCAAGAAATCTTCACACATCATGAATGTGTTGAGAAGTTGGAAAATCTGTGACAGATGTTATTTTCTCTAGTTTGGATGAACTCCCATCACCATTCACTAGATATCCCAATATTTTTATTCTTGGGTGACAAAGAGACATTTCATTGGTTTCGGGTAGAGAACTGCAGTTTGAACACACTACAATACGATTGTCATGTTGCTAAATGTTCTTCAAATGTCTTCAGAAAAACGAGAATGTCGTGTAGTTAGCAAAGACATAGTGTCCATTTAACATGTCAAAGCAGGTTGTCCATCTTATGATTGAAGTTTATTGGAGTGTTACATAATCCAAACAGTATAACTTTGAACTCATATAGGCCATGGGGAGTTATGAAGGCAGTCTTTTCATAGTCAGCTTCATCAATCTCAGTTTGCCAGTAGGTTTGTTGCATCTCCATAGTTGAGAAATACTTTGTTCCGCTCTAGCTATCTTGGGGGCCACCAATGTGTGATATAGATATCTTTTTTTGTGCGGTCATGGGAAGTGGATGCAGAAGCGGCATGCACCATCCTTTTCCTACACAATGACTACAAGAGAGGAACAAGAGGAGATCTGAAGGTATAGTGGTGTCATATTGCAGTGTCATCTCCAGTTCTGGATTATTCAGTATTCAGCCAGTGACCCCCTATACAAGTGCCAGAAAACTCCACCTATGGTGGTGAGGCCACAACAGATGAAAATCGGCCAAAGTCAACAGTTACCAAGATGTCAGGAAATCTCACTGACATTATGATTGATATACAGACTTGTTCAGACGTTAGTTCACATTTCTGTTATTTCGAATGCTAAAGAATACTATGTTCCATGACATGAAAGTGACTGTGCAGAAAGTCGAAAATGGGAAATACATTCAGCCTATATGAACATACACTGCAAGAACCATCAATCTCAGTTTGCCAGTAGGTTTGTTGCATATCCATAGTTGAGAAATACTTTGCTCCACTCTAGCTGTCTAGGGGGTCATCAGTGACAGGACACAGCCATTTGATTTTGTTGTTTTATCATAATGTAGTCTTAACATTCTCAGATGGGATTGTTTTCAGGTATCACAAGCAGTTACAGACAGTGGAAGTTTAGAATTCCACACTGACAAAAGCACTCATAACAGAGATAACTCTGAGTGTTGTTTGCCATTGATCATGATATCTCACCATCATCAAAGAGCAAGTTCCAGTCATCAATGTAGATGCTCAGTTAAACTGTGAAGCTTCTGTCGGTTGTGTAAAGCTATTCTGGTCCAAAAAAGGAATTTACATACCAGCGATTATCATAAGCATTGTAGGTGGTCAAGTAGAGCTTGGGATCACTAACTGTCACAATCATCCACAGCTTGTCCCTAAAGGTATGTTTATAGGGACAGGCGAACCTGCCTAGGAAGAGCAGTTTAATGCCATCTCTGAAGAATCAGGCTCTGTCTCAACCATCCACTCATACTGGCTGCGGGATAAAAATGGTGTCTGTCCTTTCGGACATGTCCAGACTCGGACTTTTACAGAAATCGGTGAAGTGCCATAAGTGTAATGAGGATAATGGGCGAGGGACACTACATTAGTAGTGTGTGGATAAGTTGAGAATTTTGGTGTCATAGAAGACATGCTAGGTAGTCTGTGCAGTTGCCATGACAACTGCGTCAGCATGACTTAGTAGTCAGAGCATCTGCCTAGTTGGCAGGAGTCCCGGATTTAAATCTCAGTTTGGCACAAATTTTCAACTTTCCCTATTGATTTAAATATATGCCCACCCACAGCTGAAATCTATAATTTCTTTGTGTCTTCATTCATAGTGGCTGATGGATCAAAATGGTGTCTATTCTTTCAGAATGTGTGAAAGAACAGGCACCACATGTATATACTAAGAAATTGTTCGAACCTAAATTATCTGCTAATGATGAAAAAATTTTGAGTTTGAAATGTGGGACTAACTCTGATCAGCTTATTATAAAGAAATTTTCTTGTATTCCTAGTTTATTTTGTTTCTAGGGCAGCTTACTTTTTTCTGTAATATGCATATATTTCGAAACATGTATGCTATTCCAAGATGTCATTGCCATTTGTAGCAAAGAAATTATGGCCATTGTACCTACTTAGACATGTTAATTTTTTAGGATAATAGAAAACAAATGGGTAGCTTTGAAATGTGAAATATTGGAGGCAGCAGAGAATCAGACAGGCAAAAAGACAAGGCCCTGCAGAAATACTCATATAACATAAGATACTGATTTTAATTAACGAGAGGAGAAAATATAAAAGTGGAACAAACAAAACGGGCAAAAGAGAGACTACAGACATCTAAAAAGTGAGATTGACAGAAAGTTCACAATGGCAAAGCAAAAATGACGAGAGAGAAAGGCAAGGCTGTAGAAAGATGCATGGCCATGAGAAGAATTCAGGGATTTGTCTGTGCCAGATTACCAGGGTCATTTTGAATAACTTGCTTAGAGGAAGGGGATATAAGCAACAGCTATGGTTTTAACAGACAAAAGTAAATAATTGTTATTAAAAACATCAGAACAATTACAGTATAAAAGAATAAAAGTGTATATTACTTTTCTGTAAGAACAAAATTGAATTAAAAGTCAAATACCATACTGCTTTATTAAATCAGTTTAAGGCTTAGTTTTAGAAAAGCCCAGTATACATAAATAATCTTTTGTATACCAGTTATGAAATAAAATAAGCCCCATTGATTTGAAAAGATCAAGAACAGACTAATAAACAAACATTCTTGTCAAGAATTTAGCGCATTTTAGTTGGAATCAGTGTCTTTAGGGATGGCACAGATCCAGGACGTTGCTGAGGATGAAGAACGTCTCTGACATATCTACAGCTGATGGTTTAGCTGAAATTTTCTTTTCGGCCCTCTGGAACATTGCAGAAATGCTTACTTATTTCTTGGATGGAGCTCTTTTTTTGGCAAAAACTATTTTATATGATGTACAGATTCATAAATTCAGAAGTATTGTATGGTTTCCTACTCTTAGTGAATTTTACAAGATTGTTTAAGGTTTATGAAGCCTCAGCCCAAGAGATAGGAGTTCAGGCAGTTCTTCTTTGTCACACTCAGTTTTTTGTGCCTTCTATGGGATGAAACACTTTGTAATCACACATTGTCAGTCAGCTCTTCTTCATTAGCTAAATTTCTGCCACTGCTGATTCAGTCTTCAACTTCATCTATTGAAAACACACTCAGCTAATTAGTTTATGCAAAATTTATCATTCATACAATTTTATAGTGATCAGTTGTCACCTCATCATTTACATTGTTTTCCATCTCAGCCTTGTCAACCAGTTCAGGGCAATGCAGTTGGCTTATTTTAGCAACCCAACGTCCTCCATAGCCCCATCGAGTTGCCTCTCCCATAATGCTCTGCTGCTCGCAGTGTGGCTCCAGCTGCCAGAGACTGTGGTTTTTTTTTTTTTTTGTGTGTGTGTGTGTGTGTGTGTGTGTGTGTGTGTGTGTGTCTGTGTGTGTGTGGTGTCTATTTTTGACAAAGGCCTTGTTGGCAGAAAGCTAACTTTCTGACAGCCTTTTTGTTGTGCTTTTCTGCAACTAATTGTCTCTGCTATATGGTGAGTGGCAACTATCCTTTTCATAATATTGTTACACTCCATCTGGGATTTTCCATTGTTTGATTTTGCCTTAGTGCTTTACTTCCAACCTAACAGAGTGCTGTTTTCTTTTGTCACTATTTTCTTATGCATTGTTATACTCAGTGTCCATTCTTTTCTCTCTTCTTTCCTGTGTTTCTCTTGTCGTCTTACAAACCGCACTGCAGGCTCTACTTATGAGCCACACTGTATCGACCATCTCGACTGTGCACAGCTAATGGTTACAAGACCATGCTGATCATTGGTGTTGCATCTCATGTCCCACATTACTCCTGCCAATATCATTAATCCTATACCTTCACATTGATCACTCTCCCTGCACCAACCTTGCGTATTTTTGTGTGCTATTTCCTGCATCTGTCCTGTACCACACAAACATGCACCTCATTGTACCATCCCCTCCTCTTCCCACCCCTCAATCCTTCACCACTCTTTTTCAGTTTGCATCTACTAATTTTACCTAATAGGGTCACATCTTCTGTCCCCCTTCTTCACACTTATCCAGCCACAGACCTGCAACCCACACCATTGATATTATTATTTTTTCTTTGCTCTCATTGTGACATCATGCCAGTTTCAGTTGGTTTTCACCTTTCAATATCAGCCTACTGCCTCAGATTTCATCTTGTTTCCCCCTATTTTGTCTTTTTCACCCTTTTCATAATTTTCCCACGTGTTTGAGTGTATTTTTGCAATTTTTTCAGACATAATTCTATGTTGTTCACATATTTGTATGTTTTTTTTTCCCACCACCATGGATCCTTGCTTCCTCCATCTGTGTCAATACAGAAAATTTCCTCATTACTAGCCAAAACCCAGGCCCATGTATTGTTCCTACATTATTGCTTGGCACATGGAATCTCGCCAAATGGCCTTACCATTGAATTTCCCATCTCCGACTGTCACCCTTCCTTCCACAATGACCTCCATCTGTTCAGATGCTGCCAAGCCTTAGCCCTCACCAATATAGTCCTGAAAAACCATATCAATCAGGTCCAAACCTTCTTGCAAGACCTTCTCTCCATCCATAAAATTCTCCTGCTGTGCAGTCCCAAATTCCTGGCTCCCATAACACACATTGAAACTCTTGCCCTCTTGGAACTAGAGCAACAGGCACAACACCAACTCAAAACTCTCTCTGAACGGCTCACTTCCTACTCCCACCTTGAACTACTAGTGCCCACCACCTCTACAATCACCTTCAAACCTCCCCCACATCCTCTCATAGCTCACAAACACTCTCTTGCAGACCTACTACATTTATCCTACCCTCCTAAACTCCCTCCCACCACCACACAGAAACCTGAACTTAACAGACCCAAAACACAGTCATGAACCTTTCCTCCAAAAGTCTTAGCCCCATGTAAGTATCAGTCCTTTCAAAGGCCTGACCTTTGCCCCACTCACAAATTAACTCGTGCAGGATCTGTTAAAGCCCTTCTCCCTGTCCCTGTAGTGGAAACACTTTTTCGCGACTAACCCTACCAAACCAAAGACCAACAATGTTGAATCATGCCTGACTCATTTCACTCCTCCTCCCAACCATGATCCACCCCTTCTGCCCCCAAAATCACCCCCTGTTAACTTTCCAGAATTTCTTAACCTCAAACCTTGTCTCACCATTATTCCCCAAATACCTCAACATGCAAAGTAACATTACATCTGTAGAAAGATCTGCAATCTACCACCTAAAAACTGATCCCAACTTTGTAATCCTACCTGCTGACAAAGGCTCCACCACTGTTGTTTTGAACCACAAGGGTTTCCTGGCAGAAGGACTCTACCAGCTGTCAGATAGACCCACATACAAACCCTGCCACGATGACCCCATTCCAGAAATCCAGCAGGATCTCCAGTCTCTCCCGAAATCCTTGGGGCCATCCCAAAATCTTTCCCCAGATTGTATCTCTCTCCTCAGCCCTACCAATCCCCACACTCTTACCTTCCACATGCTTCCTGAATTCCATAAGCCCAACCACCCAGGACACTCCATTGTGCGCAGTTACTCTGCTCTCTTAGACCAACACCTTCAGCCTATTACCTGCAACCTACCGTCGTATATAAAAGATACCAATAATTTCCTCCACTGACTCTCCACAGTTCCTTTTTTTCCTCACACGGTGCCTTACTTGTCACTGTTGATGCTACCTCCCTTTACACTAACATCCCTAATGCCCATGATCTTACCGCTATTGAACACTACCTTTTCCAACACCTAACGGATTCCAAACCAATCACCTCGTTCCTAGTCGCCATAACCAACTTTATCTTCATCCACAATGACTTCTCCTTTGAAATCATTACCTGCAAACAAATCTGAGGTATGGCTATGAGCACCTAAATAGCACAATCCTTTGCCAACCTATTCATAGGCCATCTAGAGGAATCCTTCCTAAACACTTGGAATCCCAGTCCCCTCACCTGGTTCAGATTCATTGATGACATCTTCGTGATCTGGATCGAGAGTGAAGAAACACTATCCACATTCCTCCAGAACCTCAACACCTGCTTCCAAATTCGCTTCACCTGGTCCTACTCAACCCAACAAGCAACTTTCCTTGATGTTGACGTCCACCTCAAAAATGGCTATATCAGTACCTCCATCCATACCAAACCTGCCAACCACAAGCAATACACTTCGACAGCTTCCACCCATTCCATACCAAGAATTTCCTTCCATCAGCCTAGCCACCTGTGGCCCTCGCATCTTCAATGACGAGTGGTCCCTCTCAAATTATACCAAGGGCCGTATTGAGGTCTTTACAGATTATAATTACCCTCCCATCCTTGTACAAAAACAGATCTCCCATGCATTATCTTCCCAGTCACTTCATAAATTTTGATTCACTAAAATTAAAACTGTCCCTCTCCCCCCATAGGGTGGGGTTTGAGAGAGAAGAATTAAGAGTTTTACAAATGTTGACCCAAATATTAATTTTTTCCGCAGATTCGCATAAGTTTTGTTTGTTTTGTGGTCATGAGGCCACACAACTTTTAACTATCAAACAAATCTGACTAACTAACTAACCAAACATCCTACTTTCTAACAAGTGAACTCATTAACTCACAGAGTAAACGAAGTCAAAGACTAACTGAAGAAAAGACTAACGCACTCGCTAACTAAAGATGAACGTATTCCCGTTTAAGATTTGGTAGTCTTGAAAAGAAACAATTAGTTTCGTTTTATTGTTTATTATTTGCAAATACTTGCAAGTAAATGAATTTCGGGATGCTGGTTTCCAGTGTGCCCCTCGCCTCTCACTTTCGGCCTGCTTGTTGTCCGTAAATCCCTTGCATCTCACCGTTTTATGAAATCAAATGTTCAAAGAGAATACCTCCACCTTTGATGCATTTATTGACTCATGCTGTAAATCCCTGCACACATCTTGATAACATGTCTGGTGTAATTAGAGCGCAAGCATCTCTTATTCTTTGCAGCATGTTTTCGCGAGTGGTAGGCATTTCCTGATAAACGATATTTCTCAGATAACCCCATAAGAAAAAATCTGGTGAGATATAAGGTAAGGCAATCTGGCTGGACAATTCACAGGATCTGCCCTGCCGGTCCAGCAACCATGGTAAAGTCGATCTAGTACATCGCGTTCTACTAATGAATAATGCACTGGGCAACCATCATGTTGAAACCATGTGTTTGTCAAAGTTTGATGCTCAAGTCTTCAAGTAGATCTGGCAGTTCATTTTCAAGTAGGTTTCGATATTTGTTACCATTCAAATTACCATCAATAAAATATGGACCGATCAGTTTATCGCCAATTATACCACACCAAACATTAACTGACCAAGGTCGCTGATGGTTGACTTCTCGAATCCAGTGTGGGTTCTGTTCTCTCCGGTAATGCATGTTATGGCAATTAACTTCAGCATGGTTTGTGAATGTTGCCTCATCAGAGAAAAGTACTCTGGCAAAAAGTTCTGATTTGTTTGCATCCACTGAACGGCCCAGTGACAAAACATTAGACGGTTTTGGAAGTCATCGTCATGTAGTTCCTGATGAATGGATACATGGTATGGATGAAATTTTTGGAGCTTCAGGATTTTCCAAACACTCGTGTGAAATTCCTGATTGCCTTGAAATTTCTCTTGTGCTCACACGTGGATTATGAACCACAGCAGCTAGGACTGCCACTTGATTGTTTCCTCCACAAACAGTAGCTGCACGGGCTTTTTTTCTGGTTCACACTACCTTCTGCAGTAAATTGTTTAATAACTCGAACAAAAGAGGACCGTGGTCATACTTGGCCAGGAAAATGCTGCACATAAAGCAAAACTGCATCGTCAAAATTTCTCCCACTTCCTCCATAAATGTACACCATCTCAATTTTTTCTTCCACAGAAAGATATTCATAATGACATATACACCACCTATTAATCTCAAGAGAGGAAAGATATGGGGTGTCGAGAAAGGCAGTATTAGAATTTCTATGAGTGAGAAGCGGCTCGCTCGGCGTAATTCCGCCGCGCAATACTAACTCCATGTCAAGCGCGACTGGTAGCGAGCAACAGCCGTGAATGCAGTCACACAAGGTAATCAAACATAAGTCACGCAAAAGACAATTGTTATAAACAAAGTACTGCTGTCTGAATGCTCAGATGGGTAAAAGATACACTGCATTTATTACATTAATACTTAGAATTTCTGAAGCCCAGTCTTATTATGAGAAAGAGCGAATTTCTCGTCCCTGCGCTACCTATCGGCGACACTCTGAAACATTACGCTGCTCATCAGCAAGGGCTGCATAAGAGCCTTGGTTATCGATCAGGGCTGAGTGGGATATTGATTAGTGTACATAATTCTAAAAATGTAAATGATGTAACATCCGCGATATTCCGAAATAAAATAAAGGTATGAACAATGTGATTTATGAATGTCGTTTTCTACATTTTTCCACCCAAAACTAAATGACTCAAACTAAGCAAGCATGCCAGTTGTGAGACTTCTCAGCAAACAAGAGTGATTACTCTGAATCTAATAAAAAATTAGGTTCATGAGTCAGTTAGTTTTTAGTTAATAAGTTCACTTGTTAGTAAGTAGGAGTTTGGTTAGTTAGTCAGCTAGTCAGATGATTTGTTTGATAATTAAAAGTTCTGTGGCCTCGTGACCACAAAACAAACGAAACTTATCCGAATCTGTGGAAAAAGTTAATATTTGGGTCAACATTTGTAAAACTCTTAATTCCTCTCTCTCAAACCCCACCCTATGGGGAGAGGGGGAGCTTTAGTTTTAGCGAATCAAAATTTACAAAGTAAAAATGAGAACATAGATTTTCTTGAATTACAGCACCAACTGCCAAGAATCAAAAAAAAAGTTTAAGACAAAATGTATGTAGTTATTCTGCAATAAAAAGGTGGAGTTCCCATTTGAAATTTTAAAGTTGCCTCCCACCCCACCCCCAGGGGGCTGGGGTGGCAGGCTAATTTTAGCACCAGCAAATGTCCCCCTCGAAAATAATCAACTTTGGATTCTACACATTTTTTCATGTGAAGCTTATTTTTCGAATTATTCCGGTTTGTTAACTTAAAAATTACACTGTGTATATTAAGAACAGTAAGGGACCTAAGACTGAACCCTGTGGAACACCATTCTTGATACCTCCCCAGTTAGAGAACTCTGTTGGTTTTTTCAGACTATCTGTACTGTTAATTTCAGCCTTCTGCATTCTTCCACTTAAGTATTAATTAAACCATTTGTGCACTGTCCCAGTCATACCACAATACTTAAGCTCATCTAGAAGAATCTCATGATTCACACCATCAAAAGCCTTTAAGAGATCACAAAATATGCCAATGGGTGATGTTTGGTTATTCAATGCATTTAATATTTGATCAGTGAAAGCATATATAGCATTTTCTGTTGAAAAACCTTTCTGAAAACCAAATTGACATTTTGTTAGTACTTCATTTTTACAAATATGTGATGCTATTCTTGAATACATTACTTTTTCAAGAATTTTGGATAAAGCTGTCAGGAGTGAGATTGGGCGGTAGTTGTTAGCATCAAATCTACCACATTTTGTATACATTGGTTTAACAATAGCATATTTCAGTCTATCTGGATAAATGCCCTGTTTCAGTGAACTACTACATATGTGGCTGAGAATACTACTTATTTGTTGGGAACAATCTTTTAGTACTCTGTTGGAACTGACATCGACTCCATGTGAGCTTTCACTTTTGAGTGAATTTATTATTTTCCTAATTTCAGTAGGAGACGTGGGTTGAATTTCAATTTTATCAAATTGCATAGATACTGCCTCTTCCATATAATGCCTTACATTTTCTAATGAATAGCGGGATCCTATTTTCTCTACAACACTTAAAAATGATTATTAAAAATGTTTTCTACTTCTAACATCTTGTTAAGAAACTTTTCATTGTGTTTGATAGAAATACAGTCGTCCTGTGCTCTAGGTTGCCCTGTTTCCATTTTCACAATATTCCAAATTGTTTTAATTTTATTGTGAGATGCGCTAATCTCAGACATAATACACATACTTCTGGACTTTTTAATAACTTTTTCTTAATACAGTGCTGTAGTTTTTATAATGTTTCACTGTTTCGGGATCATTACTCTTCCTAGCTATAAGATAAATTCCCTTTTCTGTTTACAAGATATTTTTATCCCTTTAGTATGCCATAGCATTTTAGATGGTTTCTTACAATTATATTTCACTGTTTTCTTAGGGAAATTGTTTTGAAATATAGTCACAAAGGTACCATGAAATTGGTAAAATTTTAAATCAGCATCATGTTAACTAAAATTTTGAGTTGTTAAATCATTAATGGAACGCACTATTTTGGAGGACTGTTTTGCATTACTGTATGGAGCTATATCATATACTGTAACTAGCTGTGCATCATGATCAGACTGACCATTCTTAACAGGAACAATTTTTATTTGATTAAATTTACCTTGGTATATGAAAACGTAATATATCAGTGTGCTGCTTTACTGTACCAGCCAAGTAGGAAAATCAATAACTGATGTCAAATTGAAAGAACCAAGTACTACTTCAAAGTCAAGCTTTCTGTCGGACTCCTTCAGGAAAACTATGTTGAAATCCCCACAAACAATAATTTGCTTTCCTTTGTCTGACAGGTAGCACAACAAAGATTCCATTTTTTTTCAAAAATAGTTGAGGACCTATGCACGGCTACAATTATAAATGTGCCATTATTTAATAATTTTGTCATAATGCGAGACCACAGTCATAATATATTTCTTTAAAGTCAGTACCGCCATTTGACTGTTCTTTATTTACATTGTTACATTTACACTTACACAATCATGATTTCGGTTTCAAAGTACCATTATCAAGTATTTTAAGTGTTAGAAATTGCCTAAGATGGCATACTGTCATATATACACTAATATTGTATTTTAATATGACAGTATGCCATCTTAGGCAATTTATAACACTTAAAACACTTGATAATGGCACTTTGAAGCCAAAATTATGATTGTTTAAGTGTAAATGTAACGCTGTAAATAAACAAGTGTAATGGTGGTACTGACTTTAAAGAAAAAGTGCCATTATGTAGTTTAAGCTCACATGCATATGCTTCTATATGTTGCTCTACGCAAAAATTTTTAGTTTCCAAATTTTTCACACTGTGACTGATTTTAACATATATGGCAACTCCTCCTCTCTCCATAGTGTCTCTACTGAGCTGAAAGCTTATATCCACCTACATTTACCATTTCCTTACCTGTGACTATATTATGTTCAGACATTAACATTATTTTTCACTGTTCTTTTATGTGAATCTTGTGATATTTTCACATCTCTAGTATCTGCCTGTCTGAACTTCTCATTAAGCTTAATTTCAATCAAAGTGGGATGGTTGGACACTGATCTTAGCCTAAAAAAGTACTCCCATGAGTACACCCCCCCCCCCCCCCCCCCCCTCCTTCCAAGATTTTGCTATCATCCCAGCCAGTTTACCCTTCCCTTCCCTTTCCTGTTGAGATGCAGGCCATGTCTTGTGAAGTCCCACCTACCAATACCATCAACAGGAACCCAACCTATGCCTGACAAAGTAGCTGCCCGAAGCAGCTGATCTAGCTCCATATTGACCCTCCTGACAGAGGTGTTCAATTGGGGCCGGTCATACCGCATGGAAGCAGGAACCGAGCCAACATTTGTATTGTTCATTGCAGATGCTATGGTCACACTCAATATTGTAGCCCTGATCCCTATCAATACTGTTTCTCACTCCACCCACTACCACAACATGATCCTGCTTTGTAAAACCCAGCACAATGATCCTACATCTTCTATCACTTGGCTAAGACATGCACTGGGGTTGAAAATACATGTGACCTGGGACCTGTCACCTAATTTTTCCTGCAAAATCTGGCCCACACCTCTTCCATGGCTACTACCTAACAATAGAACTTTCCTTCTACTTTCTACTTGTATTGCAACAGTTGATTTCCTAGTGAAAGTCTGTTGAGTGCTGACTACACTTACATCTACTTGAGCCTCTTCCTTAGCTGACTGAGGTAGCAAGGCAAATCTGTTGTTTGTGCCAATGATGAAACTGTCTGATACTGCTCTCTTTCTGTGGCCCCTGTTTCTTGCTACAAACTGAGCGAGATGGTGCAGTGGCTAGCACACTGGACTCGCACTCGCACTCGGGAGGGCGACGGTTCAATCCCGCGTCCAGCCATCCTGATTTAGGTTTTCCATGATCTCCCTAAATTGCTCCAGGCAAATGCCGGGATGGTTCCTTTGAAAGGGCATGGCCGACTTCCATCCCCGTCCTTCCCTAATCCGATGAGACTGATGACCTTGCTGTCTGGTCTCCTCCCCCAAACAACCCAACCCTTGCTACAACTTCCCACCTGTCTTCACCCTCCGCCCCCCTTAACTTCATCAGTTCCTCCCTAGCACTATCCAGTTCAGCCTGAAGGGCTGCCACAACAGCTGCACAGAACCCCAGAACTGGCTTTTCAACGGCAGCTCAAACACTTCTCGCTCATGGTTGTTTACAATATTTTTTGCAAAATTTATCTAGGCAGTATCAGTAATATTCTATTAACTACAGATCACAAAAGTCACTAAAGTTATGTGGAGCACTAATATACATGTGTACTATTAATATAGTAATGTAATGCAGTTAAACTAACGTTAAAAATCAAAACTTGTATACCCGAAAAATTAGGCCTAAGATCGTGTATGTTCAATATGTACTTTACACGTTTTGAAAGGAAATAAGATAGAACTTAAAACCTTTAATTCCCCAGGTAGATATGACACTACTAAATATATGTATAATGAAAACAACCTAAATTCTTCACTTAATACTTAAAGAAAGGTCGTAAATTTTTTTTTTTTTTTTTTTTTTTTTTTTTTTTTCAGGAAATACTTTGAAACGAGTGAAAACTTCAGTAGATAATATAAAACAGACTCTAATTAACTTAATTATGGTGTAATATTAACTTAATTGACAGTTATTATAGACTTATCTTCACAAGCTTAATATTCAAGCATGTGCGATCTGCACCAGTGCTGCCAACCACATGAAAAGTAATGTAAAGTTAGTTTATTCATTCACTAAGAGTGGAGTGTGGTCTGACAAAGCTAACTGAATTAGATTAGGAAATAAGGTTTTATTAGTAGTAGATCACTTTTGCAGTTTGTGTTGCAAAATGACTGATGGCCAATTAGTGAGGATATAAAATGCAGACTGGCAATAGCAAGAAAATAAATTCAGAAAAAAGAAATTTAACATCTAATATAAATTTAAATGTTAGCAAGTCTTTTCGGATGATATTTGTCCAAAGTGAAGAAGTGTAATGTGTACAGTAAACAGTTCAAACAAAAAGAGAACAGAATATTTTGATATGTGGTACTTCAGAAGAATGCTGAAGATTTCATGAGGAGATCAAGAAACTAGTGAACTGAATCGAATTGGTAAAAACGAAACCTACTAATAGAAGTGATTGGTTGTTAGTACACTTCCTGACACATGAAGGAGTTGGTAATATAGGGAAGTGTGCATAATAAAAAGTTTAGAGGGAGACCAAGGCTTGAATACAGTTAATATGTTGGAATAGTTATGCAGAGATGAAATAGATTAGACAGGATATATTAGCATGAAGGGACCCACTTTTGCAGTGGGTTCCTCTCATCCTGGTGTGTAATGACCTTACTTTCTTTTTAATCTTTCCCAATATTCATTCCTGTCTCTTCTGTAAGGACAAAACTATCAGTTCTGAAAACTAGGATAGTATATGTAATTTCATATTTGTCATTCGGCAGTATTAACATTTCATCTGAAGATAAGTATTAGCCAACAATTCTGTCTCATAACTTTATAAACTATCAAGGGTAGTGATTTCTGCCACTTGGAGATTTGGGAGCTAGGACTTAAAAGTTTGTGATGTATAATTGTTCCTTACTCTTCAGCCTTTCCTGTCTTTACTTTTCTCATGATAAAGGAAACAGATTTTGAAAGATATTGTATTTATCATTTTTCTTTTACTGATTTTGGAGTCCTGTTCCTTATTTACCTTTAGTGCTGGAATGTCTTACTAATCTGTAGGATTGAGATGGCTGACAGATACGTAAACATCAGGTCTGAAATATATAATTGCAGATGATGTCCTTGTTTATTGTACTTTTAGGCGGCCGAAGTGGCCGTGCGGTTAAAGGTGCTGCAGTCTGGAACCGCAAGACCGCTACGGTCGCAGGTTCGAATCCTGCCTCGGGCATGGATGTTTGTGATGTCCTTAGGTTAGTTAGGTTTAACTAGTTCTAAGTTCTAGGGGACTAATGACCTCAGCAGTTGAGTCCCATAGTGCTCAGAGCCATTTGAACCATTTTTTTATTGGACTTTTACTTTGAAGATTTTGACTATGAGTTAAAGATATTCATAGACATGTGTTAATAATATCATAGAAATGGACTCTGATCAAGGCAACATTTCATTTTTCAGCTGGAAAGAGATGCATATGTTCAAGCTTTAGCACGATTTACACTCCTTACTGCCAATTCACCAATCACAGAGATGAAGGCAAAAAATATTGATACCATAAAGACCCTTATAACAGTTGCACATACTGATGGTGAGTGTTTACTGCTACAGTTATGAAAATTGAATTGAACCATTTGAAAATCATTGTTTGTGACAGATCAGACATGTCAGTATGGTGGTCTAAAAGTGCTCAGAAAGTTAAATATAATAACAGAGTTGGTAGAGATATTTAGATTGATTGATTGGTTGGTTATATATTCCATGGGTCACTTTACATGACAGATCATGATGATGGGCAATGAGTCAGTTTAGAGGGTATTAACGTAATTGATATTTAAATATGGCTGCAAGCTGACCATTTACAGATGAGTTCACATAATGGAAGAAGATTTTTGTTTTAATAATATGAGCCTGTAGTACTTTTGCACTAGATAATCAGTTAGTTTCTAAATAAAAATTATTCTCTGGATTAGAAGGGGTCGCTCACAAGGAACTTTTAAAGCTTACAGTCAAATTTAACTTTTTCCATTGAATAGGTGAACAAAGATTTTGTTTACAACATTATTCACTCCTTTTAAAGTAGTGTCAGTTTTAATGGAGGTAACTTTTTCTTCTGGTATCTTAGTTATGGGTGTCATTATTAATTAGGGATTCTAATGGATTATTTACTACAAATTTCATGAGAGAAAATATATACTGCGATGCTGTATTTAAAATACCTAACAGCTTAAACATTTCAGGATTGAGCACCATACATTATTCTTATGAATGCAATCTTAAAGTGGACAGCTATAATGGTGCAGCAACTGACTTGTGCTCACACTTCAGCCATCTGTTTCTGTAATAATTATTTGCACTTAAAATTTATGTGTAATCACGTGGTGAAAATATTGCGTATAAGATAGGTAGAAAAGAACAACCAAGTCAGAACTTGAATGTAGCGTAGGTGATACTATTTGCTTTTTGTTGTGTATTGAAGGTGAGAAACACCTCTACATAGGGACTTTCCTTGTAAGCATATCAAACAAATTGTGATGTATATTTTTAAACAGTAAACAACTGAAAAATAGATCTGAATATGTCACAATGGTTTCCAGCCACTGAACAATGTACAAGCTTATGGATGCAGAAAAGTTTATGATCTTATTCCTCAGTGATTTCTTATGTAAGTATGACACTTAGATTCACAGAAACATTTACGTATTTTGGACAAAAATGTTGTAATAATTTTTGTTATTGCTTTCAAATTTAAGAATAACAGACAATTAATATGTACTCATACTGATGACAGTGTAACTGAATTTTGGTTTCAGGCAATTATCTTGGTACCTCATGGCTGGACATAGTTAAATGTATATCTCAACTGGAACTAGCTCAGCTTGTTGGAACTGGAGTAAGGCCACAGTTCATATCTGGACCCAGAGCAAACCACACAGACTACCATCATTCTGATCCTTTGAAACTGAACCTAAGCTCTTTAGACCGTAAGTAAGACAAGTCAGATATTGTTATTCAAGAGAGCACTGTTGAAAGTTAGTACAATATGCAATGTTCCAGTTGTGGTTTCATTAGTAGTAAAACTTTATATGATTGGAATGAGAGCAGATTCCTGAAATTCCATGCAAATCTATTAGCATTCCACATTTTAAATACAGAGATTGCTTCATTGGTATATTTTCAATTTAATTATTTAATAAGAGATTGTGATTCACTGCCATTAATTGAATGTGATTAACAAAATTTTGTAAATGTAGTCAATAGATATTATGTTTTATTAGACAATTCTGTTCAGTGTGTTAACTGTTGAAGGGAAGTAATACCTTGCGGAAAGTAGGCTTACTAAGAAACTTAGTAGGAAAGTCATGCAGAATCTGAGTCAAGGGAAATAGTTTAGCACAGTATGAGAGCAAAATTTAGATTTTAGTGTTAACAGAATAGGTCTAAAATCAGAAAAGTATAATTGAGAGCTGGCCTGACTGCTATTTTTAGTATAAGGAAAGAGAAAATGAACTACAGAAAACTAGCAGCCACAAACACTAAAAAAGAAATAGCAGCCACAAAAATAAAAAAAAGAGAGTAAGTGTGACTACATAGGTGCAATATGAAGGAACTGATAACACGAGGGAAAGAATATAATGACAGGTTCATAGTGTAGTTCATGCAGGAGCCAAATTTCCCCTTGCACAATCCTGAGGTGCTGGTACATGTGAAAACAACATAAATCTCTTACCTCAAACAGAGCATCAACGTCATGTCAGTTATGTTGCAGAGCATACAGCGAAATAGAATATTTTGTGTTATCAGCCACATCTCTGCGAGTGTTATTTATTCTCAGTAGCAGTCGACATATGAAGTTGAACAGTTGTTCATGTCAGGTAGTGACTGACTGTCACGGTCTCACGTGTTCCTTGATTGTTGATGAGAATGGGATTTCCAGGTGGGAATAGGAGTAAGTAGAGAGAGGAGGGATTACATGACATGTTTGGCAGCCTGAGGTGTCACTGTTAAAACAGATTAACC